>NW_008337205.1:2347790-2369608 GCF_000622305.1 Nannospalax galili
CTTCCAGCATCTTTCCTGTCTCTCCTTTTGAAGTGTCTGCCACAAATGCCATAACATAAACATGGCCTTTGCCTTCCTGTGATTTTTCCAGGCAGTCAACAGTCTAGCAGTGTGGTAGAAATCCACTTCCATATGTAAATAGAATGCCTCACAAAGCATCTAACAGCCAAAGCTTTTACCACTACCCCCATGGTATAAGTATCCTAGTCTTCTCTTAATAGACAGAGAGCTGGGTCGCAGAAAGCTGGGACACAGAGAGCTGGGTCGCAGAGCTGCTGAATTACTGAGAGCAGAGGCACTTAATAAAGCTGTAACACAGACTAAGCCGAGTCTCGAGTTCTGAGCCTTACTACCGTCGACCTAGCCTCTCTGGGGGGCGCACTCCCTCGTGACCTGACCGACTTGCGGACATCCTAGCTTTCGCTGTCCTCGTACTTCTCCCGCGAGGTCCAGGTGGCCAGTGGACCTCGCATCCTGAGGAAAAGTACACAGGTGGAATAGGGACAGGATTTTGGCAGGACAACGCTTCTGCAGCAGAGAAGCTTCCAGAGACATGGGACCCGAGCCGCCAGGAAAAGCCTGCGGGGCACCCGCCGCCGCGGCCAGAGACGCCTGTGGCCAGACCCGCCAGCGACTAGCCAGGTGTGGCGGGGACCCCGAGATCCAGGGGCCCAGAGCGACCCCAAGATACCCGCACACCCCACACCTGAGGCCCATAGAGACACGGAGAAGCCCGCAGGGCCAGACCTGCCTTCCTCCAGACGCACAGTGGGGGAGCCTGTGGACCCGCTGTGCCATTCCGGGAGTGCGCCCAGAGAGCGCGCGCCCACCATACCAATGGACAGCTGTCCTGGAACTCACTATGTAGACCAGGCTGGCCTTGAACTCACAGAGATCTGCCTGCCTCTGCCTCCCAAGTGCTGGGATTAAAGGCATGGGCCACCAGGCCCGGCTCATATATTTATTTTTTAATTTGAATAAAAACCTAAATGAATATTTAAAAATATATTAAAAGCTTTTAGCTAAAAATAGACACATATAACACATTCCTTTTTATCAGAATATATATATTTTTTGAGACAGGGTCCCCCAGGCTGGTCTTGAACTTGCTGTGTAGCTAAGGCTAACCTTGAACTCCTGATCCTCCTGCCTGTACCTCCCAAGTGCTGAGATTACAGGTGTGTGCTACCATACCTGGCTTTATAAGAGCATATTAATTGTACAGAGTAATAACTTTCATGATGACATTTTCTTTCTCTTTAATGTATTTATTCTTTCATGATTTCATATGGTCCTTCCCCATTTCATCTCATCCCCTAACCCTAACCTATCCCTTCTTCCCAAGTCCCCTCCTGCCCACCGCAGGAGGGCCCACTGCATTTAGTTAGTATTGAGTTCATGAACATGGGTGGGGGTTATCTGGAGAAAGGGCAATGTACCAGTGGCTATACGCCTGGGGGAGATGACTCCCCTTCCCCAACAACCATTTATTCACTCTTATGGGAAAATGCCTAAGGAGACTTCCCAAACCATCATCTACTTTCAATCTGACCCAGTCCTCTTAGGCACCCACCTGGCAGGGGGGGTGCTCTCAGTCAGCTGGCCTGTAAGAGAAGAAAGTGTGTCACTGTGATGTTCAAGCTGATCCACCATTTCCCCTCTCAGCTGTGCCCTATGTTTAGACAATTCTTAGGAGGCCAGGGCAGCACAGCTCTGCCCCAGCCAGCGAGGGAAGGGCCTGGAATCAGCAGAAGCCAGATGTCAGCTCAGCTGTCCTATTGTCCCCATAGCAAACCCCAAGAAAAGCTCTACTGGGTCCAGTGCCCGCCCCCCCCACTCTCTTCCTTGCTTCCTGCTCCCTACCTTGAGCTCCTCACCACCAAATCGTTCCCTCCTCTCCACTCCCCACACCTTCCTTTTTGCCTCCCAAGAAACTTCCCCTCTTTCCTCTGAGCACTGGCTGACTCCACCCCCATATCTTCAGCCTCCGGGTTCCAACCCTGGTGGACTTCTGTGTCCCCTACCTCCTCCTCCCCTATCTTCTCCTCCCCTACCTCCTCCTCCCCTACCTCCTCCTCCCCTACCTCCTCCCAGCTCCCTGCTGCTCCTCTTTTTTTTTTTTTTTTTTGTCTTTTTGAGGCAGGGTCTCCCTGTAGCCCCAGCTGTCCTGGAACTCACTATGTAGACCAGGCTGTCCTTGAACTCACGCAGATCCACCTGCCTCTGCTTCCCGAGTGCTGGGATTAAAGGTGTGTGCCACCAAGCCCAGCTCTCTTTTTATTTTCTTTATCTTTTTGAGACAGTATCTCATGATGTAGCCCTGGCTGGCCTGGAACTCACTATGTAGACCAGGCTGAGGCTGATCTCATAGAGATCCACCTGTCTCTGTCTCCAGTGCTGGGGATTAAAAGCCTGTGCCACTACACCTGGCCCCAGTACCCTATTGTTCTATATTTTTATGGCATTACAAGTAAAACTCTGATCTTAATTTTCTTTTTGGGTTGCTTATTGCTAGTTTATAGAAATACAACTGATTCTGTGTATTGATTTTGAATCCTGCAACTTTGCTAAATCCATTCATTAATTCTAGCAGTTTTTTGGGGTATAGAATTTTAAACGTTTTTAAAATGTAAGGTCCTATCCCTACAGACAGGTACTTTTTACTTCTTCCTTTCCAGTTTGGAGGTTTTATTTCTCTTTGTCTTTTTGTCTGTTTATTTTGCTTTTGATGTGGTGCTTGGGATGGATCCTAGGGCTTTATGCATGTGAAGCAAGCTCTTATTGAACTCAGGGCAATCCTCCTGCCTCCACCTCCTAAGTGCTGGGGTTATAGGCATGAGCCACCGTGGCCAGCTCATTGCAAATCTGTTTTAAAGTGATTTCAAATCACTTTTGGAGGATGTTGGGGCCATATAAACAATATCTCCAGTCTTGTTCTCTCTTTTTAAAAAAATTTAAATTTGTTTTATTTTATGTGTATGACTGTGTTTCCTGGCATGTATTTAAAGTGCACCCCTCATGCAATGCCTGCAGAGTCTAGAAGAGGGAATTGGATGCCCTGGAACTGAGTTATAGATGATTATTAGCTGCCATGTGAGTGCTGGGAACGAAACCCAGGTCCTCTGCCAGAGCAGCCAGTGCTCTTAACTGCTGAGCCATCTCTCCAGCACCCCTCTCTCCCTTTTTAAAAAAGATCTTCTTATGTATATGTGTCTGTGTGAGTATATATCACATGTGTGGGTGCCCACAGAGGCCAGAAGAAGGTATTGGAGCTCCTCGGAGCTGGAATTATGGGCAGTTGTGAGCTACCTGGTATGAGTGCTAGGAATCGAACCTGGGTCCTCTGCCAGAGGAACCAGTGTTCTTAACTGCTGAGCATCTCTCTGGCTCCTTGTTTGACTTATTGTAGGTGCATACATGCAAGTTTCTTATGGACAGACAGCTAAAGTCAGAGTCACACAGGAACCTTAAATATGACATATCCCCGACTGAACTGGCTATCTTCCCCCCTCAGAAATGGGTTTCCTCTTATTTTCCCTGTGTGGTTTGGTTTCATCACAGTCTTTTTCACCCAAGTTGAAAACATGAGCCTTGTTCCTATTCTCTTGCTTTGGCGCCACTGTTTGTTTGTCTGAGACAGGGGCTCAAGGATGACCCTGAACTCCCGATCTTCCTGCCACTACCCTCCAAATGCTGGGCTTACAAGGATATGTTGCCACGCCTGGCTAATCACTAAGTCTGAATGCTTTTAACTCAGATGTTTCCTAGTTTTGGCCATTTTCCTCCATGCACAGCCCCACTGTGTTAAACTGACCCAGCCTGGCCCAGATCCTGCCTGTTCTCTATATCATAGGAATGTAATGTAAAAGGGTTGGAGAGATGGCTCAGTGGTTAAGCACATGGCTGCTCTTGCAGAGGACCTGGGTTCAGGTCTCAGAACCCATATGGTTAACAGCTGTCAGCAACTCCAGCTCCGGGGGATCTGACGCCCCTTTCTGGCCTCTGAGGGCTTTACACACAGGTGTACTTATGTACATGCGGGTGAAACACTCATACACATAAAATAAAAATCAATCAAAAACAATTTTTTAAAGAATGCAATGTAAGAATCCAGCTGCTGCTCAGATCTCAGTCCCTGAAGCAGCCCCTCCCCTCTCTCCAATCCTTAAGATTCCTACTGAGACACTGTGAGTCCCTAGCTAACAGGCTTCCTGGTACCAAGGTTTGCTCACCTGGGGAAGTGAGTTTATCTCAAAGGGAGCATTGTTGGCCACACATCCTGCTCCCTACCCCTTTCCTGGCCTCCTGCCTGGCTGAAGGCTTGTGCTGCAAAACCTCTCGTCCTCAGAAATATCTAAGAGACCCCACTTCTGCCCTGTGGTCCTGATTCCTCTCTGGTGCTGGGGCCTGCCAGAACTCTGTCCTCAGAGCTCCTGCCATGCTGTTGTCCGTCTTTCTGTCTGTCTGTGGAACTGATAACTCTTGATAAACTCTTTACTCCCCAACGATCCGCCTCAATGACCCTCTTGTAGTCCCATTTGAGACCTTTCACACATACCGATGTCATCACAGTGGGGAGCTGAGGTGGCTGCTCCATTCTGTCTCTGGTCTCAGAGGCTCTGGACATGATTTACAAGGTGCCCATCTGTCATTCCCCCTTCCTCCAGCAGCACCACTCTACCTAATAGTTCTTGGAGTAGTTTCCTCTCCCTGGACAGCCAGGGAGTGTCCTCTCTCAGACTCCCTGATTTCCTGGCTTTTTTTTGGGTGGGGGGGGCCACACAAGGGTTGAGACAGGTCTCATGTAGCCCAAGCTGGCCTTGAATTCACTATGGTAGCTGAAGCTGGCCTTGACCTCTTGATCCTCCAGCCTCCATTTCCCAAGTGCTGGGATTACAGGTCTATGCCACCATGCCTGCTGTCACTCATTTTTTCCTTTGATATTTTATGCAGGTTTCTCTTCCTCTGAGGATTACTCCTGAACTTCCCATCTCTTGTGTACTGACACCACAGCTCTTTCCAAAATGGGCATCCAGCCCTGAGGCACCTGCTGTCTCCCTGTGACCACTGAGTTATTTTCTGCTTTATCTAATTTTGATTCTCCAGTTTCAAGTCAGACCTTGGAAAGTGGGCACTGGATAATCCCTTGCTGAGCTGAGTCAACTTCCCACCCCTTCTGCTCTTCCCACTTCCCCTGGCCAGGCCCTTCCTTCTCTGTCAACCAAAAGGAAGGACCAATGAGAGAAGACTCAGTCACTAGTGAATGGAGACTTGATGCAATGGTGTGGTTCTGACTTGATTCTGCAGAAACCTCACTTGAGGGGCCTGTTGAAAGTAGATTCCCAGCAGGGTGTAATAATAAATTCCCGCTCTCCCAGTAGTTGACAATTCATTGCCAGCCTGGTCTACATAGTGAGTCTGTTTATTTCAAATAATCAAAACAAAACAACAACAACAAAACCAGTGCTCCTAAGGTCAAGACTCAGGGCCTGACTCAGTGGATTTGAGGGGGGCCCAGTAGCTATCTACTTGGTGTGGGGGCTGGAGTGGTGTGTGTGTGTGTGTGTGTGTGTGTGTGTGTGTGTGTGTGTCTTGGGTGTCATTCCTCAGGAGCCCTCCACTTTGTCTCTCACTGTGGCCTGAGGCTCACCAGTTAGTATAGTCTGGCTGGTCACTGAGCCCCAGGGAGCCCCAGATATCCTCCTGTCTCTACCTCCCCAGCACAAGCATTCACCACCAAGCCTGGCTCTTTACATGGGCCCTAGGGACTAAACTCAGGTCCTCATGTGTGGGTGGCAAGTACTTTACTGACTCAGCCCCAATATCTGCATTTAAAAAAAAATAATAGAATGTGTGAATTGCAGAAGAGCCACAAGTCTCACTGGGAAAGCCATAAATCCCTTACAGTGTCTAACTGGCCCTAAATTGGCAGCCTGGCCTTGCTCAAGCCTGACCTATCAACTGGCCACTCCTGGGACTGAGACAGACTGTGGAGCCCACCTGTCCCCTTTAGTGCTATAGATAACTCACCTGCCTGTCTGAGAAAAGAGACCCTCAAGGACACCAAACCCACAAAGTGCAGCTGTGCCTCATAATTTTCATATGAACCCCTCCTCCCCCCAGTTTTTTTTGTCTAGTTGTAGATGCTTGGTTCCTGCGGACAGCCTCTACCTCTCACTAGTATCTTCTTTGAATAAAGGAAGATATATTCCTTGCAAGTCTGGCTCTGGTTTCTTGTCTCCTACTCCTCTATCTTTCCTTTTATTCTCCAAAATTCTAACAAGCACCTTCAATGACTCTGATTCTGATGGTTCTGAGACACACACCCCCATCCCGCCCCCAAGCACCCCCAGGAAGTGTGCATCGGCAGTCTTAGACCACTTACCTTTCTTTCTCTTCCACCTGAGGAAGACCAGCAATCCCAAAATCCCAGCTAGGAACAGAACAGCAGCCACTACTAACCCAACTGTGGCTCCCTGATCTAAGGGCCAAGTCCCCAGGTTCCTCTGGTCCTCTGTGACTGCAAGGCCAGCTGTGGTGACTGTTGAGCCTTCTGTGGTGACTTCAGAGCCTGCTGTGGGAAGAGATGAGAAATCAGCCTGCAACCTTCCTGGCAGGATGAAGACGTTCTAAAGATGTCCCTTCCCTTTGGCTCTCAGATCATTGAAAGATGGACCCCAAGGAAGGGGAATTTTCCAGGAGTCTCATGCTGGGCGAATGAAAAAGCTGTATCCTGGAGCAGCCAGAGGGGGAGCTTGTCTTCCAGGAAGAGAGTTCACACAGTTCTGACACCTGGTCAGACCCAGGACAGCGATGGACCAATGATGGGTGGGGCCACACCTAAACTAGGACTCCTTAACTGTACACACGTCTTGTTTTCTATTTAAACATAAAGCTCATGCATGTCTGGGTGGGGGGGGGGGTCACTGGGTCTCCCTGTTGCTCTTCCCAACATGTTGACACTGAATAAATCAACTCTCTCTGCTTTTCGCTATTGTCTACTGAGGACAGGCAGCTGAGCCTGGCTTGTTAGGGCTGTCCAGGCCCAGGTTCTGAGCCTACTGACTCCAGTAACAAGTGGATCCATCCTGAAGGAGGGAGGGGAATCAGAGAGAGAGTGCCACATCTTGTTTCATTTGAGGGGAGGATATGGGGTGAGGAGCAGCTCTCAGAAGCTCACATGGGGAGAGGGAAGCAGGCTGAAAGCTTAGATTACTGACAGCCAAGTTTTAATGCTGACTCTCTGCCCTTACTGGTGGGGGTATCCTCAGACCCTCATTTCATCGTTACAAATAGGGATAACTAAATCCCAATAATAAGAAAAAAAACCTTTTCTTTCTTTCTTTCTTTCTTTCTTTCTTTCTTTCTTTCTTTCTTTCTTTCTTTCTTTCTTGTCCTTTTTTAAAAATATTTTTATTTTTTTTATTTTACGTATATGAGTGTTATGTCTGCATGTAGGTAAGTGTACCCATGTCATGCAATGCCTGCAGAGGACAGAAGAGGCTGTTGGATCCCCTGGAACTGGAGTTATAGACAGTTGTTAGCTGTCATGTGGGTGCTGGGATTCGAACCCGGGTCTTCTGCAAGAACAGTCAGTGTTCTTAACCACTGAGCCTTCTCTTTAGCCCCTTTTTGTCTGTCTTTTTAAGACAGGGTCTCCCTGTAGTCCCAGCTGGCCTGGAACTCACTATGTAGACCAGGTCGGCCCTGAACTCACAGAGATCCCCTTGTCTCTGCCTCCCGAGTGCTGGGACTAAAGGTGTGCACTACCACGCCTGACTAGAAAAATTTTTTCTTAAAAAAAATTTCCTTGTTTGAACAGAAGTACCTTGCAGGGGTGGACAGTGCTGGCCCCAGAAGACATGGGCTAATAAATCTCAGTGGCAGGCATGGGATACATAACACCCATACACATCACTAGCTGGTGAGACTCTACTGACCACCATCACTAGCTGGTGAGACCTATTGACCACCATCACTAGCTGGTAAGACCCTACTGACCACCATCACTAGCTGGTGAGACCCTACTGACCACCATCACTAGCTAGTGACACTCTACTGACCACTATCACTAGCTGGTGAGACCCTACTGACCATCATCACTAGGTGGTGAGACCATACTGACCACCATTACTATGTGGTGAGACCACATTTTGGATTCAGGATGGATGTGATCAAAATGCATTGTATAAATGTATGAAATATTCAAAGAATAAATAAAAATATTTAAAATCATTTTATATTTACTTAATTTTATTGTGTGTACATGAATGCATGTGTCTATGTGAGTGTATGTACTTGGGGTGGGGGGTTTCCCTCTACATGCATGCAGAGACCAGAAGGCTTCAGATGTCCTGTTCCATCACTCTCTACCTATTCCTCTGAGGTGGGTCTCTCCCTGAACCTGGGATTCTTGTCTCCCCTAGCTGAAGCAAACAAGCCTCCAGCAGTCCTGGCCCTGTCTCCTTGGAGCTGGTGTTACAAGCCTCCACAGGGAGGCCCAGCTTGTCATGTGGGTACTGGGATCCAAACTCTAGTCCTCATAACTGCAGAGCAAATGCTCCTAAGGGTTGAGCCATCTCTCCAGCTCGTTTTTACTTTTGAGACAGTCTCTTGTAGCCCAGGCTGGTCTTAAACTTGCTATGTAGCCCAAATGCCCTTGAATTCCTGATCTTCCTGCTTAAGTCTTCCAAGTGCTGAGATTATAGGCATGTGATTTTTTAAAGCCACACCAGTCTTTAAAAAGTCACTTTTAGGGGCTGGAGAGATGGCTCAGCAGTTAAGAGCACTGGCTGCTCTTGCAGAGGACCCGGGTTCGATTCCTAGCACCCACATGGTAGCTAATAATCCTCTGTAACTCCAGTTCCAGGGGCATCCAACGCCCTCTTCTGACTTCCTCAGGCCTTGCATGACATGGGTGTGTTCACATGCAGGCAATACACTCATACACGTAAAAAATAAAAATAATACAGAAAAAATATTTTTAAAAGTCATTTTTATTGCTGCAAATATATGCAACATAAAATATATGTTTTAACTATATGCAACACACAGTTCACTGCTTCCAACCCCATTCATTTGTCAGTATATCACTGCCATTCAGCTCTCCAAGTTTTCCAATAATTTCCTTTTCTGTCTTTCTAGTGGATTTTAGGAGGGAGTGGAGGTGGACGTGTACATACAATCCACCTTCTTCCCCAGAATTTACTCAATATTTTTATATAAAATTATTTTAAAATTTAAAAATAGCCAAGTATGGTGGAATGCACATTAAATTCTAGCACTCAGGAGGCAGTGGGCAACCTGGTCTACATATTGAGTTTCAGCAGCCAGGGCTACATAGTGAGATCCTGCTTCAGAAAGCAAGCGAGAGAGAAAGAATTCGAGAGAGGAAGGAAGGAAGGAAGGAAGGAAGGAAAGAAATTATGTAAGCCGGGCATGGTGGGGTGGTGCATGCCTTTAGTCCCAGCACTTGGGAGGCAGAGGCAGTCAGATCTCTGTGAGTTCAAGGCCAGCCTGGTCTACATAGTGAGTTCCAGGTCAGCTGGGGCTACAGGGAGAACCTGCTTCAAAAAGACAAAAATAAAAAAGAAATTATGTAAAAAAAAAAAAAACTAAACCAAGCACAAATTGTTATACATATTTTCTTCAATTTGTGATCTTTGCATACTGCTATTTTGGTTGGATAAAAACATTTCTTTTGGGATATGAGCACGTGGCTCAGTTGGCAGACCGCTTGCCCAGCACAAAGCGCTGGATCCCATCTCCAGCACCACATAAACCAGGTGTGGTAACACATGCCTGTAATCTTGGCACTTGGGAAGCAGCAGCAGCAGACTCAGGGGTTTGGGGGCATTCTCAGGTGCACAGCAAGTTTGATGCTGGGCTACATGAGAGTCCGTCTCAAAAATTTTTTAGAAAGGAAAATTATCTTTTTATTAGTTTTAGTATTCTTTTTAAAATCATGGGCACAAATGTTCAATTAATTGAATCTGTTGAAAAATAATTGATCAATAAAAGAATTCACAGTAGGGGCAGGGTGTGATTTAACGGTGGGGCCCTTGCTTAGCATGCATCAGGGTCCTGGCAGCCATCCCCGGCCCTATAAAACAACAACAAAACAAAAAGACACGGCAAATGTGACTGGAGACAGGAGCGTCTGCCTCAGAGTGGCCTTTACACCAAGCACCTGATTATCAAAGGCAAGGAAGATTTAGTAAAGGAGAAAGAGGGAAACGAAAAGAACCAAAAATCTCAGAAGAGGCCATTTGGGGAATTATGTCAGAGGCACAGGAAACAAATGTAAGACCGCCTCACCAATGAGGACTGTAGAATTCCCATGTGCACTGAACCAGCACAGGGGTTAAGACAAGGCAGTGACTTGTCAGCAGGGAGGTGAGTCAGAATGATCTATTTATCACTGATGTTGCTGAGAATTGTCAGCACAATTAGTAATTATTGTTATTATTTGGTCTTTTTGAGATAGAGTCTCCCTGTAGCCTCAGCTGGCCTGGAACTCACTATATAGACCAGGCTGGCCTCGACCTGGAAGAGATCCACCTGCCTCTGCCTCCTGAGTGCTGGGATTAAAGGTATGCTCCACCATGCCCAGTTATAATTGATTTATTATTAGAATATTAATTTTGTTTTTGACTATTTTCTAAAATTTATTTATTCTTGCAAATATGTGTGTATGTGTATGTCAATACATGTGTATGTATATGTCCATGTGTGTGTGGAGGCAAGAAATTAACCTTGAGTGTCCATTCTTCAGACATTGACCCCCTTGTTTTATGAGACAGGCCACGTGAGCGCCTATAACCCCAAACACTGGAGATGGAGTCAAGATGAAGGTTGAGCCCTGGCAGGAGAACCGTGAGCTTCAGGTTCAGTGAGAGACCCTGTCCCAAGGGAACAAGGAGACGAATAATAGAGGATCCCCAGCATCCACCTCTGGCATGCTCAAGCACACACACAGGCGTGTGCACTTACACACATGCTTACACCACATACACATGCACTATAAAAAGAGTCAACGAGCAACAGGGCCAACTCAAACTGAATTCGTGTCTCCGCAATGAACTACCCTTTCAAGGCCTGTGTGTCATGAGCAGGGCTCTGGGGAGGGGTTGAACTCTGCTGGCCTCAGTGTGTCTCTCTGCTCAGTGACCACGAGCATGCCTGCAGCTATCATACGGCCGTGGTGAAGCACAGCTGGGGTACCACCCACACAGTGACCAGGCTGGGCCTCAGCGCACCCTGCGAGAGGAAGCTACAATGACCAGAGGAACAGAGCAGCCAGATCATGGTACATCATCACTATAGATCATGGGGGGTTGAGGGGAGGCTGGCGAGGAAAAGAGGGAAGGGAAGAGGGAAATGGAGGGGAGAGAAGAGACTGGGCAGAGGGAGGTGAGGGATGTCTTGGAGAGAGATGAAGTGGGAGATGGGGAACCCAGAGGATGAGGGGTGTGCATGGGGACCAGAGGGCACCAAGGTCTCCATTGGCACCTGCTGTGTGTTCTGGGATGAACTCAGCTGTGTAAAGCACAAGTTACAAAGTGAACCCTGGGTCTAACTGGAACCCTGACAACAGGACCAAGTGAACCAGTAGAAGTCAAATACACTGGTGTCGAGAAGTGAGGGAAGGAAATGGGTGGGCGGCAGTGCCAAGAGCTGAGGAATGGGGAGCAAGGGAGGGCTGGATCTGAGGGGGACAGTGAGACGGCCAGGTCAGGGAAAGCAGCTGCGGTTTGCAGATGTTTGTGGGGAAAAGAAAAGGGAAAGTTGGCAGAGGTCTGGGGAAAAGACAGGAGAGGAACATGAGACTGATCAGAAGCGTAGGGCCTCTGGTGACATCTACGGACACCAAAGCATCACCAGGGTGGCTCACCATGGGCGATGGTGAGTGTGGTCCCCTCTATCGACTGCCACTGCTGCCTTCCTTCTTTCAGTGTGTTTAGAGAGACTCGGCAGAAGTACGAGGTCTTGTCCTCCTCTAGCAGGTTCAGGATTCTGAGGACTCCAGACGTCTGACCCTGTGTCCAGTTCAGGGTGACCCGGTTCTCGAAGTGCTTGTGTATGAAAGACGGGGTGCTGCTGTAGAAAAATTTCCCATGGAAGTGCTTCCATCTCCAGGAGATCCTCATCTGGGGATTCTTTGCCAACTTCCCGGGGAAGTAGAAGGAGAAGGGGATGTCGATGGAACCGCCCAGGACACCAGACAGGTATGGTGGTTGTTCAACACCATAGTCATATTTTCTGTTGGCTCCTGCTTGGTTACCTGGGGTGGATGGGGAGAATCTGAAGTCACCGCAGGGGCAGAGTGGACAATCCAGACCTTCCTGCACCTTCATCCACAGACAGGACTGTCCCTCTGGATGGTAGGGGGTGGGTGGGTAGGATGCCCTCTGAGGGACAAACAGGACTGGCTTCCTCCCTAGCAGACACTTTTGCACGTGGTAGCCCACTCTCCCCAGTCCCGTTGGTTCCTCCTGTGGTTAAGGCAGAGTCCCTGCTAGTGAGGTCCCCACCACTCACCAGCCTGCAGGGATGCTGGTGGCAGCAGCAACAGCAGGATCCAAGCCATGGCCTGATTCCCTCCAGGGCATGAGAGAAGCAGAGCCATCCAGAAGGAGAGGAGGCCCTGTGAGGAGCTCAGGGAGTGCTCAGGACCAAGAAAGATCAGGAAGAGTGACCATATCCGCAGGCCAGACTCCTTCAGAAGACTGAGGGAAGGAGGAACCTCCCCATCTCCACCTCCTTGTGGCCAGCAGCTTCCTTTATCAATCTGGCTTCTCCTTTTCCCACAACGGACCAGAGCCTCCCTTGTGGTCTCTGACAGGACGGGCCCTAGCTATGCCCAGTCCCCATCTTTCATCTAGGATACATGGCCCTGACCTAGCCTCGCTGGCCGTCTTCTCTCCCACCATGAGCTCCTGCCTAGCCCAGTCTTTTCTACTTCCTATAAAGCCTGCTCTGTTTCTCCTCCACGCCTGCCCTCCCTGTCCTCAGTCTGTCTTTCTGCTGTCTCCCACATAGCCGGTTCTCTGAGGGTCTCAGTCTGTGTCTCTCATCTGGGGAAGAGGCCATCGGTTTCTGTGCATGTTCAGCTTTAGTGACAAGGAAGAAGGTGGTGGTGGAGGGGCGCTTGCTCCCTCAGTCCGCAGCCCTAGCACAGTGGCCCCGGTCTTCTGTCCTTTACAGACTCCCCACAGCCCCCAGGCAGAATCAAGCCCTGCTGGACCCTTTTGGCCTGATCTGCTCTCTGCTTCTAGGTCCACATGGTCTCTGGACTCCCCAGGTGACAGTCCCACTCACCTAGACAGTGACCCCAAAGCTACTCCTGCACAAGTAGCGGTTTCCCTGTCCTCCCATTCCACACAGGAGGAGTTTGCAGCTCAGAGAAGCTGCGCTCAGGTCACATAACTGTCACATGGCAACTTGACTGGAGTCCAGTCCTGAGTCTGTGTATGCTTCCTCTGCACAGGGACTTTGGCCTGGCTCCGCAGCACAGTCTCCAAGCCTCACCTCAGAGGCTGCAGCTCTAGTGCTGAGGCCCCAGGAGGCTGTTTCCATAAAGCTCTTGAGGTGATTGCCTCCAGGTATGGCCATTCCAGAACCTTCCGTGGACACAGTGTGCAAAGAAGGCTCAGAATAGCAAGGTGTTACCCATGGCATAGTCTCTGGGACATGTGACAATGGACACAGCCAGCCTGTGACTGAGGTGGAGAGGTGCGAGGGCTGGGGGGCACAGATAGTGATGACAGTGGGGCTGGTTCTGCAGGATCTTCCCTGCCCTCCCCATGATGACATTGCCATCAGCTCCCTGAGGGGCAGGAACACATACTACACCAGAGGAAGTGGCATCAGTCTCTTTGAGTGAGATATGCAGAGGTGACTTCCCTTTTCCTTGGCTTTCCTGGTACTGACATCCACACTTCCCCTCAGGCACCAGAAGGCCTGCTGTCTCACACATCTGCTTTTCCTACCCCCTTCTCACAGCTCCCATGGTCCTCAGACCTCTTGACTTGAGCTAGATGAGAACTCCCATGGCTCCTCTTTCAGCTGTGAATTATCTGGTGGACACACTGTAATATATATACTTCCACACTGAAATATATTTCAACCTCAGGGACAGTGAGCTGCAGAAGCTTTGGGATGAATTGATTGAGATAGAAAGGAGGTCAGAAGAGATGACAGGGGACACTTGTCAGAAAGGTCTTTTTTGGTCGTATGTTCAAGACAAGACCTTATATACTCAAACTGGTGATGTAGCAGGGGAAGATCAACATCTGAATCTCCTGCCTCAGCATTCCCAAAATGCTAGGATTACAGGCGTGCACCACCATGCCTGTTGATCCGGTGTTGGGGATGGAACCTAGGGTTTTGTGTATGTTAAGTAAGCACTGAGCCACATCTCTATCCCAAGCAAGCTTTGAGAGGGTAGCCTGCTGGTCATGAGTACTGACCTCCAGGTGGTACCTGGCCCTTCCTTATTTTCTGTAGGCTATGGGTAGAAGGCCCCTCGATTATTAAGTCACCTAAGGAGGGACTGGGCCTCAGTGGGCGAACCACATGCCAGTTACTGGGCCCCAGAACTTTTGCACAACAGACTCTGGGAAGCTTCTGCAGAAACCCTGCTTTTTCTTGTGTTCAGGCCCCTGTGCTGACACCTGCCGGCTCCTTAATCACAAGTCACAGGCTCTGATCCATTTTCAGTTCCCTGGACCCAGTTGAATCCCCACGAGGGACTGTATTGTGGGATGTGATCTCTGTCAGGGATGCTGTGTCGTCAGTCTCCTGCAGTGCTCCTGCCCATCAGGAGCAACTTCCTGCACCCATGATGCTTTCACAGTGGAGGATGTCTGATGTGAAAGAACAACCTGAGGTTTTGCTGTTCACAGCTGAGGAAGAGCTTCCACAAACCATGTGACCATGGGCAGCGTAAGAACGCAGTGTTAGAATCCAGCGGCTGCTCAGGCCTCAGTCTCTGCAGCAGCCCCTCCTCTCTTACAGATCCCCAAGACACCCTACCTAGACATTGTGAGTCCCAAGCTAACAGACTTCCCAGTGCCAGGATCTCTCACGAAGGAAGCGAGTTTACATCAAAGGGGGCACTGGTGGCCACACATCCTGCTGCCCGCTCCCTTCCCTGCCTCCTGCCTGGCAGTCAGAGAGCCTGGCTGCAGGCTTGTGCTGTGAAAACTCCTCCATCCCAGAAAGGTATAAGACGAGACTTCTGCCAACGGGGCTCTGATTCCTCTCTTCCAAGCTCCGCTATGCTATCTGTCTCTAGTGCTGAGACCTGAAATGCAATCGGAGCCCCCACCATGTGGTCTGCCCACTGATAGTGTTAATAGATCTTTTAATTGACTACTGAGCCCCCACCCCAATCTGTCTCAGAGTTTTCCTTTAACCTACATCCTAGACCTTTCCAGAGTGTCAGATTAAGTATGTCCAAGAACAGGGACAGGAGGAAGGAGAGGACCATGGTCCACTTGTGCACACTTGAGCACCACTACCTGATCCCTCTGAGATTTCTGATTCCTGTTTCCTTTCTGTTAGATAAAAGCTGGGCAGGGACTAGCCAGAGGAAACATAGGGCTCCAGTAAAGCAAAGTTTATTTCTTAGGATTGCTGGTGGCTGGCAGCTCAGCTGGGGAGAGAAAGGCAACCAGCAGCCTTCTGACGGCTGGGGAAGTTCTTATAAGGGGGTTGGGGAATGTGGAAAGTGGCAAAAATAATCTTTACAGTTTCAAGGGAGACAACTCTCTCATCAGTGGGTCTGGGTGCAGGGACCTGTTTATCTTCTAAAATTATCTGGGGAACAGCTTTGTGCTGACGGCTCTAAATGCAGGTGCCTGGCCAGTTCCTGTTTTGCAAAGGGGCCCTCATGGCCTGTCTTGTGAGGCTTTTTTACACTGGGAGAGGGTCGCCTCCAGACCTGGACTCTAACACTTTCTTCCCTGGCTATTGGCATCCCTGCCCTGCCCCTCCAGGCACCCATCAGTTGACAGTCATTGCCCCCCTTAGAAACCATGTTGGGCTTCCTTTCCTCACGGAGCCCTCTGTTTGCTCACTTTTCTTATTTCCTCCTGAGTTGCTTTCTGGTTGCTATGGTCTAACCTGGGATGAGACTTCCCTTCCAAAGGCTAGCCTATCTTAACAGCTTATAATCAGGTGATCAGCTTCTATCAGGAAGCCTGCTGGTACAGAAGGTCATCCTCCCAGACCGTCCCATTAAGAGCGAAACCTAGGCTGCTTTTATAGCCAGATGAGGGGCACTGCCTGCTTGAGCCTGGCTTGCAGTTCACCGATCACAGCCTTGTAGGTGAGTAGCTCTAGTTCTACCAACCGCAGGCCTTTGCTGAGTCTTGGGGTCATTCCTCCACCAGTGAGAGTAGAAGAAGATGGAGGGTGGTCATCAAAGGGTTGGCAAGACCCAACTCCTCTGGAGCAGATGTGAGCTGTGTGGAGTGGCTGTGATACAACAAGTTCTCCAGAGGCTGCACGCCTGCCCCTAGCAGCAGCCACAGTCATGGTGATCTGTGCAGCCATCTTTGCAGCTGGATGGAGCTGCCTGGGGTACCCTGGCATGTTCACACAACCAGGCTGCTGTGCTCACAGTCCGGTCAGTCATCAAGGGAGTGGTTGCTCATCAGCTCCCCACTCAAGAAAGCTAGGCACAGGGAGGTGGTGTCTGGCAGCTGTTAGTCAAATGGTCACCTGACTTGACAGGACAGTTTCCATTCAAAAGAGAAAATAGCACAGGGTGCCCACAGTAGAGATTTCCCATGCAATCAACATTTTGAACAACATTCAACAATATTCAATATTAACTCCTAACCAAATACCCTTAAGGGAGAGTTGGGGCTTTCTCATCTGTCTCAAGGAGAGATTATGCTTAGATTGGGGAGTGGATGTTGGATCCTAGTCTGGCTACTACTATTTGGGATTTTTAGTTCCTGGTCTGAGCATAAAAAGGGCCAGAGGAGCCAGACCTGGTGGTGCAACCTTTAAACCCAGCACTGCAGAGGGGTAGGCACGCAAATTTCTGTTCATTCAAGGCTAGCTTGGTTTATACAGCTAGTTCCAGGCCAGCCAGAGCTGCATAGTGAGACTTTATGTCAAAACAAAGCAACAACAACCCCTACCCCCCCGCAAAAAAAGTACTAGAGGAAATCGGGCATGGTGGCCCTTGCCTGTAATCCCAGTGGCCAGTCTGTAGAGCAGAGGGTCATGAGTTGGAAATCATCGTCGGTACACATTGAGCTTAAGGCTAGCCTGGGCTATATGAGAGCCTGTCTTGAAAAAAACAAACAAAAACAATCAAAAATTAAAACGGTATCAGAGGAGAGGCCATGGATATCAGTCTGTTAGAATTTATTTATGGTTGGAGGGAGAGAAATGGAAGATGATACCAGTTTTCTCCTTAGATTCACTTAGGCTCAATGTGTTATTTTGAGCAACATATATGAATTTGAAGATGGCGCTAGGAGTCTCTCGGTTCCTTGTGATCTTCAAAGTTGATGACATGTAAGTTTCTGCCTCTGGCCTTGGATATCTTGGAAGTTGGGACTCTTCTTACTAGTAGCCTAGGTGACTCTGAGATTGTTACTCCGTCCCCCTCATCAGCTTCAGGACAGAGGGTAGAGGGTCTCCTTTTGGGGGCTCCTGTGCACAGGAGGGCAAGGAGGTGCTCCTGGTGAGCTTGGGCTGGAAAGGGAGAAAGATGTGGTTGATGCTGTTGTCTGGGGGGTCGGGGGATGACGACAAGAGGTTAGATGGTGGCAGCATAGTTGAACCTAGCTGTCCTAGTTTGCTTTCTGTTGCTGTGATAAACACCATGACCAAAGTAGCTCGGGAAGAAAATGGTTTGACTTGCTCGTCCTGCTCCCAGTCCATCACTCAGGGAAGCCCAGATAGGAGTCACCACCCTGGAGGCAGGAGCTGAAGCAGAGACCAAGGAGGAACACTACTTATTGCTGCTCCCCTGGCTTGCTCAACTGCCTTTTGTGTACAGCCCAGACCCCCCTGCCCAGGAACAGCACCACCCACAGTGTGCTGGGCCTTCCTGCTCCAATCAGCAATCAAGAAAATGCCCCTCAGATATACCCACAGGCCAATCTGATGGAGGAAATTTCCTAACCGAGGTTCCCCCTTCCCAGCGGACTCTAGTTTGTGTCAAGTTAACAACAACAACAAAATCTAATCAGCACAGTAGGTAAAACAGCAGCTACAGCCTTCGTGTCTGCCCACACCATAGGCCTCCACCTTCCACCATCTTCTCCAGCTCCCTTCACTCCCTGCAGGCCCGAGTCCGAGCTGCTTACCCCAGGGTTTCATTTGGAGACTTAGGTTATCCTTAGCGGGAAAAGTCAAGGAGTGCTGAGGTAAGTGCAGTGATGGGAATTGTGGACAGACGGACAGGAGGCCTTCTCAGTGACATTATCTGCTGGGTCAGAGACCATGTGATCTGTAGTAAGGGTTGTTCAAGGAAAGCCTCTGGCATGGTATAGTTCAGGGGATGAATAAATAGTAGAGATACCCTGTTCTCTGCTGTCACTGACGTGGGAAAACCAGCAGGATTTGAGAATCAGAAAGTCTGAGTGCTGCTGTCGTTATGAGGGCCAGAGTCTGCAGAGACACAGACCCTGGTGTAGGGAGGTCAAAGCAGTATGAGCCCTGGGTGAGTGAAGGGTGCAGATCAGCTCTGAACAGCACCTAGCATGATCTGTGTATGTGTGCATGCAAAGGTATGTGCAAGAGTGTGCACATGGGTGTGGATGCCAGAGGTCAGCCTCAGGTGTGGTTACATCATCCACTTTGTTTTATTTGGTTTTGTTTGTCAGGCAAGGTCTCACTGTGTAGCCCTGAGTGGCCTGAAACTAGCTATGTAGACCAGGTAGGCCTGGAACCACAGAGCTCTGTCTGCCTCTATGTTCCAAGTCCTGGACTTAAAGAGGCCTATGCTGCCATGCCTGGCCCACCTTTGTGGGGTTTTTTCCCCTTGGATTTTTTTTTTATGTGTATGAGTGTGTGTATCATGTGCATGCAATGCCCACAGAGGCCAGAAGAGGGCATGAGATTCCCTAGAACTAGAGTTAAGGATGACTGAGCTGCCATGTCGGTGTGGGGAACTGAACCTGGGCCCTCTGCAAGACCAGCCAGTTCTCTTATCCACTGAACCATCTCTGTAGCCCCCACCATCTTGTTATTTATAAAAATATTTTTTTAAGCTTTTACAATCTTCCTAGAATTTTAAAGAAAAAGAAATCCTCAGGGCGGGTGATCTGGTAATCTTGACAGCTGCCTTGAGGAGGTGAATGGTAGAAAGAAAGAAAAGAGAGAGAGAGAGAGAGAGAGAGAGAGAGAGAGAGAAAAGAAAAAAAAAAGAGAAAAGAAGGAAAGAAAAAGAAAGAAAGAAAGAAAGAAAGAAAGAAAGAAAGAAAGAAAGAAAGAAAGAAAGAAAGAAAGAAAAGGAAGCCATAGAGCCTGCCTGGGAGGTCAGACACGTGGCTCACTGGCAGCCACATGTCTGGGAGAAGGAAGCTTTAGAGAAAGAGTGAAAAATGCAAGATGCTGGGGGCAGCCCAAAGCCTTAAAGAAAGCATGTTTAGTAAGAAAGGCATGAAGAAGAAAAGGGACTATTACGTGTCCCTGAATTTTCAGGGAAGTGAGCAACTCGCAGGTTGGAGCTATAGGAAGTTCTACCTGAAAACAATTTTTATTACATTTCTTTATTCCATAGTGGGCATGGTAGGCATGTGCCTCAGCACATGTATGTAGAAGTCATCGAACAACTTGCTTGAGTTGGTTCTCAACTTCTACCATGTGGGTCCTGGAGGTTGAACTCCGGTTGTCAGGCTTGACAGTAGGTACCTGTCCCTGACACGTGCTCCCCACCCTCCCCACACTGAGTGACTCACAGGCCCCCACGTTAATTTTTTTCTTTTTGAGACAAGGTCTCTTGTAGGTCTGGGGCTCACCAGTTAGGCTAGAGTGGCTGGCCGGCCAGCCCCATGCACCTGCCTGTTGCTCCACGGCAGGAATTACAAGCATTTGTGACCTCTCTGGCGTGTTTCATGGGTTCTAGGGATCAAATTCAGATCTTCATGCTTGTATGGAAAACATTTTAATGACTGAGCCATCTCTCCAGATCCCTTGCATGGTTCTTATAGCCTCTCAGCTTGCCCCTTGGGAGGACAGGCACTCGCCTGGCTGGGGGTTCAGCTTTAAGTCTCCAGGACTGTAGGAGAAGAAGCTGCATGTCACTGTGACATCACACTGCTCTCCCATCCCTTTCAACTGTGTCCTGTGTTCAGATACCCTTAAGGGGACAGGGCAGCAAAGAAGCTCTGCCCCAGCTGACCAGGGAAGGACCTGGAATCAGCAGAAATCCAAGGATAGTGTACACCTGTCCTTTTGTCCCAAGAAAAGCTCTGCTGGGCCCACTGCCCCCTCCATGCCCTTTCTCCCTTTGCTTCCTTCCTTCCCCTTGAGCTCCCTCTCACCCCACATCAGCTTTCCCTTCTCTGCTCTCCCTCCACCTTCCATTTGCCCCCACAGAAACTGCCTCTCCAGCTGTCCTCTGGGCAGGGGCTGTTTCACCCCCATAGCTTCAGTCTCATGGTTTGAATCCTGTTGACATCTGCTGCCAGTGGACCCTCCCCTCCCAGCTCCTAGCTGCTCCTCTTCTCCTTTCCTTATTGAATGGTAAGGCCTTCCTGAAGACCATGGGACTACATATTCAATCAAAGCTTTATTTCTAGGCTTTCTATGGATCAATTTGTCTTAGGACCTATACTATAGTCTTTGCATTACCATGGCTCTAATTTAAATATGTTCTAAAATTAGTCCACACTTGACTTTCTCTTTCCTTCCTTCCTTCGTTCCTTCATTCCTTCCTTCCTTCTTTCTTTCTCTCCCTCTCTCTCTCTTTTCTTTCTTTTGTCCTTTTGGGAAAGGGTCTCCCTGTAGCCCCAGCTGGCCTGGAACTCACTATGTAGACCAGGCTGGCCTCAAACTCACAGAGATCTGCCTGCCCCTGCCTTCTGAGTGCCAAGGTTAAAGACGTGCGCCACCACACCAGGTGGGATTGGATTTCTCAATGTATTCTTCCATTCTGCAAATAGGAGATGCCTTCCACTTATTAGCATCTTCTTTAAATCTTTTTTCTAAGTTTTTGGGGGAGGTATGTATGTGCATGTGTGTATATAATTGTGTGTACAGGTGCAAATGCACATGTGTATTCAGGTAAACATGCATGTGTATGCATCTGTGTGTACAGACGCACATGTATAGGGATGCCAGAGAACAACTTTGGGGTTGACCCTCAGGAGCTGTCGACATTACTTTTGGAGACAGTGGGGCACACCAGTTATGGGAGGCTGGCTGCACAGTGAGCCTCAGGGATCTTCCTGTCTCTGCCTCTCCAGTGCCATGATTCCAAGCACCCGCCACCATGCCCAACTTGTTATGGGAGCACTTGAGTTGGAATTTGCATCCTCGTGTTCATGCGGCTGTACTGTGCTGACTGAGCCATCTCCCCAGCTGTTCTGTAATTTTGTTCAGCGATGCTTTTGTTGTTTGTTTTTGGCATGTAAGTCTTTTACCTCTGAGGTGCACATTTTCCCCTGAGTGTATGTTCTTTTCATTTGTGATGCTTTTATAAATGAAACTGTGAGCTAGATAGGAATATCTATCTATCTATCTATCTATCTATCTATCTATCTATCTATCTGATCTTGGTTTTTCATATTGTGTTTTTGTGTTGTGACCTGGGCATATAGATTTCGTTTATTGGTTTTGTCTGA
>NW_008337205.1:2369743-2377363 GCF_000622305.1 Nannospalax galili
TTTTCCCTATCTGTCTGTCTGTCTATTTATCTATTTGTCTTTTTGAGACAGGGTCTCTCAGTAGTCCCACCTGGAATGGAACTTGGTATGTAGACCAAGCTGTCCTCAATCTCACAGAGATCTGCCTGCCTCTGCCTCCCAAGTGCTGGGACTAACGGTGTGCACCACCATGCCTGGTTTAATTTCCTCTTTATAATACATCCTCAACTCAAATGGATGTCTATCCTACTCAGATAGTTTTTGCCGGTTTCTCTTTCCCTCCCTGTGAGAAGTTGTCCTGAATTTCTGTCTTTCCTCAGACCTTGTTCAGGGCAAACATGGCTCTCTCTAAGTGAGACATTAGCCCTTGAGCTAATTAGCCCTTGAGCTTGCCTTCCCTGAATTTTTGGAAAAGCATGCTCTGTGCTTTATTTGCTTTTGAGTCTGTGATTTCAAGAAAATTAGGAACTGATTCAGTCCTTGTTGGGTTCATCCAACTTCCCGTCATCTCTGTTCTTTTTAGTGTTCCCAGTAGAAGCCTGCCCTTCTCCATCACTCATAGGTAAGAAAGCTCCCAATGGGCAGCTGGGGTGGGGGCCTGTCCGGGACCACTCACCTTTTCTTTTACCTGAGGAAGATCATCAATTCACAAATTGGGGTTGTGAGCACAGCTGTGGACACTACCGCCCCACCTGTGGCTCCCAGATTCAAAAATGAAGGCCCTCAGTTCCTCTTGCCCCCTGTGTCCTCAAGGGCAGCTGTGGTGACTGCAGACTTGGGGTTCTATGTGATGGCTGAGAGAGACAAAAGTCAGCAGATCCACCCTGGATGAGGTAGGGATGGGGTGAACTATTTCATCTTGCTGTCTCGTTTGGGGGAATGTGGGATGGGGAGCACCTCTCAGAAGCTCACACAGGAAGGGTAGAACAAATGCTTAAGTCCGAGAATCCATACAAGTTCAAATGCAGACTCTCCAACCATCCTGGTAGTGTGTTCCCAGACCCTCATCTCAGCATTCACAAATAGAGATAAGTTACAGGAATAAAGTTATTTTGTTATTGTAAATATATGTTGCAAGAGGACAGGTCTCAGCCAGTAAAGTGCTTGCTGCTCAAGCATTAGAACCAGAGTTGATCCCCAACACCCATGTAGAAAGTTGGGTATGGTGGCAGACCCTTATAATCTCAGCACTGGGGAGGTAGAGACAGGCAGATCCCTGAGGCTCGCTGTCCAGTCAGCTAACCTAGCCTACTTGGAGAGATCCAGGCTAGTGAGAGACCCTCTCTCAAAAAATAGGGATATAGCACCTTTGGGATGACACCTCATGTTGACCTCTGGACTCCACATGTATATGCACCAATGTGCACACGCACACACATGAACATACATGTATCCCTGCACTAATGCAACCCCATACACTACATAAAAAATTAACACAAAATATAAGGTGTTAACCATATGCAAATCTACATTCATTTTGCCCTGTAGCCATCACTGTCATCAAGTCCTGGAACTGTTTTCTAAGTGCCATCTGTGAGCCCATAAAAGAATTCCTCTTTTCCCTTCCCTGAGCCCCTGGCAGCTGCTATTGACTTTCTGTCTCTATGGAGGTGTCTGCTCTAGAGACTGCACATGGGTGGAAGCATTCTGTGAGAGTTCGTTCACAGGTAAGCTTAATGGTCAAGAGCCTCATAATGACATTGTGGTCAACAATGATGGCCACAGAGTACACACAGCTGTTGTAGGGCCACACTGAAAGGTGGCTGGGGCCATGCCCACACATGACCAGCTGGGCCTTGATGCACAGCCTGTAGTGGTAGTTACCAGCTGGGTAGAAACTGTAGTTACTGCTGCTGCAGAGGGTCTACAGTGACCAGAGGGACACACTTGCCAGGTCATGGTGGAGAATGGGGACCTCATCAACACAAAGGACAAGAGTTTGTGTGGGAGAGGTGGGGGCAAAGAGGAGGGAGTAGAGGAAAGTGGGGGGGGAGCTGGAGCAGGGACAGGTGAGGCATGTCCAGGGGAGCTAGAGGGAGTAAGTGGGGAAATGGGAGCTGTGATGATAAGTGGATTTACAAGTGAACCAGAGGACACTGAGGCATCCATCGGGCACCTACTGTGCGTTCTGGGCTGAGCTTGGAACTCTGTGGGGATGCACCATGCAGTGTTGACCATGAGGAGTAACTGGAGCTAAGTGAGTCAGCTACTTCCTGAAGAAGTCGTCCATCTGGATGTCCTGTGACCACGGTGGCAGTGGGCAGAACAGCAGTGCAGTTTGGAACTAAAAATGGGAGAACTGGAGAGAATGGCAGGTGCTGAGGCCTAAGAAGTGGGGTGGGTCTGAGCAGATAGTGAGGGGCATGGTCAGAGGAGGCACACTTACAAGGAAGAGAAGACATGATCTTGGCAGAGCCTTGGGCAGTGGGAAGGGCCGAAGGAAAGGAGTATTAGACAAGACGCAGAGTTTTGGAGCCTTGTTGGGAGCTATTAATATAAGCATAGCCATTATGCACATTGAGCTGTGGAGGGCTTGCTTATTTACTTTATGGCCTTTCACCTTGGCTTGAGTTTGTGTTTTACACACAAGCACTGTTCTGTCAAGTCAGGAGGAATGTGTTGATAATTTAGGGAAGATGGTTAATTGGTGGAATTCACAACAAGTATTTGACCGCTCCTTGACCCTCAGATAAAGGTGGGGAAAGACAGCTGTTGAAGCTAATTGAGCTAAGCAAACTGTGGCTATCTGATGTTCTACTGTATAAAAAGGCTGAGCAAAGATAAACCAGGGCTGCAGTCTCTACTGACAGTCCTCCCAAGGATCTTTTCTCTGTCTCTTGTTTTTCTTTCAATCCTCACTCCCCCTTTCAGATGCTGTTCATCTAAGGCTGGCTGACATTGGCAGAGCCTTGAGTGACATCTAGGGGACAAGATAACCAAGGGCATTAGAGCCTGAGTCAGGGTGGCTAACCGTGGATGACAGTGAATTGGGTCCCATGGATTCACTGCCGACTCCTCACACCTTCTCTTCATGTGTTCAGATGGACTTTGCAGAAGCACGAGGTCTCGTCCTCCTCCCACAGGTGCAGGATTCGGAGGATTCCAGACGTCTGACCCTGTGTCCAGTTCAGGGTGACCCAGTCCTGGAAATGCTTATGTATAAAAGGTGGGGTGGTATTGTAGAAAAATTCCCCATGGAAGTGCTTCCATCTCCAGGAGATCCTCATCTGGGGACCCTTTGCCAACTTCCAGGGGAAGTAGAAGGAGAAAGGGATGTTGATGGATCTGCCCAGGACACCAGACAGGTATGGTGGTCGCCTGATACATAGTTGGTTTCTGTGTTGGATCCTGTTGAGTTATCTAGGAAAGATGGAGAGACTGTGAAGCTGCTGCAAGGGGTGGAGAGGATAACCCAGACCTTCCTGCACCTTTAGCTAAAGGTAGGTGAGTGACAGAGGTCAGGACAGTTCCTCTGGCTGGTGTCCCCGGCTCCAAGCACAGAAAAGGGTGATGCATTCTCTTGAACTCACTCTGAGGTACAATATTTCTGTTGGGGACAAGAGGCCTGGATGCCTCCCTAGCAGACACCTGTGCATGTGCCAGCCCACTCTCCCCAGCCCCATTGGCCCCTCCTACAGTTAAGGCAGAGTCCCTTCTAGTGAGGTCTCCACCACTCACCAGCCTGCAGGGATGCTGGTGGCAGCAGCAACAGCAGGATCCAAGCCATGGTCTGATTCCCTCCAAGGGATGAGAGAAGCAGAACCATCCAGAAGGGAGAGGAGGCCCTGTGAGGAGCCCAGGGAGTGCTCAGGACCAGGAAGAATCAGGAAGAGTGACCAGATCCCCAGGCCAGACTCCTTCAGAGGACTGAGAGGATGGGCCTTCCTCATCTCCACCTCCTTGTGGCCAGCAGCTTGCTTTCCCAATCTGCCTTCTTTTCTTATATTGCGTAAGAGCCTCCCTCTTGGTCAAGTTCAAGGGCCCAGCCCCAATCTTCTGCTGGGAGACCCGGCCATGACTTAGGACTTTAGCCAGCTAGTCCTCCCTCTCCCATCTTGACCTTCTGCATTGCCCAGTGTTTCTCTCTCTCTCTCTCTCTCTCTCTCTCTCTCTCTCTCTCTCCTCCCCCACCCCCATCTGTCTCTCATTCTGTCCCCTGTCTCCCTGGTCCTCTGAGTGTCTCAGTCTCTCTCTTATCCCGGAGAAAGACTGCCAAGACCAGCACAGGCTCTTTCAGGGAGAGGAAAGATGACCTGAATCTCAGCCCAGCTTCACCTAAATCAGCTTTAGAGATGATGAGGAAGGTGGTAGTGGAGGGGACTCTCCCCCAGTCCCCAGCCCTAGCACCAAGGTCCTGTAGCAAGCTTTGTGCCTGCTTCTTGCCCTTCAAGAACTCCCATGGTTCCCAGGCTGCACCAAGGCCTGGTGGACCCTCTCGGCCCTGACCTGCACCCTGCTTCCATGCCCACATCTTCCCACTCACCTAGACAGTGACCCCATAACTACCACTGCTTCTGCAGGTGTCTCTCTATCCTCCCACTCCCACAGAAGAGGAGGTGAAGCTCAATGACACTTTGAATTAGACCATGAGATTGTCACCCAGAGGGTCTGATAGGACTTCAATCCTGCTGAGCCTCCCACTCTACCTAGAGACTTCAGCCCAGCTCCATGGCTGTGATGGTTTGGTTCTGGGCTTTTGTTGTTTTTATTTTGTCAACTTGACACAAACTAGAGTCACCTGGGAAGAGGGAACCTCCACTGAGGGATTTCCTCTGTTGGTCTCTAGCCATGTCTGTGAGGCATTTTCTCAGTTGCTGAATGATGTAGGTGAATCCAGCCCACTGTGGTGGCGCCACCTCTGGGCAGGTGAACCAGAGCTGTGTAAGAAAGACAGCTGAGCAAGCCGGAAGAGCCATGAGCCATGCCCTTCTGTGGTCTGTGCTTCAGCTCCTGCCTCCAGGTTCCTGCTCTGCCTAAGTTCCTGCCTTGACTTCCCTCTGTGAGGGACTGCCACTTGGGCGGGTAAGAGACAATAAACCCTTTCCTCCCCAAGTTGCTTTTGGGTCATGGTGTTTATCACAACAGACAGCGAACTAAGACGATGGCATAGCCCAAGCCTCACCCAAAGCCAGGCTTCGGAGCTGGTGCCCTCAGGGGGCTACTGTCATAACGCTGTTTGGGTGATTCCTGCTAGCTGTGGCTATTCTGAAACCTCCCAGGGACAGGGCAGGTGAAGAAAGCTCAGAGCAAAAATGCATCACCCATAATCCCTGCGCTGTCTCCACAAGTGTACCTGGCAAGCCCGCCACTGCGGGAGAGTCGTTAGATGTCAGGGTCAGAGGTTGTGGTGACCACAGGGCTGGGTCTGTAGGAGGATCTTCCCAGCCCTCCTCATGATGAGGCTGCCATCAGCTCCCTGAGGGGCAGGAAGACATGATTACACCACAGGAAGTGACATCAGTTTCCTTGATGACACATGTAGACTTCCCTTTCCCTCAGCTTTCCTCACCCTGTGTCCTAGTCTGTTCTTCACTGCTGTGACAAAATACTCTGACCACTACCAACTTGGGGGAGGAAAGGGTTTATTCAGCTTACATATCCTGGGTCACAGTTCATCCAGGAGCCCTTCTTCATTGCTGTGACAAAACACTATGACCACTACCAACTTGGGGGAGGAAAAGGTTTATTTATTTTATATCTCCCAGGTCACAGTACATCAGGGAGCCCAAGGGCAAGAACCTGGAGGCAGGAGCTGGAACATAGGCCATGGAGGAACACTGCTTACTGGCTTGCTTCCCTGGCCCCTGCTTATCCTGCTTTCTTATGCAACACAGGCCCACCTGCCCAGGGGTGGCACCACTCACAGTGGGCTGGGCCCTCCCACATCAATCATCGAGAAGATGCCCCTCAGACATGGCCACAGGCCAGTCCAATAGAGGCAATTCTCCGATTGAGGCTCCCTCAACCCAGGTGTGTCAAGTTGACACTAAAGCACCCCCTGACAGTGTCATCCGCACTTCCCTGTGGGCAGCCAGGAGCCCACCCTCTCTCACATCTACTTTTCCTACCCCCTCCTCACAGTTCCCATGGTCCTGGGATCCCTTGACCCAAGCCAGGTGTGGCCTGTCTCTCAGCTGTGTGTTTTCTTGTGGACACACTGTTATATACTTTGTGCCCTTGGGAACACTGAGGCACAGAACCTTTGAGATAAATTGACTCAGATGGAAAGATGGTCAGAAGGGGACACACTTGTCCAAAAGAAAGCTCTTTTGTTTGAGACAGAGTCATGTCACCTAGGCTGGCCTCAAACTCACTATGTAACAGACCTTCAACTCTGTTCCTCTTGCCTCAACCTCCCAAATGCCTGGTGCACCTCCATGCCCCGTTTATAGGGTGCTGGGGATAGAACCTAGGGTTTTGTGTACTAAGGAAGCACTGTACCAATGAGCCACATCTCTAGCCCAAGAGGGGTTTGAGAGGGTGTTCTGGTCATGAGTACTAACCTCCAGGTGGCATCTGATCTTTCCCCACTCTGTGGCTATGGTAGAAGGTCACTAAATTGTCAAGTCACCCAGGAGGAGCTGGGCCTCGGTGGTGTATCACATGTCACCTGCTGAGCTGCAGAACTTTTGCACAACAGGCTCTGGAGAGCTTCTGCAGGATCCTAGCTGCCTCTTGTGTTCAGGCCCCTGTGCTGCCACCTGCCGGTCCTTAATCCTAAATCATAGGCTCTGATCCACTTTCCGTTCCCTGGACCCCAGTTGAATCTCCATGAGGGACTGTGTTGTGGGATGTGATCTGTCAGGAACGCTGTGTCGTCCTGCTCTCTTCGTTCTGTTCCTCCAACATGAGTGACAGAGACTGGGAGTCACCTGCAGCCACCATGTTTTCATGGGGGAGGGGAGCACTCTGGGGAAGAGAAGGGCCTGGGGTTTTGGTGATCAAAGATGGGGAAGTCTAAAGGAATGTCTCCTGTTCCCAGGTGTCCTGAGAACATCCTTATCCATTCTAAGGTCAGGACAACTCTGCCCTCAAGACAGACTTTGACTTCATCCAGGTTTCTCCTTCCCATGCCTGCATCCTGGCACACAAACACACATACACACACACACACACACACACCTCCACCTGGAGTGTTTCAGGAGCTTCCTGTATGTTCTCTTGGGTACTCTCACTCCCCTGAACTCAACACTTTCAGCCATCTCTCACTGCAGCCAAAGTGGTGTCTTTAGCATGAAATTCTGATCACGTCACTGCTTTAATTAAAACAAAAACAAAAAAGGGCCAGGTGCGGTGATGCACACCTTTAATCCTAGCACTCGGGAGGCAGAGGCAGGTGGATCTCTGTGAGTTCAAGACCATCCTGGTCTACATAGTAAGTTCCAAGCCAGCTGGGGCTACAAGGAGACCTTGCTAGAAAACTTGAGTTCAGGCTCAGGGACTCACATGGTAGAAGGAAAGAAGTGACGCCCAAAGTTGCCATGGCACAAACACGTGAAAATCACTCACACACACACACACCACACACACACATATGCATGCATGCACGCACGCATGCACACATGATATGGGGCTGGAGAAATGGCTGAGTGGTTGAGTTCATACTGCTTCTGCGGGGGAGGCGGGGAAGGGGGAAGGGGG
>NW_008337205.1:2377458-2406237 GCF_000622305.1 Nannospalax galili
GGGCGGGAGCCGGGTCTGGCGCTGCCGGTGGCTGGCCGTGGCTGAGGTGAGTGGTCTGGCGCTGGCGGTTTAGTGCTCCCCATCTGTCGTCTGCCACTCCCACCCCCAGCCTGGACTGCTAATCCCGGTTGTGACCTGGTGTTAAAGGAGGCGGAACCGGAGCACCGACCTACCTGGAGTGGCGGGGGTTGGGCTCCAGGATGAAGATCCAGTTTCAGACATGAGCCTCAGTGGGTGATCCTTTCACTGAAATCAACTTGAATGACCAGGAATAAACTTCAAGAGGCGTGCACTATGACTGAGGCAACTCAGAATTTTTTATTGCCAATTTCTACTGCTGATCCTACAAAAGAAGCAACGTCTCCAGCAGCTGCTAATTAAACCCTGGGATCCACAGTCAGTTATCAGAGACTCATGATTGAAAACCAGCGGGAAGAAGCAGCATGGGAAAGCACAAACGTGTTGCTGATGGCACATGGCTTAAAACCTTTGTGCCTAGTCAAAAGAACCGATATTAAAGAAATGAACTTCAGCTAGAGCAAAACCCAGCATTGCACCAGGAAAAACGAGCTAATGACTTGGAAGAAATTATGGAAAGCGTGAAAGCCAAAATTGGTGTATTGGAAGACGAGTTCCTAAATAGGGTTTGCCAGCAAGAGAATAAAATAAAAGACCTCCAAAAGGAGCATAAAATATTACAGACGAAATGCCAGCATTACAAGAAAGAACGAATAGAGCAAGAAGAGACCATTGCATGTTTGCAAAAGGATATCTACAGACTAACGAAAGAGGAAGAAGAGCGTGTTGTTACTCAGAACAGAGTGTCCGCCTATCTCTGCAAAAGGGTTCCTCATACAGGCTTGGATAAAGAGTTGCTTTGCCTAATTGATTACTATGAATCCACACACAAAGGCAATATAAGGAAGATGAAAGTCAGTCAGAAGAAGAAAAAGACTACAGAAATATGGATGCCTCAGCACGTTATAAAGGCCTCCTAATGTCATTACAAAATCAACTCCAGGAGTCAAAATCCAAGATTGATGCACTTTTAAGTGAAAAGCTGAAACTCCAAAAAGATGAGTCAACCAAAGAAAATCATCAGAAGGCTCTAATGGACCAGAGATATTTTCAGGTGCTGTGCAGCATCAATTCAATTATTCACAATCCAAGAGCTCCAGTAATAATTTATAAACAGAGCAGAGGAGGAACCCAAAACTTTGATAAAGACATTGTTCAAGAGTGTGGATTTGAACATCTTGTTCCAATAATAGAAATGTGGGCAGATGAACTGACATCCTTAATGGGTCTGTATAAGTCCTTGACAATACTGTCTGCAGAATTCATACCTTGGCATGATTTGAAGAAGCAGGATGAAAATGAAGGTGTCAGAGTTGAAGATCTGTTATTTATGGTAGATACCATGTTGGAGGAAGTTGAAAATAATGACAGCAACACAGCAAACTTTCAAACTTTGCAAGCTATTGTTTCTCACTTCCGAAGACTATTTGGTGTGCCTTCTTTAAGTGGAGTCTATCCCAGAATGCATGAAGTGTATACTAGGCTTGGAGAAATGAACAATGCTGTGAGAAACCGCCAAGAACTCTTGGTAGATCATCCTCCTTGTGTGTGGTGGTAAGTACAGTTAGAAAACTGTGAAAGATGATTAATGAGGGTGTGAATGAGCAGGTTAAGCACGTACTAGGACCTGAAGACCTCCAAAGCATTATCAACAAATTGGAAGAACATGAGGAGTTTTTCCCAGCATTTCAGGCTTTTACTAATGAACTACTTGAAATCTTAGCAATCAATGACGTGGATGCCATTGTACCTGCAGTAAAGAAATTAAAAATACTTTCATACTGAAAACAAATCAAATCATTTTTACTGTGTAAATTGCATTCTTAATATTTTAAGTATTTATAGAATTGATCTTGAAACAAGAGTTCAACTGTCAGAATTCATCCTCTTCTTAGCATTAGGTCACTCCTCATATAATTTTTATTTTTTATTCCTTTATAGAAAGTAGTTATTAAAATAGTAAATTAACTTCATAATCCCTTAATCATTTCCCAAGCAATTCTTGAGTGCTTTAAGCATTTTACTAGTTTGTGGGTCTCTCCCACCCCTCGAGGGCTGTTGGCCACTGATCCATGAGGACAAAGGGAGCAGAAGCGACGAACGGGGTCAGGATGGCCAGTGAGCACTGAGGCAGATTCAGTGATACAGCTCCAGATTCAGTGAAACAGCTCCGTTTATTCAGTGGGAGAACTAGGGAAAATACAGTGTGGAGGCAGCAGCCAAAGCCTCAGCTGATAGGTGCCCATAGTATGCTTTATTTACATGTGGTAGTGGGCTCCTATCATCCGACTACCAGGCAATGCCTGATTATCATATAGAAAAAACCTGGGGGTAGTTTTATTGCAGGTAACTATGCCAAAGGTCATATTCCAAATAAGGTCAGGCATCTGTGCTTGGTGGCACTTTCCAGGTAAGTCAGGCAGAGAGCAGGAGGCCCCCTGCTGAGAAAGAGAGTCCTTCCATATAGTTCCGAGCCCCTTAGAGCTATCCGGACATGGAGGACTACAACCTTAGCAGCAGGGTCCCCCAACACTGGTTATTTTAAAGTAGAGTTTGTGTGTTAAAATGAGACTCAGGGAGAGGAATCTCAAATTATAGAAAAATTGCGTCCAAGTTCAAGGTTTAATGACTTTTTGGTCAGGGCAAAAGGAACTCCAATTGCTTTCTAAGTCCAAGCAGTAGGAAGTTACTGCTTTCCTGGCAAAGATTAATTGGCACATTCCATTAAGATATCCCCTTTGGCTGTTGCCCTTTAAAAGGAGGAGGAAGAAAAGTAGTTTTCTGTTTGTGTTAGGATAGGAAATTAATCATGAGGTAAAGTAGAGAAGTAGGTAGAAATCTTTCCAAGAAAAAGTATATTTGCAATACTGATGTCATGTGTTTTTATAAGGGAATAAGATATCAAATAAAATTTTTGTGGAAAATTTCAAAAAGATAAAAAAAGTTAAAAATAAATAAATAAAATAAAAATTTTAAAAGTGAAAACAAAGCTGGGCGTGGTGGTGTATGCCTTTAATCCTAGCACTTGGGAGGCAGAGGCAGGCAGGATCTCTGAGTTCAAGGCCAGCCTGGTCTACGTAGTTACAGTGAGTTCCAGGACAGCTGGGGCTACAGGGAGAGCCTGTTTCAAAAAGCCAAAAAAAAAAAAAAAAAAAAAAAAAACCAAAACACAAAAACAAACCAACAAAAAAACCCAAATGTGTAAGTGACTCAAGACAGTCACTTCGTCCTAGTCATCACATTTTTAGGACAGAGTATAGCATTTCCTCTGGGGCCTCCCATGGACAGGGACCAGCGAAGTGCTCCTGAGTTGGAGAAGAGAATGGAGGTGTAGACGAAGTTGTCATCCTAGGGGAGAAACAAAAGAGGAGGTTAGGTGACAGTGGTGGGGCTGGAGCTGCCATCAAGCAGTAGCCGACAGCCTGTGTCCTCTCCACACCACAGCCCTCCATCCTGCCACCACTGTCTCCAGCCTTCCCTTCCTTCCTGCAGGCCAGTGTCTGAGCTACTTTCCTTGGGGTTCCATTTGGGGTCTGTATATTGTCCTAGGGGAAAAATCAAGAGGTGCTGAGGTGCTGTGATGGGAAGGAGTGACTGATGGGCAGGAGGTTCCATCTGCTGGGTCAGAGCCCACAGGGCCTGTAGTGTGCGTTATTCTAGGTAAGCTTCTGGTGTTAGATGGTTCACAGGAGAAATAGGAAGGGTCTACCCTGCTCTAGGATGCCATTGTCAAGCAGAAGACCCGTGTGTAGGATAGTCAGAAAGTCTGAGTTTTCATTATGTGGGAGGGGTGTAACCTGCAGAGGTCACCAAGCCAGGTCTGGAGGAAGACTGGGGTGAGTATGAGGTGGCAGATCAGCTGGGAAAGGAGTCTTTTTTGGTTTGTGTGTACATGTGTGTTTTGTGAGGCTACATATCTGTATTACTAAGCACTCACATGTGTGCACATGCACGTGGAGACCATTAACAACTTCAGGCTGCCCACCTTGTTTTTTGAGGTGGTCTCTCATTGGTCTGGAGCTCGCTAACTAGGCTAGAGCAGCTGGATCGATGGCCCCAAGGAGCCACCTGGATCTCCTCCCCGACCCCATCCCAGTGCTGGGATTACAAGTGCACACCTGCACACCTGGCTTTTAACATGGGTTCTGGGGATCAAACAAAGATTCTCATACTTGTGCAACAAGCACTCTACCCACGGATCCATCCCCTCAGCTCCCTTGCATGGTTCTTACAACAAACTTCACAGAACAGTGCTCCTACCCCACCCTGCCTCCTTTGCAGGAGAGGAACTCACCTGGCTAGAGTTTCTGCCTCAGTCTGCTGGCCCATGAGACAAGAACTAGGGTGCCACCAAGGCATCCACGCTGAGCAGGGACAGCAAGGCTCTGCCCCAGCCAGCCGGGATAGGGCCTGGAATCAGCCCAAGCCTGAGATCAGCCCAGCTGTCTTGTTCCCACAGAAAACCTAAAGAAAAGCTCTCCTGGGTCCACTGCCCCCTTCATGCCCTCTCTGCCTTTGCTTCCTTCCCCTTCCTTGAGCTCCCCTACGCCTCCACATCTGCTTTCCCTCCTCTGCACTCCCCCCTACCTTTTTGCCCCCATAGAAACTGTCACTCCAGCTGTCCTCTGAGGGCTGGCTGTTTTCACCCCACGATTTCAGCATTGTGCTTTGAATCCCGGTTGACTTCTGCTGCCAGTGTGCCCCCTCCCCTCCCAGCTCTCAGCTGCTCCTCTTCCTCTTTCCACATTGAGTGGTCTTGGCACCCTTCTTCATACATTTATTTATTTTGAGGGACATGTACCACTGTGCACGTGTGGAGGCCGGATGCAATTTGTAAGAGTTGGTTCTTTCCACTGTGTGGGTTCCGAGGATCAAACTCACATCATCAGACTTGGCAGCAAGTGCCTTTACACACTGAGCCTTCTCACCTTCATGAAGACCATGTGACTATATATTCAAAGTTTCATTTCCAGTCTGTCTATTCAGAACCTAGTCCATATTATTTTTATTAGTTTAGATTTTAAAAAAATAATTTATGTTTATTTTATGTGTATGAGTGTTTTGTCTGCATGTATGTAAGTGCACCCATGTGTGCAATGCCCAGAGAGACCAGAAGAGGGCGGCAGATGCACTGGAACTGGATTCATGGACAGTTGTTAGCCACCATGTGGTGCTGGGAACTGTACCTGGGTCCTCTGCAAGAGTAGCCAGTGCTCTTAACCACTGAGCCATCATTAATGTAGCTTTTAATATATTCTAAAATCAGGCAGTATGAGTCCTTCATACTTGGCACTTTGGATTTTTAATTTTTTAGAGTCCTTGTGAATTTTAGAAGACAAATCATTTTCTGAAAACAATCTATTGGGATTTGGATAGGAATTGCATTAAATGTTTAGATTATTGTAGGTTGTAGGAATTCTTCTGTATTGACACTTCCATTTTACAGACATGAGCTATCCTTCCACTTCTTTGTGTTTTCAATTAAGAAAGCAATTGTGTGTGTGTGTGTGTGTGTGTGTGTATGGGTGTGGGGTCGGAAGACGACATTGGGTGTCATTCCTCAGAAGCTGTCTACCTTGTTTTTAGAAACTGGGCATTTCACTGGCCTGGTACTCATGAAACAGGCTAGGTTAGCTGGTCAGCAAGCCCCAGGGGTCCTCCCGGCTCTGCCTCCCCAGTGCTGGGATTATGAGCACATGCCACCACACCCAGCTTTTTCTGTGGGTTCTGGGGGTCAAACTCAAGTCCTGACACTTTACCAACTGAGCCATCTCTTTAATTTCTGTCCGCAATGTTTTACACTTAGTTTTTGGCATACAGTTCTTTCACATCTTAAATGCAGTTTTTTTCCCCTAAGTATTTTCTTCTAATTTATAATGTTATTAGAGATGAAGCTGTAAGCTTGATTTCCTTTTTATAGCACACCCTCAACTCAAATGGTTGTCTGTCCTACTCAAATTTTTTTTGCAGGTTTCCCTTCCTGGGTGAAGTCATCCCTGAATTCCTGTCTCTCCTCAGACCTTGTTCAGGATGAACACAGCTCTTTCCTTTTTTTTGGTCTTTTCAAGACAGGGTCTCTCTGTAGGCCCAGCCTGGCTTTGAACTCACAGAGATCTGCTTGCCTCTGCCTCCCAGAGTGCTGGGATTAAAGGTATGTGCCACGCCCAGCCACAGCTCTTTCTAAACCAGACATTAACCCTTAAGCACCTGCTCACTTCCCTTAAATTCCTTGAAAAGCAGGAATGCTTTATCTACTTTTCTTTCCAGTCATATGTTTGTTTGTTTGAGAAAGAGAATGTCCATATGTGTCCATCAAGTGTGGAGGTCAGAGGACAACTCTTGGGAGTCGATTCTCTCCTGCCACCTTACGGGATGGGGGATGGAACACATTATCCAGCCTGTGAAAGTACCACTAGCCATTTCGGCAGCCCTTTATTTAATTTTCATTCTGTAATTTCAGGCTGAGGTCTGGAAAGTGGTACTGGTTCAGTATTTCAGAGTTCAGCTGCCCATTTTCTCTCTCTTTACTTTTTCCAGTAAGCACTCCCCTCCCTCTCCTTGACACAAACGTAAGGATTGATAATAAATGACTACTGAGCCGCAGAAGAGGCTGGGAAGGTTGCTCAGTATTACAGTGTTTTCCTACTTTATGCAAGGTCCTGGGTTCCATCCCCTGCGTCATAAAAGATCATCATCAATATAGAATATAGAAAAGACAGGCTGGCAAATGATCAGATTGTATGATCAGAGACGGACTGCTCTCAAACTTGATCAGACACAGGATCTACTGAAGAGTCTGTTGAAAGCACAGATTCCTGGGGGCTGGAGAGATGGTTCAGTGGCTAATAGCACTGGCTGCTCTTGCAGAGGACCTGGGTTTGATTCCCAGCACCTACACGGTGGCTAACTGTCCGTAACTCCAGTTACAGGGACTCAAACACCCTCTTCTGGCCTCTGTAAGCTTTGCATGACACAGGTACACTTACATGCATGCAGGAAATACACTCATTTACATAAAACAAACAAATAAATAAAATTGTTAAAGCACAAATTCCCCCAAACAGGCCTCGGCCTCCTCCCCAGTGTGTTTGAAGGGAGGATGAATCTTTTTTCTTGAAACTTACCATAGGGAATTGAACTGAGGGGCCTAGCCATAAGCGCAGGTGCTCTATGAACCTGCCACCACTGCCTCACTGAACTATGCCACCAGCCCATCTCCCTCTTCTGACACAGGCTCTCTGCAGAGTGCAGGCTGGCCTCCAACTTGTGATCCTCCTCAACCGCAGCCTCTTTAGTGGCTGGGATTACAGGCATACACTGCAAGCCTCTCTAAGGATTTGCGGTTTTCCCCAGCACTCACAATGATTCTGATGCTGATGCCAGTGGGGTAACTCGGGGGTAGGGGCCGTCCTAGACCACTTGCCTTTTTTTCTACTTGAGGAAGATCATCAATCTACAAGTTGGGGTTATGAGCACAGCTGTGGCTGCTATCACCCTGATTGTGGCTCCTAGATTCAGAAGTGAAGCCACTCAATTCCTCTTGCCCTCTGTGTCCTCGAGGCCAGCTGTGGTGACTGCAGAGGTGACATTGGCAAAGCTCTGCATGGTGGTGCTGGTGACTGGGGAGAGATGAGAAGTCAGCAGATCCTCCTTGGAGGAGGGAAAGGATGGGGTGAAAGTGTCTCAACTTGTCTGGCTCAGATGGATTGGAATGGAGAACAGCTCTCAGAAGCTCATACAGGGAGAGGGAACAAATGAATGCTCAGAATCCAGAGCATAAGTTGAATGCAGACCCTCTAGCCATCGGGTGACGCGTCCTCAGCTCTTCATCTCACCACTTACAAATAGAGCTAAGTCACGGGAATAAAAGGGTTTTGCTGTTGTTGTAAACATATGTAACACAGGTTCAGCTTTCTATAAGGACCTCGGTTTGCTCCCTACCATCCTTAAAAAATGCCAGGTGCAGTGATGGACTCTTTCAATCCCAGCACTGGGGAGGTAGAGACAGGAAGATCCCTGGGGTTCACTGGTCAGCTAGCCTAGCCTACTTGGTAAGCTCCAGGTTAGTCAGAGACCCTGTCTCAAAAAATAAGGTGGACAGTTAAAAGGACCATTTCAGGTTGGCCTGTGACTTCTACACAGATGTATACACACACATACACACACACACACACACACACACACGCACACACACCCTTACACCCACCCACCTGGCTACATTTAAACAAAAATAGAAATATATGGAGCATAAAATGTATCGTGTTACCCATATACAAGTGTACAGCGCAGTGGCACTGGGTACACTCATTTGTGTACAACCATCACTACTGTCAAGTTCTAGAACATTTTTCTAAGTGTAAACTTGGACTCATGAAACAACCCCCCTTCTTCCTCTCTCTAAGGCCCTGGCAGCTGCATTTGATTTTCCATCCCTATGAATGTGCTGCTCCAGACCCTGCGTGTGAGTACAGTGTGCCGGGAGTGTTCCTTCACGGGCTTGGTTTAGTACAGTCAAGAGTCTAGAACAATGCTGTGGTCAACTGTGAGGCACAGGGAGCGCCCGTGACTCCTGTAGGGCCAGGAAGAGGAGTGGCTGAGGCAATGCCTACACAGTGACTGGGCTTGGCCTATGTGCACCCTGTGCATGGGAAAAGCAGTTATGGCTGCCTCAGAGGGACAGCACTGTGCAGAGGACAGAGCAGCCAGATCACGGTGGAGAATGAGGACATCACCGGAAGCTGGGGCTTGCATGCTCTTGGCTACTGCCAGGGAAGGAGGAAGCAGAAGGAAACGGGAAGTGGAAAGGGGAGATTGGGGCAGCGAGGGCTAAGGGGTGTGTTCTGGGGAGATGAGGGAAGTGAGGAGATGGGGAACCTGGGTGAAAGGTGTGCTGTATGAAGGGACCAGAGGGTATGAAGCCAACCATTGGGCACCTACTGTATGATCTTGTCTCATTTAGGGAGATGGAACATAAGGCATCATATCCTGGGGACTAACTGAGGCCCTGACATATGACCAAGGGAAGTCAGACACATCCTGAGAAGTCAAATCCACCAGGATGTCAGGGACAAGGGTGGGACAGGGGTGCAGTGCCAGTTTGGAGCAAGAACGGGAAGACTAGGGAGTGTGGAGGCCTGAGGAGTTGGGTGAGGTTGGATGTGAGGGGAGAGTGAGAGACAAGGCCAGAGGATGCAGCTAAAGTTTGGGGAATGATTACAGCGAAAAGATAATGTTAGCAAAAGCCTGGACGGGGGCAGAGCCAAGACAGAGGAGCGTGAATCAAGGCTGGGGGTGGGAAGTCTTGGGTGACATCTAGGGGACCAGGAAGCCAGGAGCATCAAAACCAGCTGCGGTGGCTCACCATGGATGATGGTTAGTTGTGTCCCCTTAATCGACTGCCAGTCCTGCGTGACTTCTCTCTGTGTGTTCAGATGAACTGGGCAGGAGAACGTGGTCTGGTCCACCTCCTGCAGGCTCAGGCACCGGATATTTGACCCTGTATTCAGTCTAAGATGAGCTGATTTTTGAAGGCCTCATACATGAAAAGTTGGGTGGTATTAAGGGAAAACTTCCCATGGAAGTTCTTCCCTCTCTATAATATCCTCATCTGGGGATTATCTGTCAACTCCCAGGGGGAAGGAGAAAACAAAGGCGATCCCGATGGAGTTGCCCTTGACTCCAAAGAGGTATAGTGTTTGGATGACCCCTAAGTTGCTTTCTTTGTTGTATCCTGAGGATGGATGGGGACAATTCAAAGCTACTGCAGAGGACAGAGTGTAATCTCAGACCTTCCTGAACTCTCATCCCCAGGCAGGTGTGAGACAGCTGACAGGATTCTCTGTGGAGCTGATAGAGGGGGAAGAGAGTGAAGGGTTGGGTTAGACTCACTCTGAGAGACCAGCCCTTTGCTGTGGCTAAGACAACTGGCTGCCTCCCTAGCAGACACTTGTGCACGTGGTAGCCCACTCTCCCCAGCCCCGTTGGTTCCTCCTGTGGTTAAGGCAGAGTCTCTGCTAGTGAGGTCCCCACCACTCACCAGCCTGCAGGGATGCTGGTGACAGCAGCAACAGCAGGATCCAAGCCATGGCCTGATTCCCTCCAGGGGATGAGAGAAGCAGAGCCATCCAGAAGGAGAGGAGGCCCTGTGGAGGTGCTCAGGAGCTGGGAAAGGATCCAGAGGAGAGGCCTGGATTCCCCTGGGCCATGCTCCTTTAGAGGACTGAGAGAGGGTGGGACATCCTGTGACCAGCAACTTCCTTTGTTCCAACTTCCTTGCTTGTGTTGCAGAAGAGCCTCCGTTATGGCCCCTGACAAGATGGCCCTGTCCTGGGGCGTAGCCCCCGTCTTCTGCTGGGAGATGTGGTTCTGACCTTGACTGACCATGTGCCTCTCTCTCACTGCCTTGCCATGGAGTCTGTCCCATGTCCTGTGATGTCCATCACTGACTGCAGACCCTTACTGGTTCATGCCACATGGAACGGGCAGAGGCCCACATGCATGATGTATTTACGCTGAGCCTCCTTTCTGTGTTCTTACAGTTTAGAGTGGTGTTTATGCTTGCAGGCCTAAGCACCTGGCTTGCTTTAAGGTGGTATGACTGGCTCAGCCATTGTTTATCAGCTCACCCCCTTCTCACGTACTTTTCTTCAACCACAAGGGTAATCTTGTTCTAGTTCAACACTGGGCCAGGGAACCTGCAAATATCTCCAAATGAGTGCTAAGTGGTTTTACTTAATCTCTCTTGTTTTAAATTTGTATAATACTTATTGTGCTGTGTGTGCACATGCATGCGCATGCCCGCATATACAAGGAGGTCAGAGGATATGTGGGTCCAAGGAATCAAACCCAGATTGTCAAGCTTCGTGGCAAGTACCTTTACCCGTTCAGCCATCTGGCTGGCCGAGTTTTCCTTCTCTAACCCAGATCTCCGTCCTGGTTCTGCAGGATGCAACCAGATACCAGATACACAATTGCCGGAAATTCCAAAGAATGCATAATGCACAAAGAAAGGAGAGGGGGAGGAAAGCTGAGGCAATACCAGGCAAATACTCTAACTTTACTGCTTTTAGTTGTTTGAAAATCACTGATTTGGGAGGTCATGCAGCTGAGCAAGGAGGTATCGGTACTGCACAAGCTTTGCTGTATAAATGGCACCTTGGACTGAAGCTGTCTTGTAGCTTAAAACAGTCCAGTGAGCTACCTGTGTTCTCCTCCAGCAAAAGATGCCTCCTGTGTTTCAGTGATTAACCACAGGTTACTACACCTGAGAAGGGAGCTAGACAAACACAAGCGGTAAGAATCACAGATCGGGGGCTGGAGAGATGGCTCAGTGGTTAAGAGCACTGGCTGCTCTTGCAGAGGGCCCAGGTTTGATTTCTAGAACCTACATGGCAGCTAACAACTGTCCATGCCTCCAGTTCCAGGGGAATCTGACGCCCTCTTCTGATCTCCATGGGCAATGCATAACACGGGTATACTTACATACATTCAGGCAATACACTCATACGTACACATAAAATAAAAATAATCACTGATCAGTACCTGTTCTCTAGAGTCACTGAACCCAGCAGTAGCCATGGTCACAGTGACCTCTGCCACCGGGGTGGAGTTTTCTTAGAACGTCCCTGAAGAGTGCACTCAAGCAGGTGCTGTGATGACAGTCTGTCCAGTCATCAAAAGGAGCGACTGTTCATCAGTTCCCTACTCAAGGAAGGTGGGCACAGGGAAAGGACCTGACAGCTGTCAGTCAAATGGTCACCTGACTTTCCAGGACAGTATCCATTCAAAAGGGAAAAACATCAAAGGGGCCAGCAGTAAAGATTTGTCATGGGAGCAGCATTCTGAGCAACATTCAACAGGGCTTAACCCCTTAGTCAAATACTGTTAGGGAGAGCTGGGTCTCTTTGCTCTGTCAAGGGGACATTATGGTTAGATTGTGAAGCAGACTTTGGATTTCTAGCCTGGCTACGAGTGTTTGGTATGTATGTTCTCTGGCCTGGGTCATCAGTAAAAAATAGTGGTAGAGTAAACCAGGTATGGTGGTGCATGCTTGTAATCTCAGCAAGTGGTAGGTAGAGACAGGAGGACCAGGAGTTCAAGGTCATCTTCTGCTACGTATAATGTTCAAGGCCAATATGGATTACACAAGAATCTGTCTCAAAACAAAACAACAAAAAACCCTTGAAGTTAAAAAAAAAACATATTATTTTGGTTGTGGGCCTGAGCCTTTAACGGCTGTGCTGGTGGCACATGCCTTTTATCCCAGCACTCGGGAGGCAGAGGCAGGCGGATCTCTATGAGTTCAAGGCCAGCCTGGTCTACATAGTGAGTTCCAGGACAGCTGGGGCTACAGGGAGACCCTGTCTCAAAAAGGACCCCCCAATTTTTTTTAATTTATATTTTTATTTTGTACGTTTGAGTGTATTACCTACGTGTGTGTAAGTGCACCCGTGTCGTGCAAAGCCTGCGGAGGTCAGAAGAGGGCTTCGGATCCCTTGGAACTGGAGTTACAGATGGTTGTCAGCCACCATGTGGGTGCTGGGAAAAGAAACTAGGGCCTCTGCAAGAGCAGTCAGCACTATTGACTACTGAGCCATCTCTCCAGTCCCCCATTTTTTTTTTTTTTGGTCTTTTTGAGACAGGGTCTCCCTGTAGCCCCAGCTGTCCTGGATTCGCTATGGAGACCAGGCTGGCCTCAAACTCACAGAGATCCACCTGCCTCTGCCTCCCAAAGGCTGGGATTAAAGGCGTGTGCTACCATGCCTGGCAATTTTTTTTTTTTTAATTACTAGAAGAGAGGTGATAGATGTGAGTTGTTTGTCAAAGTTCATTTTTTGTGAGAGAGAGAAGTTGCAGGTGATGCCAGTGTTCTCCTTAGATCCATGCAGGCAAATTCTGTGGGCATTATTATATTCTTGAGCAACAGAAAGGTGAAGAGGGAACTGGCAGTTTCTGTGAGTTTCAAATTTGCGAATTTCTGAGTTTCTGCCTCTGGCCTTGGGTATCTTGGAAGCTGGGAGGCTTCCTACCAGAAGTCTAGGTGACCCTGAGATTGTGCTCCATCGCATTCATTAGGCCTTTAGGACAGAGGGTAGAGTCTCTTTCTGAGGTTCCCATGAATGGGGGCAGGAGGTGCTTCTGGTAAGTTTAGACTGGAGAGGGCAAGGGAGGTGTAGACGATGCCATCAGCCTGGAGGAGAAACAAAAGAGGTTAGATGGCAACAGTGCAGCGTCCATTGTACAGCAGGAGCCACAGCTTTCGTGTCCCACCCACACCACAGGCCTCTGCCTTCCACCATCTTCTCCAGCCTCCCCTTTCCTCCTGCAGGTCCATGTTTGAACTACTTATAGTGGGGCTCCATTTGGGGGCTGTATGTTGTCCTAGGAGGAAAAAGTCAAGGAGTACTGAGGTAGATGGTGTGACAGGAAGGGTGGGCAGATGGACAGGAGGCTTCATCAATGAGGTTATCTGCTAGGTCACGGTCTATGGGGCCTGTGGTGTGGGTTGTTCTAGGGAAGGTGCTAGTGTCAGATGGTAAATATGAAGGGTCTACCCTGTTCTCCACTGTCCCTGCCATGGGGAAAAAACAGTTGTGTAGGAAAATAAGTCTAAGTGCTGTTATCATTCTGAGGGGCTGGAACCTGCAGAGGTCACAGAGCCTGGTTAGGGGGAGGTCATGGGGGATGAGGACTGGGTTAGTATGAGGTGACAGATTGGCTATGAATGATGCTTTTCATGATTTTGTGTATATGCCTGTGAGTCTGCATGTGCGCAGATGCACATGTACAAACATATATGGGCATGTGTATAGAGGCCAGAAGACAAATCAGGTGTTATCTCTCTGGTCACGATCCATCTTTTTTGAAACAGGGTCTTTCATTGGCCTGGAGTTGGCTAATGAGGTTAAAGGGGCTGGCCAGCAAGTCCCGGGGATCCACCTGTTTCTGCCTTGCCGTCCCTAGGATTACAAGCATGTGCTACTGCACCCAAGTTTCTGTTTTGTTTTTGTTTTGGGATAGGGTCTCATGATGTAGCCCTGGTTGACCTGGAACTCAAAGAGATCATCCATCTTTTCCTGCCTCCCAAGTGCTGGACTTAACGGTTTATACCACTACACCTGGCCACATCCAAGTTTTTAATGTGGGTTCTCAGGATCAAACACAGGTCCTCCAGCTAATATAGCAGGCACTTTACCATCTGAGCATTCTCTCCAGCCCCTTGCATAATCTTATCACAACTTTCCAAACCAGTATCTGTGCTCCCACCCTGCCCCTTACGAGGACAGGCACTCACCTGGCTGGGCTTTCAGCGTTAGTCTGCTGGCCTGCAGAAGACACAGTATGTCAGTGTGACCTCCATGCTGATCCTGCATCCCGCCTCTCAGCTGTGCTCTATGTTCAGACAACATTACAGGAAGGGCCTGGAATGAGCAGAAACCTCAATCAAGCCTGTGCACCTGTCCTTTGTCCCCAGAATAGCTTTGCTGTGTCCATTGCTACAGTCCCCATCACTTCCAGTCTCCTTTGCTTCCTTCCTTCCCCTTGAGCTCCCTCTCACCCCACATCTGCTTTCCCTCCGCTGCACTCCCCCCCCCCCGCATAGGAACTGCTTCTCCAGCTCCTCAGCGCTGGCTCTTTCATCCCCACATATTCCAGTTTCATCCAGTCAGACTTCTGCTGCCTGGGTCTATTCCACCTCAGCTGGTCCTACTGGGTGGTACCCTTCCTGGAGACCATGGGACCATGCACGCTAAGCTTTGCTTCTGGTCTTTCTATGCCATTCTGTTGCTCCATCTGCCTTGGTATTGATGCCCCGCTGTTTTATTACCATAGTTCTTAGTATGTTCTGAAATCAAAGTCCTCCATACTCAGAATCCTTGTGAATTTTAGAAGATGGTTTATTTATTTTTTATGAAAATGCCACTGGATATAATAAGAATGGCATTGAGAGGCTGGAGAGATGGCGCAGGGGTTAAGAGCATTGACTGCTCTTGCAGAGGATCCGGGTTCGATTCCCAGCACCCACATGGCGGCTATGAACTGTCCTTAACTCCAGTTCTGGGGGAATCCAAAGCCCTCTTCTGACCTCCGTGACATTGCACAACATGGGTGCACTCACATACATGTAGGCAATATGCTCATACATAAAATAAAAATAATAAATAAAATATTTTAAAAGAATGGCATTGAATGTTTAGATTGTTCTGAGTTGTAAGGACTTAACGTATCAGTTCTTCCAGTCCACAAAATGAGATATTCTTCCACTTATTTGTGTCCTCTTTAATTTTGTAATTTTTTGTGTGTATATGTGTATGTGTGGGCAATTATATATGTGCATGTATGTGCACATGTGTGTATTCATGTGTATGTGGAGGCCAAAGGGCAACCTCAGGAGTTATGTCTTAGGAGCTATCCACCTTGTTTTTCAAGGCAGGGTTTGTCACTGGCCTGAGGCTTATCAACTAGGCTATACTAGTTGGCCAACAAGACCCAGTGATCCTCCCAAGGCTAGGATTACAGGTGCACACCCCACACCCAGCTTTTATGTGGGTGCTAGAGATCTGAACTCAGATCCTCATGCTTGCAGGGCAAGCAGTTTGCCCACAGAGTCATCTCCCTGGCCCCAGGATCTGCATTTTTACCTAGCCCATTCATAGTTCCTATGTTGATGGTGCTGGGAAAACTCCCAATAGGCAGCTGGGGTGGGGGGGGCCTGTCCTGGACCACTTACCTTTTCTTCCACCTGAGGAAGATCATCAGTGCACAAACTGGGATTATGAGCACAGCTGTACCCACTACCGCCCCAGCTGTGGCTCCCAGATTCAGAAGTGAAGGCTCTTGGTTCCTCTGGCCCTCAGTATCATCAAGGCCAGCTGTGGGGACTGCAAAGGTCACATTGGTGGAACTCTGCATGGTGGTGCCGATGCCTGGGAAGAGACGAGAAATCAGTGGACCTGCCAAAGTGATGAGGCAGCAGTGCCCTATCTTGTTTGGGTAGAAATGGGGTGGAGAGCAGCTTTCAGAAGCTCACACAGTGACAGGGAAATACTGACGGCTGAGCATCCAGATGAGCAAGGCTGACCCTCATCCTTGTAGGTTTGTCCTCAGACCCTCAGCTCATCCTTTATAAACAGGGATAACTGAGTTACAGGATAAAAAGTTACTTTTGGTGCTGTAGATATATGTAACATTAGGGAGCTGGAGAGATGGCTCAGTCAGTGAAATGCTTGCTGAGCGGGCAGGAGGAGCCACATAAAGATGTGGGCCTTGGCATGCTCTTGTAATCTCCGTGTTAGGGAAGGTGAAACCGGCAGATCCCCAGGGCTTGCTGGCCAGCCAGCCTAGCTGAAGAGGCAAGCTCCGAGCCGGCGGGAGACACTGTCTAAAAAACCAAGACAGACAGCACCCGAGGAGAGGCACACAAGGTTGACCTCCGGCCTCCACACACCTGCACGCACCCACACAAGCGAACATATGCACACAATAACTCTCCCCACGTGTACAGACACACTATGTGTGCTAACACTCTTTCAGCCCCCCACGCTAAATACAAGAAAATAAAAGCATAAGTAACAAACTATCCCATGCTAACCCTATGCACGTCCACAGTGCAGTGGCACTGGGTATTTTCATTTAGTTCTACAACCATCACTAAGGTTAAGTTCTAGAACATTTACGTAATTGTAAACTCAAGACTCCTAAAACAACTTCCTCTTCTCTCCTCTCTGAGCCCCTGGCAGCCACTGTTTCACTTCCTATCTCTACTATATGGCTTCTCTACACACTGCACATGAGTAGGACAGTACTGTGTCTTTCACAGGTTTGTTTTAATACACTCAAGAGCCCATAGAGTGCCCACAGCTATTGTAGGGCCACGGTGAATCATAGCTGTGGCAATGTTCACACAGTGACCAGGCTGGGCCTCCATGCACTCACATGTGTGGAAGCTGCAGTTACTGCTGCCACAGAAGAGCCAGCAATAGTGCCCAGAGGAACAGAGAAGCCAGATCATGGTGAGAAGGGGACATCATCACTACAGAGGATGAGGGCTTGTATAGAAGTGGGGATGGGCTAGGAAGGACGGAGAGGAGACTGGTACAGGTAGAGGTAGCTCCTACCAGGAGAGCTAGAGGGATAGAAGTGGGGAGATGGGGTACGCAGGTGATAGGTAATACTTTACAAGGGGATTGGAGGGCCCCACGATCATCCATTAGACACCTACCCTGTCTGGGCTGAGCATGGAGCTGCAGGGAGATACAATATACAGTGTTGACTCTGGAGGCTAAATGAAGCCCTGACATAGGATTCCAAGTGAGACAGCTCCATCCTGGAGAAGTCAAATCCACCCGATGTCATGGGACAAGGAAGGGAATGGGCAGGTGGCAGTGCCAGTTTGGAGCAAGAATGGGTTTAACTGGGAAGTGAGGCAGGTGCTGAGCCTGGGGAATGGTGTGGGGAGAGTACAGGGCAAGGTCAGAAGAGGCAGCTGCTGCTGGGGGGTGACTGCAAGGAAGAGAAAAGAAAATATTGGCAGAGTCACAGGAAGGGAAGAGCTAGGGGAGAGGAGTCTGAAATAAGGTCAGAATATACAGCCCAGATGACATCTAAGCCTGAGGAAATCAGGGGCATCAAAGCCACAGCAAGGGCGGCTCACCGTGGGCGATGGTGAGTGTGGTCCCCTCTATCGACTGCCACTGCTGCCTTCCTTCTTTCAGTGTGTTTAGAGAGACTCGGCAGAAGTACGAGGTCTTGTCCTCCTCTAGCAGGTTCAGGATTCTGAGGACTCCAGACGTCTGACCCTGTGTCCAGTTCAGGGTGACCCGGTTCTCGAAGTGCTTGTGTATGAAAGACGGGGTGCTGCTGTAGAAAAATTTCCCATGGAAGTGCTTCCATCTCCAGGAGATCCTCATCTGGGGATTCTTTGCCAACTTCCCGGGGAAGTAGAAGGAGAAGGGGATGTCGATGGAACCGCCCAGGACACCAGACAGGTATGGTGGTTGTTCAACACCATAGTCATATTTTCTGTTGGCTCCTGCTTGGTTACCTGGGGTGGATGGGGAGAATCTGAAGTCACCGCAGGGGCAGAGTGGACAATCCAGACCTTCCTGCACCTTCATCCACAGACAGGACTGTCCCTCTGGATGGTAGGGGGTGGGTGGGTAGGATGCCCTCTGAGGGACAAACAGGACTGGCTTCCTCCCTAGCAGACACTTTTGCACGTGGTAGCCCACTCTCCCCAGTCCCGTTGGTTCCTCCTGTGGTTAAGGCAGAGTCCCTGCTAGTGAGGTCCCCACCACTCACCAGCCTGCAGGGATGCTAGTGGCAGCAGCAACAGCAGGATCCAAGCCATGGCCTGATTCCCTCCAGGGGATGAGAGAAGCAGAGCCATCCAGAAGGAGAGGAGGCCCTGTGAGGAGCTCAGGGAGTGCTCAGGACCAAGAAAGATCAGGAAAAGTGACCATATCCGCAGGCCAGACTCCTTCAGAAGACTGAGGGAGGGAGGAACCTCCCCATCTCCACCTCCTTGTGGCCAGCAGCTTCCTTTATCAATCTGGCTTCTCCTTTTCCCAAAATGCACCAGAGCCTCCCCTGTGGTCACTGACAAGTTGCCCTGGTCCTTGAGCCCAGCCCCCATCTTCTGCTGGGAGATGTGGTCTTGACCTTGACTGGGCAGCCCTCCCCTTTCTCACCTCAGCCTCCTGCCTTATCCAAGCTTCACATGTCCTGAACTGCCTGTCCCCTTCACTCTTCTAGGTGGAGGCTCTGGGTTAACAGCTACCAGACCCTGGACTCTTTCCAGCCAACGCTGTTTTCTGGATGAGGTGATTTTCAGATACCGGACTCTTTTTGCCACTGTCTCCTTTTCAGCATACCTGGGCTGGGACCTCAATTTGAGAACCCTTGTTCCCCTTCCCCACAACCAATAGACCTAATGTCCTGTGCTTTTCTGTGCCCATGTCTTGGAAACATAGCCACAATCTGTAGTTGGAATGACAGGCCCCCCTGTTCCACTCTGGCCCCTCCCACCCCACATCAGCCTAGCCAGGGCCTTCTCTCTGGTCCTGCTGAATAAGCCATCAGATCTGAGTTGGTATTCATAGGCCTTGGCTTCTGTCGTTCCTGCTGAAGTCCTCTGACCACCTCCTGTGTATGGTGGCCCCACAGGGCTAGAGTTGAGACTCCAAGAATAATATACAAGGCAATGACTTGAGGCCTGGGACTGACTGTCCACTTGATGTCACAATGTTTTGGTCTCGTAGCTGTTCTAGGCTAGCCCCTGGTGGGGGCATTTGGGCTGAGGAGGAAAGGTCTGGGACCAGTTCAGGGCTATGGTAATTGAGAGGCTAGACTGCCAGGAAGGCAGTGGACCATGGGGAGGGCAGAGGGAGACTACTGGGCTGTACTGGAAAGACAGTGCAGTTTAGACAGGAAGCCCTAGGGCTGCAGGAAGCCCAGGGTTAGGTGCAGGTTGTAGAGGATAGGCAGCTGGCCTCCCAGAAGGGAGGCTGGAGGCTGAAGTCATCCCCTAAGCAGGGACAGGGCAGTTAGGCTAAAGATATCAGAGATGTGTTGAGGAAGGAAGGCATAGGGTGGCTTAAAACAGGAAGGACTGAGTGGAGCGTTCTTAGGAGGCTGGTTGCTGGTCTGCCCAGAGCTGGGTGGTTAGGAGAAGGGACAGCTGGTAGAAGCTCTAAGCTAGTGGTTGGGGATGGTCTAACCCCCACATCCCCAGCAGTGGTGAGGCAGGGGCAGGGCTATAAACTCAGGTCACCCTGCCTCGGCCCCCACTCACAACTCCTCTGAGGCTATCCCCTCATCCCTGGCATCTTTGTATCTTGTGCTAAGGCCCTGTGGGGACCATCGGACCCCTCAGCAGCAAGGTCAGCTGCCACCTGATGGAGACAAGATCGCCCACAGAAGTGTTCCTTTGTAGGTCCAGGGGTGCCAGCAGAAGGCAGCCTCTGCCCACTAGGGATGCCCATACTCAGCTATCTCCCTAAAAGTGCCTCTGCCTCTCCACCCTATGGCCCTGCATAGAATCCCCAGCGGCTCTGAATCTCAGGAATTCTTCTTTATTATATGTTCTTGGTTTAATTCTTATTTTATGTGTATGAGTGTTTTGCCTGCATGGATGTAAGTGCACCTGTATCATGCAATGCCTGTGGAGGTCAAAAGAGGGTGTCAGATCCCCTGGAACTGGAGTTAAAAATAGTTGTTAATTTCCATGTGGGTGCTGGGAACTGAACCCAGGTCCTCTGCAAGAGCAGCCAGTGCTCTTAACCACTGAGCCATCTCTCCAGCCCTCAGGTACTCTTTTGAAAGAGTCTACCCCCTGGTTGTCTAAGCCTAAACAGGCCAGTCCAAGCAATTAGTCACCCAGCCTGTAATCTTCATGCCCCTTCCCCCAGATCCCCTTACTCTTCTTGTGTAACCCCATTAGCAAAGACAGTCTCTAAGATAACCAAGTCATGCCAGTCGCCAAGCTAGAGTGACCCAGAGATCCAAACCTGGGGGACCTCGCGGCTCACAGGGCTCTCACTATGTTGTCTCCTGTGCCGATGATGTGGGGGCCCAGGCTGCCTGGTTCATGCAGAGTAATGTGCTTCCTAGATGGGACAGTCAGTGGTGGATGTGCCTGTGTTTAGTATCTGTATCTGCCAGGGCCTTTCTGCCAGCCTCTGAGTGGCCAGCAGGGAGCAGTGCACAGTTCCCTAGTCATTGGAGAAGAGCAGAATGCCAGTGTGGGGACCGACAGAGGGTTCCCAGTCCCTGGTCCCCCTCTTCTGTCTGAACATCAACTCAGTGGAAGAGGGTACCAGTCCCCCACCCCCCAGGAAGTCCATCATGGGGAAGCCACAGAGTTGAAGTCCTATAAGCTGCTACCACCACAATTGTATCTCCCAGTCCCTAGTGTCTCTCAGCAAGGCCTGCAGGTTCAGGATGCTGCCTCCCCAGCCCCAGCCTCAGTCCCCATGCCCTCTGACTCTAACCTGGCTCCTTACTCCAGTGGTTGAATCTGCCTCTGACCTCTAAAGCTCCTGAAAAAGTAAAGGTTCAGCTACAGCCACAAACAGAGGGATCAGTTTATTGATATTGTTAGAGATATCACCTGGGAGTATGCAATTGCGAGTAGGCTTTCGACACACCCCTCCACTCACTCCTGCACATACATTGACCACATCTGCAGCCCACAGGGTACGAAGACCCCTATTGGAGGCTTAAAAATGTGAAGCTAGCTGGTGCCTAGGATGAAGACACCATAGAAGGGGATCCCAAAGGCCTGGAGGTGAACCTAGAGTGTCTGTCATTGAGCTGCTAAGCATCTTTCCAGGGCACTGTGCTCCAGAGGGTCAGTGACAGAGGAGATGTTGGGAGCAGGAGCAGTGTGGGGTAGCTTCTCTTCTGCCCAAGCATACAGTCCGTTCTCAGTGGAGATGAAGCTGTCATGTGTAGAGGCCGGTGGGGAGGCTGGAGGGACAGGCATCAGGGGCTGGTGTGGGGAGGATGTGGGGAGTGCTGTCCACTGGGGCAGGTGATGGTCAGGGTGGACTGTATCTGTATGCAGAGCTGCTAAGCGGAGGGTGGTTGTAGTGGCGTGGGGGAGGTGGAGGGTGGTCAGGGATGCTTGGCTGGCAGCCTGTGGGAGAAGGAGAAGGAGAGTCAGGTGAGATACCAACTCCCTGCCCAGCTATGGACCCCTCTGCTCTGCTTTAGACACCATCCTCCAAACCTCACCTGAGCTTGCTTCTGTGTCTGGGTGCTGGCAAGGGATGGCCGAAACTTACTGAGAGAGCTGGGAGACAGAAGAGGAGGAGTCAGAGGCAGAGGGCAGGCTAGCCCAGTGGTGTGGGGATTGTACTGGGGCCAGTCTCACCAAAGTCTCTGCCGGCACAGGAAGCATAGGATAAAGATGAAACCAAACAGGAGGACACCTGAGGCTCCCAAGATCCTGGCAAGGTCTGTTTGGAGAATGAGAGCTGGAGTCGGGGCAGGGAGCCCTGGACACAGAGAAAGGTGTTAGATGGGCAGTGAGTGCCTAGGTCCTCCTGTCGGCCCCCTTTCCCCAGCCACACCTTGGTCTGAGCTATGCAGGTCTCCACACGCATCCCTGGAGCCATGAGGGAAGATAACAAACTCACAGCAGAAGGTGGTGTTGGCCAGGGAGCTTCTTGCCTGGGACTGTTCCAGGGTGAGGGCGAGGGAGACACTGTTTTGGGTTTCCCAGTGGGCTTGGCAGGCAGGGGCCCACTGCTGGGTGCCAAGTTCTGGGTGCAATACAGCTAGTTTGGTCCCTCCAGCACCAAGCAGCCCTGCCCAGCTCACTGTTACCAGGGAGATGAAGCCAGACCCCAGGAACCCACAGCGAACTGAAAGGGATGGGAGCTCAGTGGCCTCTATCTGGACTTGCAACCACACCTCTGGGCTTCCTGGGGAATGAGGACAGGAAGGTCAGTGGCTGGGTCTCCACACCATCCACCTCTCCCCAGCTCTGCCTCTCTCTGGCCTCCCTACTCACCTGCAGAGATGCAGAGGGTCAGCAGTGCTGACAGCAGGACCAGGGGCTGGAGCCAGGTCATGGTGCCCTTGTGGCTCCAGCTCTGAGAGCTGCAGAGACAGCCTGTGTGTTTCTGTTCTCATGGCAGGAAGTTTTCATGTTGTCAGCAGTTTGGGCTACTGCAGTGGCTCCCCACAGCCTAGCCCCATTTCCTTTTCTTGGGCCCCAGAGGTAGTGAACTCAGGGTGTTGGATTCTTTCTTAAAGTGGCAGTGACAGAATTTGCTTGCCACTCCCTAGGTGGGCAGAGGTGGGAGAAGCTTAGGGTGTGTGTGTGGGAGGGGTGCTGATGTTAGTCAGTGAGGAGAAGATGTTCTTGAGGGACTCAGCCCATCCACCCTCCCAAGCCCCACCTGCCTAGAAGCCCAAAGACAGAACTTCACCTGCCCCACACTGAGATCCATTTCCCTCCTCAGCACCATCTGCTTTGGTCACCTGGTCATTGGCACCTGACTTCCAGTTACTTATGCCTATGCGACGGACCAGCCCAGACCGGGGCAGTTCAGTCCGACGGGAACAGGGTAGTCGAGAGGGTGGACAAGGAGTCGGCTAGTGGTCATTGGCACCTGACTTCCAGTTACTTATGCCTAAAGTATGGTCACCTGTGACTCTTCTTTTTCATCTTGCCCATCAGGATGTCCTGTTGACTCCCATCCTGACCAACTGACTTTTCTCTGCCTCTCCCCAACTTCCGTGTGTACTCATTTAACACCTCATCTGTCAGGAGGGTGAGAAAAACAAGTTGGCCAGCTGGTCTCCCCACATTGACTTTGGCTTCTCTGAGGCAGTCTATGTGACCTGCACAGCAGCCCAATTTCACTGGGAGCCAAAGGCCTACCCTGCTTCCCTTACCTCCCTTTACCCCCTACCTTGCCAGCATGCTTATTTGTTGAATTTGGTGGTGTCAAGGACATGCTGGTGTTAGGGATTTATTTTGCAGTTTTTCCCTTTGTAAACTCTGTACTCCTAAGCTTCAGTGCTGAATTTCAAAGGTACCAACCATTCTCAGTCTTGCACTTATCAATTATCAATAAAGGACTCCTTTCCCTTTTAATTGGCTTATGCGAGTGATGGTGGTCTGTAACTCTTCCGCCTGGGTGTACTACTACTGAATGAGCTGCTTCCTCAGCCTGTAAAACTACTCTGGTTTTATAGGGTTTTTTTCTTTTGTTTTGTTTTTCTGTCTGAGACGAGTTCTCTCTGCAACCATAGCTGACCTGGAGTCTCTATGGAGACCATGCTGGCCTCGAACTCACAGACAGAGATCCACTTGCCTCTGCCTCCTGAGTGCTGGGACTAAAGGTGTGTGCCACTGTGCCTACCTTATAGTTTCGTTTTTAATGTTTAACTCTATGAAGAGTTTAAGTCAATGGGCTTTTATGGGTAGGGATGAAGCCAGCTGCGTACCATTTGAGGAGGAAAGGCAGATGCCTGCAGACTATTAGTAGACTTTTCTTACTGTTTCAAAATGCCACCTGATCAGCAAATGAATTTTGTTTTTTGAGACAGGATTTCCCTGTAGTTCCAGCTGGCCCGGAACACACTATGTAGACCAGGCTAGCATTGATCTCACAGAGATCTACCTTCCTCTGCCTCTCAAGTGCTAGGATTAAAGGCACATGCTACCTATCATGCCTAGATGGAAGATGAACTCTTACTAATAGGTCTTTTCTTTCCTGATCTATTGGATTTTTTTTTTTAAAGAAAAAGTCTCAATATGTAGCCCAGGCTGGTCTTTAACTCATGATCTTCCTGCCTCCTGAGTTCTAAGATTACAGGCATGTGTTTTCATACCTCGATATGACTTGCTTATTCCTATTTCAGTATCACACAGTCCTCGCTAGAACTCTTTCACATTTTGATATTTATGAGGCCTGCATTGTTGGCCTCTTCTGACTGGGCCTAGAGGTACAGTCATGATGACCCAGGTCTGGCCATGGTCACCTCTTTCTTTTCTTCTTTATTTATTTTTATGGGACTTTTGGCCACTCTTAACATTCCCCCCTCTGAAGAGGTAACCCTAAAATCTTTTAAGGATTAGATACAAACTCCCAAATACTTTTGACATTTTTGGCCTTTGGAACAGAGTCTGTTGCTAAGAGGCCCAAGGACATTTTGACTTTTAGCCAAGAAACTGGCTACTTTTCTTTGGGGTCTTTTTATCCTAACTGCCTAGCCAATTCCCTCCTCCTATTCTTATCACTCCATCCTCTGAAGAGGTTATCCAACTTGCCAATAGGGAATAGGGATGCAGACTGCCTCTGGCTTCTTCCATGCTGAACAGGGACACAGGGTGAGGCAATTGGAGTACCCCTTTAGTGGGTCTATCTAAAAGACTCCTAAATCACATAAATCTTATCTCTATGGGAAAAGAAAGTCCTTGAATCGTGAAGTAAAGGCAAGAGTAATTAGCGTTACAAGTTCTAGACAGGGAACTAGAAAAAAGAACACAAATGTTCATATGAGAGTCCATTTGAATTTCTTGACAAGGGCTTCCAAAAGCATCCCTCCATTGGGTTCCTCCTCATTTTTCTTTTGTCTTCCAAGGCTGGACTGTAGAGTGATAGATTCAGGATTTGCTTTCAGGTATTTTGATACCTGTTGGAGTGGTTAGAATCAGTGTCAGTTGCCTCTGAAAGGATGGTCACCTCTTTCTATCTTATCCTATAGCTGTAGCCCATGGCCTGCTGTGTAGTGGCTGGAATAGCAGCTGTAGTTATGCTCATGAACATTTGAGGTAGTCACAAGTTCAGTGCTCTGCAACTTATAGAAAGCCAACCGAGCCTTGTGATAGTCAATATTGTCAACTTGACAGGATCTAGAACCACAAAGGAGACAAATCCTTGCGTGTGTCTATGAGGGAGTTTCTAGACTGGGTTGACTGAAGTGGGAAGCACCACTTTTAACTATGTGTGGGCACCATTCCATGGGCTGGAGTCCTGGGTTGTATAAAAAGGAGAAAATGAGGGGCTGGAGAGTTGGCTCAGTGGTTAAGAACAGCTGCTGCTCTTGTAGAGGACCTAGGTTCAATTCTCAGCACTCACATGGCCGCTCACTACCACCTGTAACTCCAGTTCTAGGGGATCTGATGCCCTCTTCTGGCCTTCAATGGCACTGCATGAATGTGGTACACTTACATGCAGGCAAAACACTCATCCACATAAAATTTTTTGAAAAGGAGAAATTGAGCTGAGCACAGCATCCATGTCTCTCTTCTTTCTGACTGCAGATGGGACGTGACCTGCCACCTCACATTCCTGCTGGCATGGCTTCCTTGCCATAATAGACTCTACCCTGGAGCTATGAGCCACTACAAACCCTCTCTTAAGTTACTTTTGTCAAGTATTTTGTCACAGCAATAAGAAAAGTAACTAGGGGCTGATAAAATGGCTCAGTGGTTAAAAATACTGAATGTTCTTGCAGAAGACCTGGGTTCGAATCCCAGCACCCACATGGCAGCTAATAACTGTAACCTGGGTTCAAATTCCAGCTCCCACATGGTGACTAACAACCGTCTGTAACTCCAGTTCCAGGGGTCCGACTCCCTCTTCTGTCCTCCATAGCCACTGCACTACCTGGGTGTACTTACATACATGCAGGGAATGCATAATAAAAAATAAAAAAGAAAAGAAAAATAACAAGTACAGTTTCCAAAGAAGCAAATCTGTGTGACTGGAGGAGTCTGTCAGCATAGCCAGGATACTCTGCCATGTGACTTGGACCCTGAAAGAAAGTTAGTGGCTATATTAGTTTTTGTCAACCTAACACACTACAGACACCAGGGAAGAAGGAATCTCAAATTGAGGAATTTCCTCATCAGATTGGCTTGTGGCTGTGTCTGTGGGGCATTTTCTTGATTGCTCTTTGATGTAGGAGGGCCCAGGCCACTGTGGGCAGTGCCATCCCTAGGCAGGTGGGCCTGGGCTGTGTAAGAAAAGTAGCTGAAGGTGAACCTGAAAGCAGTCAGTAAGCAGTGTTCCTCCATGGTCTCTCCTTCAGTTCCTGCCCTGACTTCCCTCAGTAATGGACTGTGACCTAGGAGCTGTAAAATGAAATAAGCCATTTCATCCCTACGTTGCTGTTGGTCAGAGTGGTTTATCACAGCAACAGAAGAAAACAGTGGTCATCCTTTGGTGTCGCCGATTTCGTTTTGGTTTCTCTTTTGATTTTGGCTAGCTGGCAATTTTCACCATCTGATTCTGGGATCTGATCAGCCTTACCAGGTGGGAAGCTGGACGGGGTACCGGAGGGGACGCCCCTGGACCCAACTGGCTATGAAGTCTAACGTTTGGTCATTTTTCTGGAACTTAGACCTAGTGGCAACCTGGTCAATGTTGCTTGCTTGTGCATGTCTTGTTCTGTGTTTTGGATTGGTGTCTGTTTTTGTCATGGATCAGAGTGTGTCTAAGAGTGCTACCCAGTTAGAGTGTATGTTGAACAACTTATCTGATTTCAGGTCATGTTTTGGGTGCACCTAGTTTTAATGCAATTATGTCACATTATGTCTCCTGTGCTGAGATCTCAAATCTGTCATGTATGTCTATGATTATTGTCTTCATATGTTTCCACCAAAAACCCTAAATATCTTTAAATTTATTGGCTGAACTGGTTGTTTAAGGACCTTATTTGTTAATGTTTGTTTTAAAATATCTCTTTGGTTTGCTCGCTTTGGAAGTATTTTGGTTTTGACATCCTTGGTCTGGTTTACATTGCTTTTAGACCTCTAAAGGCTTGAAAATTATTTGAGAAAATTAAACTGCTGTTGGCTATAGGTTTGATCTAATATGTTAACTCATCTTCATTGCTGGAAATGAATTCTGGGACTGGTCTCCCTGTCTCATTTTTTTGGCCTTGTCCTTTTCCCTCGGTTTCCAGCAGCACTGCTTGATATGCAGGCAGATACGGTCTGTTTGGGGAGGGACACTTTTTGTCCTTGGAAACTCTGCTGGCTCAGATATGACTGTGCTTTTCTCCCTTGGAACAAGAAAAATCAGTCTTGGTTTTAAAACTGGTTTGTCATGACATTATGTCTAACCGTAGTATTTATTATATGAGACGATTATAAATGTATAGACATGTTTAATACCAAGAGAACTATTATTAAATAATTTACTAGATATCAAATTCTATGTAAAACATCTCTAAACCTTTAAAGGAGACTTGGTTGTTTAAAACCTGCTTCAAGGCTTACAAGGGCATCTCAAAGTTTATACAGTCTGTATATATGAGGTAAAAATATTAATTACTTGGTAAATTTGTTTATAAGTGTTATTAAAAGGATTTATTAAAGTCTGAACAGGGTTATCACAGTTTTCCTCAAATGACGATGCTGGGGGTTGTGTGCCAATTGCTTCCCTTTACCTTGTGTTTCTATGCCTTCCTTGACAGACCAATCTCTCCATGTACTGCACTCTCTGAGTCAAAGAACTATCTTAGTGACTTCAACTGTGCCTGTTTACAGAAGGTCATCACAATTGGACTTGTTGACTATCATATTCTTTAATTAAAGGAGATATAGGCAGAGTCATTGGTCCCTCACCTGAGTATCCAGCCGCTCTTCCCAGCCACCTGTATGTAATTTGGCCCTAATCACATATGATCTCCTGGGTTTGGGAAGGACTAAAGTATATTATCTGGGAAAGGCAGGGAAAAAACTTGATCTGTAAGTAAGCTCAATAAATTCATTGGTTCCCCAGGAGATCTTTACTCTAGCATTGGTTTGACACTGAAAACTTAGAAGGGGATAGACATTGCTTGGGGTCCCCAGGAGGGGAATGCTCACAACAGATGAAAAGTTTATTTGTTAATGTTATTGTGTCTCATGGTTATTAAGAAAGAAAATGAAAAGTTAAAAGTTATTAAAAAGGATATGGGAATGGAGATATTTTACTAAAAAGGATTTATGAATGAAGATTATGATGGCTGGATAGTTCCAGAATTGACAGAAGAAAAAAAATGAGAATGCCTAAGCAAGTGTCCTAGTTTGTTTCTTCATTGCTGTGACAAAACACTCTGACCACTACCAACTTGGAGAGGAAAGGGTTTATTCAGCTTACATCTCCCAGGTTGCAGTTCATCAGGGAGCCCAAGGTAGGAACTCAGGGCAGGAACCTGGAAGCAGGAGCTGGAGCACAGGCCATGGAGGAA
>NW_008337205.1:2407143-2411964 GCF_000622305.1 Nannospalax galili
TGGTCCAGCTGCATGATCCTAAACACTCAACAGGAAAGTATAACCAATGAGTAAAGTGATTGGAATATTTCTTAAGGAGTCCAAAGGATCACACTTCCCAGATATTAGGCTTAAGCTCATAAAAAACATTATTTAAATTATTTCTCAGTAATGATTTTGTTCTTAATAAGAAAATACTGCTCAAGTATAAGACTTCAAATCTTGGTCTCCAATACTATTGTTCCCACCTACAGCTGCTATTGTTCTAAAATGATGACTAAGTTTATTTTATTTCCTATCTACTGATTCTAGCCACTCCAACAGCTATCAGAGTACCTGAAAACAAACCCTAAGTTCATCACTCTTGAGTCCAATCTTGGCAGCCCAAAGAAAAATGAAAAAGAACCCAATAGATGGATGCTTTTGAAAGCCCTCATCAGAAAATTCCAATGGACTTTAATTTGAGCGTTTAAAGTTTGTCCTGTTCTGATTTTTTTCTGGTTCCCTGTATAGAACTTGTAATGCTAACTATTCTTGCCTTTACTTCTCCTTCATGTCTCAATTTGAGAGTCTTTTAAATAGACCCACTGAAGGGGTATCCCAATTGCCACATCCTATGTCCCTGTTCAGCATGGAAGAAGCCAGAATAGTCTGTGTCCCGATTCCCCATGGGCAAATTGGGTTACCTCTTCAAAATAACAAAAATAAAGAAGAAATCCTTGCTCTCCTAAAAGCTACTAAATGAGATTATACCTCAATTTGGCATCCCTATTGGTCTGGGGTCTGACAGTAGCCCAGCTTTCATAGCCTGTGTATCTAAAACCTTAGCTTCGGTCCTCCAGATAGATTGGAAATTACGTTGTGTATATCACCCCCAGAGTTCAGGACAGGTAGAAAGAGTTAATAGAACTATTAAAGAAACCTTGACTAGATTCCAAGCAGAAACTGGCAAGGAGTGGACTGAGTTGCTCCCTATTTTCCTTTTCAGGCTAAGGTGTTCCCCCTATCGGGACAAGCTAACTCCATTTGAAATAATGTTTGGTCATCCACCCCCACTAATCCCTGCAAAAGGAAAACCACAAGCTATTGAAATGTCCAACTATTCCTTCCTCAAGTCCCTACAGGCTCTTCAACGACTTTCCTGAGACATTCAGACCTGTCTCACGCCTCCACCACCCCTGCCACTTATGACTGAGCCTGGTCACAGGTTTCAACCAGGAGATCTAGTATGGGTCCATTGCCTGCCCAGCCGGACCTTAGAGCCCTCCTGGAAAGAACGGTATCCTGTGCTCCTGACCATACCCACAGCTGTCAAAGTAGCGGGGATGGAACCTGGATTCACCATTCTCACCTGAAGGCCAACACGACCAATCAAGAGAAGGGAGAAAAATGGAAAGTATCAACAGACCCACGGTGTCCCCTAAAGATGTGGTTCATTCGAACCTTAGACTCAAACTAGTACTAATATTGGGAAACCTAGTTGGTATATGTCACATTTGGCCAGCTAGAAATGTCGAGACCTGGGATTGGGAGCTAACCCGAACTTTGGATGGAAAAGTGATAGATATCTTCCGAAATGCCACCTCCCAAGATTGTATTCCAGGGAAGTGCAACGCTTTCACTCTAAGGGTTATGGCATGGAATGAGTTAAGTGCTTAACACTGGCTTATAGGCAGAACCTGCCCCTTAAACTAACATCTAAAACATATGGAAATGACCCTGGTGTGGACTTTACTTTTCAGAGGAAAGTATCTCCCTACAGAGCTCAAATTACAGAATTGGAGAGGAGCTGGTTACCCCGACCTAAAGTACAACAGCCTCTATCCACTCCACACAGCAAACTCCTGTCATCAGCACTACTGAAGCCAGTTCTTTGCCCTTACAAACTTTACCCCATGGCAAGGAATAGTCCCAGCTTCGGATGAAATATCTGAGATTGAGACTATAAGGTTAATTTCCCAGCTATTCTTCTACCCCTTTTAATGGGAACCGGCATTGTAGGATCTGCTGCTTTAGGAGTTTCGGCTTTGGCTCTGGGGGACCAAAACTTTAAGATAGGACAATTGGAAAACAAGTAGACTCCCCAGCAGAAATGGCTTTGCAGAACTGTAGGGGGCTGGACCTGTTGTTCTTAAAGGAAGGGGGTCTTTGTGTAGCTTTAGATGAAAAGTGCTGGTTTTTATGCAGATAATTCAGGAGTGATTAGAGAAACTCTAGCTTTAATAAAACGAAACCTAGATAAAAGAGCCAAAGAACGAGCTAAGGCTTCAAGTTGGTATGAATTCCTCCCCTGGTCTCCATGGCTAACTACTCTCTTAACAGCAATTGCGGCCCCTGCTCCTATTACTTTTAGGTGTGACTGTGGGCCCTTGCATTTTAAATTGGTTACTGGGATATATTAGGAAGAGAACCAGCTCTGTCAAAATATTAGCATTACAGGCTCCATACCAACCTGTAACAAATATGGATCAATGATTTGATACGTATGAACCAGAGCCAGTGGGGAATGTACTGACCAAACTGACCCCATTTTGGATAAAGTAGCCATCTTAGAAGCTTAGCCACAGTTATTTCTAGCTCAAGGACTGTTTTTAGAAACCCTGACTGCTTTCTCCCTTTTCCTCCCAGGAGAATGCTGCCGCCGTCACTTGCTCTCTAGACATATAGAAAACCAAATTATTATGCTATGACTAACTGCCGATTCTGGCTGTAACTTGCTTGTTTTGCTATTTTAGGGCACCTTGACATGTAGACTGAGATCACCCTCCATCCTGTTATTTGGGGACCACCTTGTCAACATTCCTTTTTGCGGTTTTTGGCTATAAAAGGTCCCCTTTCCCTCCCCCTCCCCACTGTAGCACTCTAATCCCATAGGAGACTGCAGTCCAAGCTAGCTTGAATAAAATCTTTTATCTCAACTGAATTGAGTCTGGTGGTCTTTCCTTAGTAGTCCCGGGGTCCATAGCACCTTCCTTTCAAGGGAAGCAGTCTCTGGGGAAGACATGTAACTTCAGGAGAACTGTGGCTGCTGTGAGAATGAAGCTTGGCACTGTTCAGCCTCTCTAGCTTTTGGTTCAACACTCTACTTCCTTAAAGTTCAGGTAAAATGCTTAGGAGAACACCAGGGAGGAGAGGCGAGCTCATTCAACCCAGAATACCCATCTGAGGGAAGAAGACAGGTGAGGATACCATGAGGTAACACAAACTGTGAAGTTGCAGGCCAGTGGCCATAGTTGGGGGAGGCCAAGCAATTCCTGTGTCCAGATGTGACGCTGGATCAGGGAGTGCTCATACTGTGTGGGCTGAAGCCCGGGCTGCTCCACATGCCGTGGCACTGCCTTAGGGAGAAGGGAAGCTGGAAGACTCAGGAGTTAAGCTTTCTACCAGTCAGATAGATGGGCTTGAGGTCACAGAGGAAAATAAAGTTCTCTTTCTGCTCATCCAAGTTTGTGGAGTCGGGACTGTAACTGCAACGTTTATTTTACTTTTACATATATTTCAGATGTGATAAAGGCATTTATTCCCTCTATGTCAGTTGTATTTTACTATGTATTTGTGTGTGCACCTGTTCAGGTATGTGCATGTCTGTGTGTGTGGAGGCCAGAGATAAACATCAGGTGTCTTCCTCAGTCTTTCTCCTATTTTTGAGACAGGGTCTTCACTGAACCCAGAGCTCACTGATTCAGCTGAAGTGGCTGGCTAGCAAGTCCCAGGGATCCTCTCTCCTCAACCTCCTCAGGGCTGGGGTTACAGGTGCACACTTAGCTTTTCTTATGTGGGTTCTGGGGGATCAAACCCAGGTCTTCATCCTCGTGCAGACTAAGCCATCTCCTACTTCATATTTTACATTTTATGAAATTGAAATTAATATAATGAGACAAAAAGCTGAGTGTATACTAGATGCTATATCTGTTCATGTTAACTCGCACTACTCTGAGGGAAATAACTTGTCCAGGGTCAAAACCAATGAAGCCAGGATTTGAACCCTGACAAAAATCTGACTTCCCTCTCAACTCTACATCATTTACTATTGTGCTGAATTCCTTTTCCTCTCACACCGTTAAAAAGTTAAAAACCTGCGGCTTCTCTCTTTCTCTGCAGTACCCCACTTTCAGCCATGAGGCTATCTTGCTGCTATCTATTGCAAAAGGCCTGAATTTCTGTCTTCCTCTTCATCTCCTTCCTCCCAGCAGCTGTTCAGGTTTTCAGCCTGTCTGCTCTGTTGTTCTCTCTCAAACTCTAATAAACTTGTCCTAGAGTTTTTTTTAATGTTATTTTTTATTTTTTTTTTTAGAATAAGCATATCATTACAGCTTTAACATGCCCAATAACCATTTCTAGAGCAAAGACACAGCTCCTTCAAAAGTGGCTATAAAATTTCTAGGTTCACAGTGGAATCAATAAAGTTATACAATATTGAACTCAGTATAAACCCTGTAAGACATAAAATTGAATGAGTTTTTAACCCTCAAATGAGATCTCCATTTCATTCTAAAATATACTGTTTCTTACAGAAAGACTCATTGTTTTTGCTACTAACACTGAGATGTTGGCGCGTGCGTCTCTACTCTGAATGTATCTGATTATTACTAGTCATAATCAGTTGCACTCAGATCCTTGGTGCCTGTGTATGTCTATAAAGTCATGAGGTAGATTTCAATGGTAATGTTTAGTACCTCTACTAATTAACTTGACATAAATTTTTACACTTCCTCTTCAAATATAATACATTTTTTTAATTTGTTGATTTTTTTGGTGTGTATATCACACAGAACATCCAACAATCTTATTCATCTATACACCCACTTCCCAGATGGCACCCTCCCATAGCCTCCCTTCCCG
>NW_008337205.1:2412933-2413115 GCF_000622305.1 Nannospalax galili
TTCTCTCTGGTTTTTAAAACTAGCTAGGCATTATTTATCTCTCACATTGTCTAACCCCTCCATCATGGTTTCCCCAATTAAGGTGCCCCCAGTTCCCCCCTTTCTCCTTTAATAATACCCTTCTCCTATGAACCTACCTCTCTTGAGCTCCTTCTTTCCCTTTATCCCCTAGGTTCCTTGTA
>NW_008337205.1:2413154-2414287 GCF_000622305.1 Nannospalax galili
TTTTCTGAGTCTGTATTACTTCACTTAGTATAACAGTTTCAAAATCCATCCATTACCTGCAAGTTTAATTATTTCATCTTTCTTTACTGCTGAATAGAACCCCATCTATTGTAAAGATTTGGTGTATGATCCACAAATTAGGGAGAACATACGTCTTTTGCTTTTCTGAGTCTGTGTTACTTCTCTCAGTATAACAGTTTCTAAATCTATTTACCTGCAAATTTCATGATTTCATCTTTCTTTACTGCTGAGTAAAACTCCATCGTATATATGAACCACATTTTCATTATCCACTCATCAATTGAGGGACACTTAGGTTGCTTCCATCTCTTAGCTATTGTGAAAAGAGCAGCAACAAACATGGATGTACAAGTGTCTCTGCAATAGGATGAGTTCTTTGGGTATATGCCAAGGACTCGTATAACTGGGTTAAATGGTAGGTTCATTTGTAGTTTTTTTAAGAGTTCTCCACACTGCTTTCCATAGCGGTTGAACCGGTTTGCAGCCCCATCAGCAGTGGATGAGTGTTCCCCTTTCCCCACATCCTCTCCAACATTTGGTATCATTTGTTCTCTTGATCTTAGCCAGTCTGACTGGGGTAAGGTGAAATCTTAAAGTGGTTTTAATTTGCATTTCCCTAATTATTAGTGATGTTGAACATCTTTTAAGATGTTTCATAGCCATCTTTACTTCTTCTTTTGAGAACTCTCTGTTCAGCTTCTTAGCCCATCTTTTAATTGGGTTACTTCTTGTCTTGATTCTGTTTTTTGAGTTTGTTATATATTCTGGATTTTATACCCCTGTCAGATGTGTTGCTGGTGAAGATTTTCTCCCATTCTGTGGGTTTTCTGTTCACTTCCCTGGTTGCCTCCTTTGATGTACAGAAGCTTTTTAGTTTAATGAGGTCCCATTTGTTCATTCTTGACCTTGTCTCCTGAGCAATATCTGGTTTAGAAAATCCTTTCCTACACCTTTATCTTGTATGTTTTTGCCAAAGTTTTCTTCTAACAGTTTCAGAGTTTCAGGCTTTATATTGAGGTCTTTGATCCATTTGAATTGACTTTTGTGCAAGGTGAAAGATAGGGGTTTAGTTTCATTCTTCTATAGGTGGAGATCCAGTTTTGCCAGCACCA
>NW_008337205.1:2414477-2438046 GCF_000622305.1 Nannospalax galili
CAGCATTGCTCTTAGTGCTCAGGGTTGCTTTGGCTATCTGAGGTCTTTTGTGCTGCCATATGAATCTTAGGATGGTTTTTTCCAATTCTGCAAAAAATGTCATGGGGATTTTGATTGGGATCGCATTGAATCTATAAAGGACTTTGGTAGGATGGTCATTTTCACAATAGTAATTCTTCCAATCCACGAGCATGGAAGGTCCTTCCATCTTCTGGTGTCTTCCTCAATCTCTTTCTTTAAAGATTTAAATTTTTCATTGCAGAGATCTTTGATGTCTTTGGTCAGGTTTATTACAAAACTTTTTTTTTTGAAGCTATTGTGTAAGTGCCAGGGGAGGGATGGGGTGTTTGCTCAACCACTATGCCTACAAGCAACAGGCACATAGAAAGGCTATAGGCTTTTGTAGGTTAATTTTGTAACCTGCCACTTTACTGACTGTTAATAATTTCTAGGAGTTTTCTAGTGGACTTTTTGGCGTCCCTTAGATATAATATGATATCATCTGCAAAAAGGGATAATTTGATCTCTCCTTTTCCAATTATTACTCCTTTAATTTCCTGCTCTTGTTCTTTGCTCTTGCAAGAGTTTCAAGCACTGTGTTAAAGAGAAGTGGGGATAGTGGATAGCCTTGTCTGGTTCCTGATTTTAATGGGAATGCTTCCAGTTTTTCTCCATTTAGAATCAGGCTGAGCAGGGACCAGGGGAGCAAGTCAGTAAGCAGCATTCCTCCATGGCCTGTGCTCCAGCTCCTGCCTCCAGACTCCTGCCCTGAGTTCCTATGCTGGGCTCCCGGATGAAATGTGACCCGGGATATGTAAGCTAAATAAACACTTTCCTCCCCACGTTGGTAGTGGTCAGAGTATTTTGTCACAGCAATGAAGAACAAATTAGAACAACAGATGATTTTTTTTTTTTTGATGTGTGTGTATGTGGTTTGCAAGTATCTTGTTGAGAATTTTTGCATCTATGTTCATTAAGGATATGGGTCTATAGTTTTCTTTTTTGGTTGTATCTTTACCTAGCTTTGGTATTAGAGTGATGCTGGCTTCATAGAAGGAATTTGGAAGTTCTCCCTCCATTTCTCTTTTTGAATAAATTAAGTAGTATTGGATGTAGATCTTCTTTAAATATCTGATAGAATTCTGCTGTAAATCCATCTGGTCCTGGGCTTTTTTTAGTCAGGAGGTTTTGTATTACTGTTTCAATTTGTCACAGTAATGAACAAACAAACTAGGGCCCTGTTTCACTTCTTTCTTCATTTCAGCCTGAGTAGTCCTCAATATTTCTGGCTCTTTTTCTGAATTCATTCAGAAGTGTATCCCTATCTTCCTTCAGTTCTTTGATTTCTTTGTGTGTTCCTTAAATTCACTGAATTCTTTTATCATATTTATAATTGTTCTTTTGAGTTCCATGTCCTGCACTATCTCTAGGGGGTTCTCATTGTACTCCTCTAGAGGACTATTGGTATTTGGTCAGGATATGTTATTTTGGTTTTTCATGTTATTTTTTCTCTGTGATTCTGACATGTGAATGTCTTTTGTAGTTTCTGATTCTTGTGTGAGACTCAAGTCTTCAAGTTTAGGTCTGCTTCTTTTTGTAAACTTTATGTGCCTTTGTGGTTTACTTTTTGGTCATGAAAAGCTGGTTCATCTAAGCTTCTGGTTCTCTCTTTTGATTTTATATTGGAGTGGCCAGATTGCTTTTGTCTTCAGGAGTTCCCACAGAGGCCCAAGTCAGATGAGGATCAGATGCTCTCAGGCTTTGTCCTAAGGTCTGGATCCCTCCAGGAAAGATTTTGGCCTCAGGAATTTGGGGGTTGGACTGGCTGGACCCAGGAAAGATCCTGGTCTAAGGCAGCTGGTGGCCATGCCACCCAGAGATGCAAAGGGAGATTGGGGAGGGAAGAGACCCCAAGGGCTCCTGGGGACTGCACTGAGGAACTGGGTTGGTCTGGATGCAAAGGATCAGGAAGTCAAAAGGTCAGCCCAGGCATCCAGGAAAGAGGCTGGCGGGTTGTGCAACCCAGGGGAGCAGAGGGAGGTGAGGGTGGGACCAGGCCCAGAGGGCTCCTGGGTACTGGGAGAGGGAACTGGTTTGGTCTGGATGCAAAGGAACAGGAAGCAGTGGTGGTTCCCTGGGTGCCTGGGGCTCCAAGACAAGGAATCGGACAGGACCCAAGCTAGGAGGAGAGACGGTCACGGGAGATGGGAGGATGAATGAGTCTGGGGGAGTCAAGGAGCAGAGGGTATGATCGACTTACCCCAGAGAGAGGCCGGAAGGTCCTCTTGTCCTAGAGTTTTTAAAATAATGGCCCAGTGTGGTAGCTCACACCTGTGATCCACGCACTTAGAAGGTCAAGGCAGGAGGATTACCATGAGTTGGAGGCTAGCCTGGGACACATAGTAAGTTCCAGGCTAGCCTCAGCTAGAGTTATGTGATTCTGTTTAAAAAAAGCTAACTAGGGGCTGCAGAGATGGCTCAGCAGTGATGAGCATGTACCCAGTGCCCATGTCCGGTGGCACAGACCATCTCTAACTCCAGCTCCAGGGGATCTGATGCCCATTTCTGCCCCCAACAGGCACTTACACTCACATGTACATACCCTCCCACCCCCACAGACATACAGAAAATCTCTTCACTTTGCAATTCAGATGTAGCACCAATGACTCCTCTTTGGCAGGACTTATAGAGATGGCACCAGTTGTGTCTGTATATGAGTGTGGTATGCCTATGTGTGCAGGAATGTGCACCTGTGCATGTGCACAGGCCAGGGGATGTCAAGTGTCCTGCTTCATCATTCTCCACCTTAATCCCTTGAGTGAGGACCTCTCAGAGAACCCTGAGTTAGGCTGGCACCCAGCAAGCCCCAGCAATCCTCCTGTCTCTGCCCCTCCATGGTGCTGGGGTTCCAGGTGTGTGGCAACACCCAGATTTTTATGTGGGTGCTGGTATTGAACTATAGTTCTCATGTTTGCACAGGAAACACTTACCCACTGGCTCATCATTCCAGCCCCCAATAACACTAGTTTTAAAAGATAAAGCTTGGGGCTGGAAAGGGCTCAGCAGTTAAGAACACTGGTTATTCTTGCAGAAGACCTGGGTCCGAATCCCAGCACCCACATGGCAGCTAACTGTCCATAACTCCAGGTCCAGAGAATCCAACGGCCTCTTCTGGGCATTACATGATATGGGTGCACTTACCTACATGCAGGCAATACACTCATACACATAAAATAAAAATAAGTAAAAGATAAGGCTTGGGATGAACAAAGGCATCCCCCCTCACCACTTCCTGGTCAGCACCAGATCAAACCTCTTTCAGCACTGTGCCTTCCCCACCGTGATGCACTGTATTCCTCTGAACTGGGAGCCCAAATAAACCCTCCCTGAATTGACCTCCCCCCCGCCCCCGAATTACTTTTTGTTAGCTATTTGGTCACGGTGATGAGGAAAGCAGTGAATTCAGAACTTATCAGCAGGGGCATTGACTGCAATTCCATCACAAACCCCACATGCTGGCCGTGGAGCCGGTTTGCTCTAGGTTTGCTTTTGTCTCCATCTTTCCCTGCTATAGTCTCGTTCTCCTTTGGAACGGTAATGTTGACTCTGTTATTATACATTGGAAGCATAGAACTAAAAATCTTTGTGTACATGCATGCTTGTGAATGTGGGTGTGCATGGACCACAGCACACGTGTAGAGGGAGAAGACAGTCCTCAGTGTCTCACCCTCCACCTCATTTGAGGCAGGACCTCTTGTTACTCACTGCTGTGTATGCCAGGCTGGCTGGCCCAAGCTTCCAGGGATCCTCCTGCCTCCACCTTCCATCTTGCCTTAGGAGCCATGGGATTACAGGTGCATGCTACGCACATATCTCTGGCTTCTATGGATCCAAACTTAGGTCTCCCTAGCCCATGTTATTTTTTTAAATTTATAGGTGCTCATAGTTATGGCTGGGTATGGTGGCATACACCTTTAATCCCAGCACTCAGGAGACAGAGGCAGGCAGAATTCTGTGAGATTGTCTATACAGTAAGTTCCAGGTGAGCTGTGGGTACAGGGAGACCTTATCTTAAAGTGAATGCCTTGGATTTTAGAAGAGAATGAACTAATAAGACACCAGAGGTTCTTAACAGATGGAAAAAATGCATTTTCAGTATGGAAAAATATAAAAATTACCAAGTGATGATGAAAGCATGTATTCACAGCACTTGGGCTGAAGCAAGGGGACTGTAATTCAAGACCAGCCTGGGCTACATAATCCAAGACTCTCATCTCAAAAATTAAACAAAAAGGGCTGAGGTATAGCTCCATGGCAGAGCATTTGCCTAGCATGTGGCAGGCCCTTGGTTCCATCTCCATACACAACCCAGTAACCATGTTAAAAAACAAACAAGGCCAGACACTGTAACATGCTTACACCAGTGCTAGGGAGGATGAGACAGGAGGCTCTAGTCAAGCTGAATTGGTGAGTTCCAGATTCTGAAAGAGACCCTTGTCTCAAAAAACAAGGTGGAGCCAGGTGTGGTGGTGCACAACTTCAATCTCAGCACTCAAGAAGCAGAAGTAGGCAGACTTCTGAGACTGAGGCCAGCCTGGTCTACAAAGGAGAGCCAGACCACCTGGGGCTATAGGGAGATACTGTCTCAAACTTTGAAAAAGGTGGAGTCATTAAGGAAGATACTCGACATTGACCTCTGGCCTCCACATACATGTGCACCCCCCCACACACATACACAATCGCATGTGCAGACCCATAAATTGGTTTTCTGGTGCCCCCACTGGGATCCAAGTGTCACAGTTCATGCCTAATCTAGATTAGCATTTCTGAGAGAAGAAAGGCAAACTAAACCCACAACTCATTACCACAGAGCTTAGGTGCCAAGGATGTGCTGGCTTTTAGGTCCCAAAGAATGGTGTCTCATTGCAGTTTGCACATGGAAATCATTTTCTGACCTGTCCTGTAAGAATGCTATTTCCATTTGGAAATCATTTTCTAGGCTGTTTCCAAGTTTTCCAAATGGAGGATTTTAGTGGGTTTTAAGCTTCTCTATTGAAGCACTAAATGCAAATTGGATCAATGTTGAAACACTTTTTGAAGTTAAAGAGGTTATTAAAACTCTATCAACGCTTTTAACTAGAAAATGCTAAACCATGGCTTTAAAATGTTTTTTTATTGTTTTTTATATCAAAAAGTTTTTTTTTACTTTTAGCTAATAGTCATTTAAATAAATACGGTTAACTTACCCATTATATTTAATGTGTACTTATAATGTACAAAAGGAGGAAATATTGGTACAATTTACAAGTAAATTTTTTGAGACAGGGTGCTACTATATAGCCCAGGCTAGCCTCAAACTTGTGGTCCTCCTGCCTTGGCTTTCTCGGTGCTGGTATTATAAGCATGTGCCACCACACCTGGGTTTATAAGGAAAAAAACTTATAAAGATCTCCAAACTTCTGGACTGACATGACTCTAAGACTGTCCCAGTTACCATGGCAATACAACATATCCCTCTAAATTCGGTAGTATTTGAAAACAAACAAACAAACAAACAAAAAAACTCTTATGCTCAAGGATTCTGTGGTCAGGAACTTGGAAAAGATGAGCACAGAAAAGATGGCTCATCCCCACTCCCTGGGCCTTAGCTGGGGAAACTTAGGAGCTAAGGGCTGGGATCATCTGACTCCTGTCTAGACGATGTCTGGCAGCCAATGCTGGATACTGGCCAGAACCTCTGAGAGGGCTGTTGGCTGAAGCACCTACCTGTGCATGGCCTGGCCATGTGGCTGCTTGGGCTTTCTCACAGCAAGGTGTCTAGATTCTAAAACTGCCCAGCTCAAGAAGTAGGAAGTAGGAACTGCCTGTGTCCTTAAAATCTGAGCCCATAAACTGGCCCAGCATCATTTCTACCATGTTCTATTAGCTGAGAAGTCAGAGCTCACATTCAAAGGGAAGACGAAGACTCTCCCAATAAAGAGTATCAAAGAATTGGGGTTGGGGCATGTTGTGACACATCTGTAGATTCCAAGGCTGGGGCTCAATCCACCACACTGTGTTGTCTGCCTGTCCATACTTACAAAGTCTACAAGTTTCTCTTTTGGTTTCTGAAGTGCCCTTTCTTGGCTGGTAGATACCTCAGGGATCTTTCCCCTTCTGGATTCTTCTACCTTGTATTTCCTCCATATTTTCACCTCAGTGTTCCACTGCTTCCAGATCCCATGGGGACTCCTCTCCCTAAGTCTGGTCCACCTGGACACAGGCCTAGATCTCTGGATCAGCTTCCCCCTGGGGCAATGCCAGGTTGCCTTCCAAGAAGAGACTCACACCCCAACCTCTTATCTAGGAAGAGGAAAAAGAGGGCCAGGAATAGCAAGGTGTAGGTAGGAAATGGTTCTGGCCTAGTAGACAGAGAGAGGTTGAAGGCCTCCTTAAACCACAGAAGAAAGTAGTGACAGCAGAAAGCTACCCAGCTGTCTTCATGCTTGTCATGGCCTGTCAGTGGGGATAGTGCAGAGGTCCTGTGTTCTTGCAAAAAGCAGAACTAACAAGCCCAAGTTTCCAGGAGGTAGGTCTCCCGAGGCAATCTTTTGGCAATGTAGGTATATGATGATGATGATAACAGACCAGAGATAACTGTCAGAGGACACTAATGCAGGATTTGTGAGGAAATGGCTAAGGGTGGATGAAGGCATTTTGCTCCAGGAATCAGATTTGGGATTGGTCATGTACAATGACTTCTGTATTTTCCTACCTCTCAGCTACTGGGAAGTCTGAAAATAACCAAATCTTTGGGATGAGGTTTGGATGAAACTACCCTGGGAAGCACCACTGGGTGACAGTTACCAACCCATGTGGTCTGGCCTGAGTAGGTGGGACAGGCAGTTTCAAGAAGTTCCCCACCCTACTTGCCTATCAATGCCATCTCTTCTCACTTTTGGCTATACCATCACCATCAGTGCAAGCTTTCAGAAATGGCTAAGGTCTGCCCCACCCATTTCTCACTGACCCATGCATTCTTGAAAATGCATACACAAAATATCTGAGGACACAGGGCACTTAAACAGGGAGTCATGGTGCCCGGAAGCCAAAGAACCTGATTTCCATCAGCATGACAATCTCAAGCCACACCTGGGAACCAGCTGATTCAAATATTTATTGAGCCTGTCACCTAAGGCTTGGAAATATTTGGGGAATATGTCCCAGATAGGAAGCCAAGGGCTTACTCAAGCAGGTAGTGCTCTTTTTCAGTGCTGAGGTAAAGCCCCCTACCCGACTCTAAACACTGAAAACAGAAGAGGTGCAGAGATATAGTGTATTGGGGACAACAGGCCTCTCATGGCTTCCCTACCCCCACCATCAGAAAGAAAGGGAGATAGAAAAACAAGGCAATCTCTCTTTCCCCTCAAAGCCCAGGGCTGGGCCTCAAAGGAAAGCTTCCTTTCACTCCTTCCTTCTATTCATGCATGGCCTTGAAGTGGGGAATGAAGAAGTAGAGGGGCCCAGAGTCCGGTCAGAAATCCTGCAACAAGGAAAACAGAAAATATGGAGTTGTGGCAACAGACAAAATGGTAAACAGAAGCCTGCCTGTCCTGAGGTGACCATTCTAATTCTCCCACCTAAAGCTCTGAAGATCACCAACAACTACCCACAGGCTCTGACCTTTCTATCTACTGGATGGATAGACTGCTGCCCACCAGCATTTCCAAGGACACACACCCTGGCTCTGGGCACACATACCTCGATGTTCAGCTCTGTAGTATCTAAGAGGTCCAGCCCATGCTCACTGGGGGAAGAAGGGATATGAAGTACCTAGAGAGAACAGAGTCAAAAGAGAAAGGAGGGCTGGAGAGATGGTTCAGCAGCTAAGAGCACTGGCTGCTCTTGCAGAGAACCCAGGTTCAGTTCCCAGCACCCACATGGCAGCTAACAACCATCTGTAACTCCAGTCCAGGGGATCTGACATGTCTTCTGGCCTCCACAGGCATTGCATGACATGGGTGTACTTATTTACATGCAGGCAAAACACTCATATGCATTAAAAAAAATCAATCAAGTAGGCAATCAAAGTTAGAAAGGTCTTTCCATCTCTCTCCACCATCAATAGTAACATGATTCTTGGGGCTGGAGAGATGGCTCAGCAGTGAAGAGCACTTGTTGCTCTTGCAGAAAACTCAGGCTCAGTAAGAACCCAGGCTCAATTCCTAGCACCCACACTGGGCAGCTCACAACAACCTATAACTCCAGTTCCAGGGACTCTAATGCTCTCTTCTGGGCTCTTTGGGCACCTGCGCATATGTGGTGTACATAAAGTCAGACACATGCTTATAAAATAAGTCTTTAAAATTAAAAAAAGAAACGCAGCTCCTTTCGCAGTCTCGTAGGAACAAGTGCAATTTACTGCACGTCCACAGGCGTGACACTTCTCTTGGCCTGCTGGCTGAGCCTTTTAAATGCATTCATCTTTGGAACCAGAGGATGGGATGACCCAAGCACTCAAGGATGTTATCTGAACAAAGGTATGAAGGCATGTTTGTATTTTTCCTGAGAACAGGCCTTCATTCTCCTGTTCTAGTCATTCTTTCCCCTCCCCAGAAGGGAAAAGCTAGAAGATATGTAGCTTAGTGTGAACTGAAGGCCTGCAGCCTCCTCCCTCCTCCTGCCCCAATACGTAAGCTGGAATACTAACCCTCATTGTAAAGTTGAGGAAGCAGGCTAAAATGAGGCAACAGCTAACTTCATGTGGAACTGAGGACTCACACTCAGTCATCACTTCAGTTGAGGTGACCTCAGTTCCCTGCTTTGCCTACTCTACCAGAGCATCCTCCTGGGAAAGCAGGCAGGGAGGGCAGACAAAGGAGTGAGTGGAAGGGCAGGGATGGGCAGAATTGTCAGGAAAGAGGAAAAAAGGTACAGCATGGCTGACGGGGCTGCACTAAGTGGAGTGCCTTCTGTTCCTGACTCTAGGCAGTTCTATTTGTTAGGAGGCTCAGTGGGAACAATAGTTACATGCAGACTACAAAGGAATGCATTATTCTTTTTTCTCTCCTTTTTTTTTTTTTTTGAGACAGGGTCTCCCTATAGTTCCAGCTAGCCTAGAACTTGCTATGTAGGCTAGGCTGGCCTCAATCTCACAGAGATTTATCTGCCTGCCTCTGTCTCCCAAGTGCTGGGATTAAAGGCATGCTCCACCATGCCTGGCCCCTTTCCCCTCAACCTCTTTTTATGTTGTTGTTGTTTTTGGTTTTTTTTGAGACAGGGTCTCCTTATAGCCTAGCTGGCCTGGAACTCACTATGTAGACCAGGTTGGCCTCAAACTCAAAGATCTGCCTGCCTTTGATGGGATTAAAGGTGTGTGCTGCCACACCCGCATTCCTCTTTTTTAAAACACATGTGGAAGTCAGAGGATAATCTTCAGGAGTTGTTCCTCTCCTTCCACCATGTGAGTTCCAGGGATTAAATGCAGGCCTCCGGGCTTGGTGGAAGGGGCCTTTACCTGCCAAGCCATCTTTCTGGTGGCCTCTTCTTTTGTAATTTAAATTTCTTGTCCTTTCAGTATTTTGAAGCAGGGTCTCACTGTGTAGCCCAAGCTGGCTTAGAATTCACTATAATCACAGACTGGCATTAAACTCACAGCAATCCTCTTGCCTCAATCTCCCAAATCCTGAGATTACAAGTGTGAATTACCACCTCTGGCTCTGTATTTCTTTAACAAAAGTAAAGTCCATCCAAACTAAATCCACAACCTCTCCTCCTTCTGTCTATGATTCTTTCCAAAACCCTTAAGAAGATTTTAGAAACAAGGGCATCATCAAGACAGAGAAGGTCTGCCAGCCTGTAGTTCTAAGAGAGGGGAATGCTGAGTCCACATACCTTGTCTCTACTTTGCCATTCACATGACTGATCCAGAAGTTGTAGCTCTTCTTCCCCATCTTCTTCCATAAGGCTGAGTCTGCAGTAGTGGCAAAGAGCAGGGATTTTCAATTGGTTCTTTCAGGCCTCCTGAGTGTCTCAGAGGCACAGAGGAAGAAGGACTCCCAGTAGGTAGAGTAGGAAGTGTGGCTTTAGTAGTGTGCCACTCCTGCATCTGTGGGCACAGCACTTTATACATTGGAAAGCCATGCTATGCTGGAAGTGGCATGGAACTAAGACAATCCAAAAAGCACTTGCGGAGCAGCACTAAGATGAGATGCCAGAGTGGGTGACAGCAGCATGGGAAACCTCACCTGGTTAGTTGATTGCCAAGACCAGAGCCTGAAGGGTCACATCTGATTGGGAAATACTGTGTACTGGACATCTTCAACCTCTGGGTGCCTGAGAAATGCTGGCTGTTGAGAACAAAGCAGGATCAGTGAAACGGTTTGATAAAGCAAAGGGTAAAAAGAACAAGTCAGGGTGGCCAGTGTTTAAAGAACAGGGGCTGGAGATGGCTCAATGATCAAGAGCACTATCTACTCTTGCAGAGGACCAGGGTTCAATTCCCAGCACCTACATAGCAGTTAACAACTGTCTGTAACTCTAGTTCCAGGGGATCTGACACCCTTTCTGATCCCTGTGGGCACTGTATGACATGAGTGCACTTACATACATGCAAGCAATATATTCATACACATAAAAAATAAAAATAAGAAAAGCTGGGCGTGGTGGCACACGCCTTTAATCCCAGCACTTGGGAGGCAGAGGCAGGTCGGTCTTTGTGAGTTCAAGGCCAGCCTGGTCTACATAGTGAGTTCCAGGTCAGTTGGGGCTACAAGGAGACCCTGTCTCAAAAAAAGACCAAAAAAATAAATAATAAAAATAAATAAAAATAAGGGGCTGGAGAGATGGTTCAGAGGTTAAGAGCACTGGCTATTCTTACAGTGGACCACAGTTCGATTCCCAGCAACCACATGGCAGCTAACAACTGTATGTAATTCCAGTTCCAGGGGATCTGACGCCCTCTTCTGACCCCCTCGAACATTGCATAGCATGGGTGCACTTACATATATGCAAGCAATACATTCATACACATAAAACAGAAATAAATGTAAAAAAATCAAATTAAAAAAAGAGAAAAGAATAGCACAGAGCGTGGGGAGAGATATTTTACGGCTATAAAGAGGAAACACAGAAGAAGCACCCAAAGATGAGGGTATGCTGCAGGGGAAGAAACAGAAACACCAAGCAGGGGGTCACTCTCCCCTGGGCCATACCAGGTCAGCCCCAGTTCTGAGTCACTTTCTTGCCTCTTGCCCACTGGCCCCAGGGACTGCCTGTTCTTCACCGCTGTGGAGGTGAGGGTAGGTGTGGGTGGTCTGCTGTTCAGCTGAAGGCTTTCCTCCTGGGAGGATGCTTCCTCTTCCTGAGGCCTGCTGGGGCCTGCAAGGAAGCAGATACAGTTATCAAATAGACCAGGGACCTGGTTTTCAAAATTTGCCCAGGGTTTCTTAAGAGAAAATTAAGTAGAAAAGAATGGTCTCATTCTGTTCTGCCTTTAAAAAAAAGTGTGTGGGGGGGACAGAATCCTGCATACTGAATGTATCTGTGTGCTACATTGTACTGCTGGAGGATTTGTAGGCTGATCTTGTCTTACGAAAACCTACCTCAGAGCCTTGAAAACAAGATGGAAAGAGACACATACATCCACTTCACGGATAAGCAGCAACATTTAATAATGAATGTGGGAGACACTGCTTCTCTAAGACTGAACAGTCTTTTAGGCAATGTAGATATCTGAGATTCTACCCATTCCAGATTAAGATGGCAACAGTTTGGGGATCAGAGTTTAGAATGGATGTATACAAGCCAGAGAGACACAGAGTCTTCTGAAAGTCAGAAGATAAAAGAATGACAACGCTAGTATCATCTTGCCAAGGAGCTGAGGAGAGAGCTCTCTCTGCTGACTGAGAGGGCAAAGAAGGAAGATGCTGCCAACTGAGGCGTCTTTACCTGAGGATCTCTTTCCCTGAGAAAACCCAGGGATGCTATTTTAAGTCAACAGTCAAATATATATTACCATTTGTCAGTGGTAAACATTCACACCTGTTAACCCTCTTCCTATTTCATGACCATGTTTGTACACTGAACAACAACCTACAGATTGCTGCCATTGACTTCTATGAAGGGCTACAGACAACAGGGGTGAGGTGCACTCATGAGTAAATCTTTGTGACCTCGGATTAGTCAATGGTTCCGAACGATACAACACAAAACACAAGTAACAAGAAAAAAATTTGGTATGTTGGAATTCATCAAAATTAAGAACAGCAACAACAACACAAAAAGGCAACCCATAGAATGTGAAACTTTTGCACGATAAAGATCAATCTAGCATATGTATAGAACTATGAACAGCTCAACAATAAAAAGACAACTCAATTTTAAAACGAGTAAAAGCAGTTGGGCATATTGTCACATGCCTATTATCATAGCACTTGTAGAGGTAGAAGAATTGGAAGTTCAAGGTCATCCTCTGCTATATAATGAGTTCAAGTTCAGCCTGGGCTACATGAGACCTTGTCTCAAAAATAAGTAAGTAAATAAATAAGCAAGCAAGCAAATGATTTTAATTAACAATTCACCAAAGAAAATCAATTGTCAACCAAAAACATGAAAAATGAAAACTCAATTTCATTAGTCAGGAGGAAAATACAATCTTTGGTTTTACTGTTAGTTCCTATGTGATTTTTCAGAGGTTTGCTACTTTTAATTGGCTAGCTAAATGAAGAAGAAAATGAGTGGTAGTGGGTGCCTGATGAAATATTTGATGTATGCAAGTTTGAAGGAAACCATCCCCTGTTCAGCCCAAGCAAAGGCAAAAGCAAAGAGTTGAGCACACTGACACATACCCCACCCTGGCCCCTACCTTCAAGGCGCCTCTTCTTAGAGTTGGGGTGGCCCTGAGGACTGGCCTCTGCTGGAGTCTCTAGAGGGTTGAGGGAGTGGCAGTAAGTGATGACTGGACCCCAGGAATGGCTGGGTGCCTGGGAGACACGGTGCTTCAGATATCTTTCCAGGTAAGAGAGTCTGGGGAAAAGGTGGCACTGAGAATGAGAATGAGACATCCAGCGAACCTTCCCCAGGCCCTTTTGTAATCCACACTTCTACTCAACCACCAACTTACAGCAGTTGTTTGTCCTGATGAAAGAGGCGAGGGGAGAACTCTGAAAGGAGCTCCAGGAATGCCAGATTAGGGGGCTCACCAGAGGAGCCAGCAGGAGGAAGCTCAGACAAGGAGAACTTGATGCCTTCCCTTGATTGGGCACAATTATTTCAGGCAGAGTCTGAGATACACTGTCCAAGTATATCATTTCCCCTACTCTTGCTGCCCTGGCCACACCTGCCACCAGCCTGCCTGCTGCTCCTGCACATGCTCACCCCCCTCAGCAGGCCCTTGTTCCCCGCCCTTCCTGTGCCTGGCCCCCAACCAACACATCCTCACTTATGCAGCATGACCACAAGGTCTCGATTCTGCAGCTGCTGGGGTCCAAAGCTCAAGGCAAACCTCCGGGCCAGGTCCCTCATTTCAATGAAGGCCGGCAGTTCCGTCAGGCCCTGGGGTCCCTGCTCCTGCATCAGCTCTGTGTATAGCTGTGTCCAAGAGACAAGGCATGGAAAAGACGACAAAAGAAATCTAGAAAAACAGCACTTTCTCCTCAAACTCCACAGGGCTTGAGGCATGGGATGCCGTCTACTATCTTTCTTCCCAAGACACTACCCCATCTCTCAGCCCTGCAGCAGAGCACCATAAGCCTCACAAGACAGGCTAGCAATCTACCACTGAGCTCCATCTCCAGCCCTCCAGCCACGCTCTGTAGTAATAAATAAAATGTCTGTGATGGGGCTGGTCAGATGGCTCAGCGGGTAAAGGTGCTTGCCACCAAGCCTGATGACCTGAGTTTGGTCCCCAGAACCCATGTGGTAGAAGAACCACCTTGAAAGCTGTCCTCTGCTCACCATGCATGTGTTCCCTAACCCCCAATAAATACAAAATAAATAAATGTAAATTTTTTTAAAAGTCTGTGATAACTGAAGGAGGCTGTAAGAAAGCAGACTAAAAAGTAGTTACGAATTCCCCACTACTTCAGTGTTGGTGCTAGGAGCTGATTTCTATGGGGCTCGGGAAGAGGGATCTGCCTGGTCAGTTAGATTAAGGGTCGATGAGGGTGAAGAAACCTGTCACAGGAAATGAAAGTCCAGAAAGTTTCTGTCCTTAAGGATCTCTAAGAGGCTGGACAACAAGGTGGGGATCTAGAGGGAATATGTTATATAGTTGTGAGGCTTCTGGGCAGGAGTACCTGTTTGAGGCTCAGCAGAAGGATCCGAGAGCACTGACTTCGGTCAATCTGCCTTGTTCGAGTTAATGTTTCCTTGATAATGTCACCATAGTCCTCATAGAACTAGGAAGAGGAAATAAGGTAGCGGTAACCATATGAGAAAGCTTACTCTTTGGTTTCTTCCTTCCCATCCCTAATCACGCTTCCTTCCCAAATAGCCTTAGGTAGAAAAGCATTAAGTATAAACAATTCAGACTAAACTTCATCTCTAAGTGCAGTGTCTAAAAAAACAGACTTTTAAAAAATAAGGGTAGAAACTTCGTGAGCCCAGCTATTGGAGATAAAGAGTGAGCCCTCTCCCAAGCAGAACAAAGCTCTATAGGAGCTTCCCTATGTTGTTCATTGCCATGTCCTGGCAGGCCTGGTGCACAGAAGCTGCTTAAAACCCACAAATCAATACAATGACTTGTGGCTGGGGAGATGGAGCTAGCTAGCTATACATAAGCAACCCCCCCACCCCCCTTTTCTTCTTGTATTACCCCATCCCTGTAGACTATCTAGATTTAGAGGGGGAAAAGTTCCTGAATTAGAAACCTAAGGTACTTCCTCTCCAAGGAAAGTCTCAATAGCCTTTTCTCCTTGTTTACTATTAAGACTCCTTTGTCTCTTTATTCTAGACTCTACTGCTATTCTCACCTACTTCTCTCCTAAAGCCTAACCCCCTCAGACTGCCCTCAACCCCTGCTTTCCTTTCTTAGATAATGCAGTTTGAAGCCAGGGCTATACTCAAATTGGTCCCCCTGTACCTTGTTGTAGTGTTTGAAAACATCTGAAGCTGCATTGAGCTCCAGCACCCCATAGAGCAGCAGCTTGCAGAACCCTGCCAGGAGGCGGCGCCGCTGGTGCAACTGCTCTATCTGGACATGATCCTCTTGGGAACGACCTGCCCAGCAAAGACAGAACCAGCCATAGGCTTAGACCTCTGGTCTGAAATATTGAAGCCAGGCTCAGCCCCAAACCCTCCTGAGCCTACAGTCCCTGTACCATTGCCCAGTTCTCCAGGCTGGAAAAAGACGTGGTCCATGAGGAAGCTGGCTAGTTCGGACTGGAGAGTAGCTTCAGGAAAAAGGACAAGGGGCCTAAGGTAATTCCGTCCCCCTACAATCATCTGAGGACTGAAGATAAGAAGCAGATCGCTTAATAAAATAAAAGCCTGTTGGGGGACAAAAAAGGGTGATTTAAGAAAAAAAACCCGCAATACTTACCAAGACTCAGTTACACAGCTCATTTCCCTATAGAACAGGGTGTCCTCAGATTACAGGACACTCTCCCAATGACCCCCACTTGCATGAATACTCACCTGCTCCTGAATCTCTGGATCAACATCTGAGAGGCAGCTCTGGCAGAGTTCACAGAAGGCCACCGTTCTGCCCTTCAGACTCATCAGCTGCTTCTGTGAAGAGGGTGTCTTGCAGTGAGGAATGAAAGCTCAGGCTCCCATTCTTGTTCCCTTCCTCAGACCCATACTCACTTGAGAAGCAGTAGACTCAGAAATGTGGGTTAGTGTCCAGAGAATGGAAAAATAGACAAGAGTCAAGGCTGGCAGAATCACCTGTAATCATGAAACACTATTAAAATGATGTTTGGTCTCCAGGCAGATGGCTACAGAGAAAGAGGATAGAGTACACACACGTTCTCTCTTTCTCTCTCCCTCCCCCCACCCCCGACCCTACCTAACCTTTCTTATGCCTGGGACTGGGACTGCCAGGGCAAGGTGGTCTCCAAAACACAGATCCTGAAGATCTCTTCCCTGCCTCTGTATCTCTATCCCATCTACCTGCCTGATGAGGAACCTCTCCTGTGTCCACAGCCTTCTGAAGGAGTCGGTAGCATGGTTCAGCAATCTCCCAGCGAGTCAGGTCATGAGCACTATGGGGAGAGAGAGTGAAATATTATGCTGGCCAAAACCAAGGTACTTGACTCCAATGACACCAGGTGAATGGGAAGGGGGCAGGAGGGGGCTACTCACTTGTAGAAGGCAGAGAGGCGCTTCAGAGTGGTAGTCAGACTGTATACTTCATCCTCATCTAAGGATGACTGAGGAAGAAAGAAGGCCCATAGCAGGAGTTTCCCATTAGTCCTGGCCTCTCTCACTATCCCTGGGGTGTACTGCTGTTTAGCACCAGTTCCTACCTGCATCAGTTCATCCAGCCCCTGCTGAAAGCGGTCTGTCAGAAGATCCACTAGTTGACTGCGGGCAAAGTCCACCCGGCTAAAGAAGGTGAACTCTGGCTTACAGAGCAGATAGAGGGCTTGGGCTCCGGCCTCAAGCACCTCAGGCTCCACATGCTTCACCACCACCTCCTGGAGTTGCTGCAGGAGCAGTTCCAGGTGCTAATAGGGGGAGAATGTTTGGAGGGATATATGCTGAAGAGATGAGACAGGGCTGAAAGTAGTGGCATTTAAGGATAACATACGCCCCCCCCCCGCTCCCGAAAAGATTTATAGATTCTTCTGGAATCCAGAACTTTATAAAAAAAAACAAACACATATGCTGGCATTCCTTTCTCATGTCCTGGTAGGGAACAGTGAGGTCTAGGAAATAGGTCTTACTGCCTCCTTACCTTTTCCAAGCGCCGAGTACAGTAAATGCTGAGGTCAAGGTAACTGAGCAACTGGAGTAGAGGAGCAACATTCTCTGCATCTGCTGAGAACTGCAGTGATGGAAAAACGTCTTGTCCCTTACCAAAAAGTAGCAAGTCCTTCCTACCTCCTGTCTTGGCTGGTCCCTCATCCCATCATGCCCAGGGCTAGATCGGAGGTTCTACCTTGGCCACGAGCTGGGGCAGCAGGGGAATGAGGTGCTCGGCTAGTTTCACCCTGTCATTGGCTTGGAGCTTGCGTTCTTTGGCGGTCATGCCCTGGAATTAGTCATTGAGGGTGGGAAAGTGTGGAGAAACACTAGGTCCAGAGGGTAGAGTATCTGTGTACACCTCCTCTCCATGACCACCTCTGAGGAGAAAGAATTCAGGTATCTTTTTTCTAGAGATGGGGTTCTTTGAAGGGCACAAAGAGGGCCCTAAACCAGGGCCTAGGAGGTGAAGATGCAGTGTCCATCTAGCTTCAGTATTGCTGACCTAATAACACGCCTTTCCTGCCCACCTTCTTCCCAGTGATGCGTCCCACTGGCGGGTGACCCTCTGCAGCTTGCCGGGCACTGGACACAAGGATTTCTATCAGCATTCTCTCCTGCATATCACCCAGGTCTGGAATGAATTGAAGATCAAAAATAGAATCACAGATTGGCCACCATCCATCTCCAAATTCCATCCCCCAGGACACTTCTCCTCTTTCCAAGTCAGGAAAAAAAAATCTCCCAGTTTCACACTAGAAGGTTCAAGATGCCCATCTCCATCTACCATGTGGCACGCACTCTGGTCCTTCTGCAGCAGCAGGCTTGTCAGACTCTCCCAGTCCTTCAGGTAAGACCCTGCACAATCCCACAGGCTGTCTACTAAGTAAGCAGCATGGTTGTGATGCTGTGGAAGGAAGTTCTGAGTGAGTTACTCGCAGATGCCACATGAAACTGCTCCAGCAAGTGGCTGTTGATAAGCAAGGCCCTCCTACCCACTGCCGATCTTGTCCTTCTCTACCTGTGGGTTTCACATAGGATATCCCCTTTCCCATGTCACCTCACTCTCCATAAAGAAGGCCAGAAGAAGATAGATGAAAGTCCTCTGGGCTTGTGGACTCCGGTGTCGTTCTGTGCCACCCACTGTTTTTGCTTCACACTCGGGGTAGAAGATCCTGGCAGAAAATACACATGGGAAGAGCAGAGCTTGGGAGGACGTGAGAACAAAGGGAGAAGAGGTAGAGAGCCAAGGAAAGTCCACAGGATTGAGAAAAGAAAGTGGATACCAAGAGAAATTTAATGGGTATAGTCAGTCCCTAGGCAGAGCAGCAGGGGATCTGAGAGAACATAAGATGGTGTGACAAATCATGAGGTGCCCCACTCACTTCCAATACACAAACTCCCCTGCAGCAGAGGCCATTGCACGGTTAGAAATGTATACGATGGAGTAGATTTTCTCACAGTCTGCATTAGTCAGCACTCCCTCCATGTTCCTGCCAAGAGAAAAGGAGTCTGCAGTTGTGTCTATCCTTTCACACAGCCAAGGCTAGAACAAAACAAGGCAAGGACGAGGGCATGACTCCCAGAGAACTTTTCAGTGAGGAGTGGGAGACAGAGGTGTATGAAGAGATAAGAGAAAACAGTAAAGTTCCCCTTGACCCTACAGCTCAGGAATGTCCTCTGCTTCTAACCTGCACATAAGAGTCAATCTGTGGCAGGCAGGGACAGGACTCTGAAGAGGCCTGGCTGATGCTACAAAGGCAAGTTTGAGAAGTTTTGCCTCCCTATTTCCCATGACTCACTTCAGAATAAGAATCAGCAACCTGATGGCCTCCACTGCCACATCATACTCTCTGTCCATGACCATGGAAACAATCCGGTCCTGCAGGAAGAAGAACATCACCCAGTATCTCACTGCACCCATTCCAAAACATCACAGTCCCTTAGAATCTGAGATCTACAGAGAGGAAGCAGGAACTGTAGACAGAATAGCTATCAATATGCCAAAGAAACAAGGTGGAGAGACCTGAGGTGGGGAAATAGGAACCATAAAAAAGAGCCGAGCCTGGAAGTAATGTCCTTGCCTTACCTTGAAGCGGTTGGTAAAGAGCTCCAGGCGTGTGCTCAGCTCCTGGTTGCTGTATAGCCCTTCCAGAGCCTTTAGGCACTTTAGGCGGACTTCCTTGTGCTGTTGAGGAAGGAGACAGGAGAAAGGAATCACGGCCAATCACTGATCCCCACTGAGCCTCCATGTGCCCCTAATAGTTCCTCATTCTGGGCATAGGTGATCTTCACACTGAGGACTTGGGATGTAAGAAACAGCAAAGAGCTGTCTTCTCAGTGAAAGCACAAAAGGCTCACAGGACTGGATAATCATAATGAAAAGGATCTTGGCTAGCACTCTAGCATGTATGCTACTGTCAGCAACTTGTTTCCTTCTTTATAGGTAATGTCTTCCTCCCTGACTTATAAAGCTCAAAGGTATTCTGTCTCCAGAATGTTTTCTCCCAGAATGTGCCTATTCCCTTCATTTTTCCTAACCACAGAAGTGAGGCAATCTCAAGGTTCAGTGCTTCAATGGGGAGACGTGCTCACTAAGTGAAATTCTTGAGTGGCAGGCAGACCAGAAAAAGGTGAAGTGCCCTGGGGCAGGAAAGAAGGTAAGGAGGACAGGGAGAGTGAGACTGACTTGACTCCCACCTTATCATGAAGGGTCCAGCCGATGTATTTTAAATAGCTGTCATTAAGAAAAGACACACAGTAGTTTTGCATCCAACACCCAAGCTCCTCGATGCAGATGCCACGGATCTCAGGGAGGATGTCCCTAGACAGAGAGACCAATTTATTTATCATCTCCTCTCTTGCCAAACAGCCCCATTAAAGAATATATGTTCTAAACTGGGCATGGTGGCACACACCTTTAATCCCAGCACTCAGGAGGCAGAGGCAGGCATATCTCTGGTGAGATCAAGGCCAGCCTGGTCTACATAGTTCCAGGCCAGCCGTGGCTACAGGAAAAACTTGTCACAAAACAAAACAAAACACCCCCAAACAAGAATTTATGTTCTAGATGAACACTAGATACTAAGTCTTTCATATCCTCCTTCTCAACAGAAAAACACACATGAAAGTAAATGCTTCCTTTCTTTAACTAGCCCATCAGGGCTTAACCTAATACAGTTTCAGCCCCCCCCCCCATCTCTTTTAAAAGCTGATTTTGAAAATTCACTTAACTATTGGCTAAACTGTGTGTTTTTAATGCCACTTCAATAAATGATTACAACAGGAGAGAGGTTCTGGAAAGAAGCTGAATCCAGACAAAAGTGGGAAACTACTACAAATATACTTCTTTAATTCTATAACAAGCAAAAAGATTTAATCCTACCAGTTCTTCAAACACTATTAAAACTCCCCTGCCCTTAGCCCAGTGAAACCACAGGCTGGGCTAGGAAAAGGCTTGCTGAGCAAGCCATAGACATGCCTCACAAAAGTCACCTGTCCATTTTCTGCCCTTGTCTGCTGTTGCCAACTCTGGAAAGGGAAGGAGGGCTAGGTGTTGGGGAAGGTCCGAACAGAATACCCAGTGCTGTCTTTTCCTATTTTCTTTCCCAGGAACACTCACACTATCCTTTGTAGGTAGGGATAAATCAGGCCTTAATTTAACTATTTATCAGTTTTTTACTCCAGCTGCATTACTTCTGGAACTAACCAAATAACTCAGCATTGGAAAGGTCCTTGTCACATCTCATGTTAACACTAAGGACAGTGGCTTCAGTAAGAACCCATAATTCACTCACCTGTACCGATGGACAAACACACCCCTGAAGATGGCATTCATCATCCCCTCTATTTCTTCTTGATTCTCTTGGAACTAGAAGGAAGGAACAAGGCCAATCTATCCCTCTTGTACCTTGACAGCATAAAGCCACAGAAACAGAAAAGTACAATTGTGCCCACTTCCTATTTATTAAAGGACATGGTGTGAATCCTTGGGTAATCTATGTGACCTTCTAATTCTAGAAATTAATGCCTCAAAGGTTTCTTTGAGCTAGGTAAAAATAATTTCCCTCCTTGGTGTAGTTATTCTATTCAGACCTAACCCATAGTCCCTAGATAACAGTAACTGGGAAAATTGTTGGGGACCCCTGCTGTGTTAAGTCGAAGTCTCTCCATGTCCGGATAGCCCAAGGGGCTCGGCGTTTATGCAGAGACTCCTTTTCTCAGCAGGGCGCCTTCCTACTCTCTTCCTGACTCACCTTTTAAAGTGGCCGCCACAGATGCCCTACCAAAAACATGGCCTCTGGCACAAGAAACTGCCAGGTTTTCCTGTGTGATAATCAGGCAATGTCTGGCAGCCTGGTGGAAGCCCACCACCACAAGTAAATGGGGCATCCTAAAAGCACCTATCAACTAAGGCTTTTGCCACTGCCCCCACAGTATAAATATCCTGGTTTCCCCTTAATAAATCGGAGCTGCATCAGAAGCTGTGTCTGAAGCTGTATCACTGAACCCTGCATCTCTCTGGAGGGGGCTGTCCCTTCGTAAACAATGACTCACGAAGACCCTGCTTTCGCCATTCCCGCACCTCCCCTCATGACCCGGCAGCTGATGGATCTCGAACCCAGAGGGAGTGCCCGGTAGATTGGAATGGAACCCGCCTGAGAGCGCAGCGATCAGTAGAGTCGCCAGCACCCAGTAGTCGCGGAGAGCCTCAGCAACATGGTGCGCAACATGCGTGCACCCCAGCAACGCGGTGCGCGGGACCCGCCCATATCTGGCGCCCAACATGAGAGCCTCTGAACTCCGCGCCAGCCAGCAGCTGGTGCCCCCTGAAACGCAGAATTCATGAGTATCTCTCCCACCAGGAGAGCAACAGAAATCTCTTTTTTTCCTTCATCTCCCATCAGGAGACTAAAAAAGGCGGCTGTGCCTACAAGCCTCCCCACCCGTGGGGCTTGGCAAATCTTTTATTTTCTCTTACGTCTCCCATCAGGAGAATAAAAAGATAGCTGTGCCCCCAAGCCACCCCACCCTTGGGGCCTGGCAAATCTCTTCTAATTTCCTCCTTTTGTTTCCGGTCTAGAGTCTTCGCGTGAGGACGTTAAAGACGAAAAGGCAACTGAAGCTTTCTGGTCAGGGCTACTCCCTGACGTCAGCTGGCCTCTCTGCCCCCTTACGACCTCCGACCGCCTGCACAGGTGTAGACAAAGGACCTTCTATCTAAACATCTTTCTAATATAAAAACCTGGTGACGCAGCGGCCACTTAAAGAGTCCTTAGGACGGCCACCAGTTTCTTAAATCTGCGGGAAGGCTTGTGTTGGGAGCCAAGCAAAATCACCTGAGATCTTGATCTCAGGCACGTTTTCTTGGAAACCATCACTTCACTACTTTCCTATCCTAACACTGCTAGAAAAGTCCCAAAAGTTCTAAGAAATCTTCACGTAAGCCTTGGAGTCAGCTTCTAAGGTAAAACTTCCCTAATCGGTTTTGTCATGCTGCCCCCAGGCACTCAAGCTGCAGCTAAAACCAGTTAAGTGAGAATTTAAATTAACTAGCCCCTGCGGAGCACCTGGGGGCTCAAGGTGGCTCGCACCCGAACAAAAGATTTAAAAAGGCCATTTTTTTTTTCTGTAGACCTTAAAGTCTGCAAGCCAGGCTTGTACCTGTCAGAGTGTTCCAATCCCCTGGTGTCAGGTTACTACAGAAACATTAAGGGCTAGATACTATCTTCCTTTTATAATGGGTAATTCAACATCAAGCCAGAAAAAACTCCGTATTCGTTCCCTTAAAGCCTTACTTAAATCAAGAGGACTTAAGATCTCCCAAAAAGAAAGCTTAAAATTTTGGAATGAAGATTATCAATTTGCGCCCTGGATCCTATCAGCAGACATTTCTGATCCAGAGGTCTGGAACTTTCTTGCGTATCTGGCTCGTAAAAAAGAAATCCAAGAAAGGCATAATTTTCCCCTTTCCTTTTTCCCGATAATGGCAGCCATCCAGCAATGCTTAAAAAACCCACCTAAGATTGAGGAAAGCTTACAAACACCAGAAAATAATAAAGGAGAAGTTTTAAATGATAAAAAAGACTCTAAAAATTGCCCAGTAGCAGATTCAACAGAAGTCAGACAAAACCTACTCATCAGCAAAATTAATCTTTACCCCCCTCTTGCTGACTTAACAAGCCCAGATATTAATGCTCAGACTTCAAGAGCTCCCAAAGATCTTGAGATAAGTTCCCCTCCCCTTACCCCCCTCTTGCTGATTTAACAAGCTCAGATGTTAACGCCCAGACCTCAAAAGCTCCCAAAGATCCTCAGATAAATCCCCCTCCCCCTTCACCTTGGCTGCCACTGCCTGTGGCGCCCGTTCCAGCCATGCCCTACAGCCACAGAGCAACTGTGTAATCTTAGGGATAGTGGAAGTTGCCAGCCTCAATGGCCTCAGGACCCCCAAATCCCACCAGTAGAGGCTTTTCCTGTTAACTTACAAATAACAAGGCAACGCCCACTAGCCTGGTACCCACTCCCAGCAGCGGAACTTAAAGAATTATGCCAGGCTGTCCGTGAAGATGGAATCCATGCTCCATGGACAAAATCTATACTACAAACATTTAATACTAATCTGCTTACCCCCCAGGACTGGAGGGACATCTGTAGATCTACCCTCCCCAGTCCATTATTT
>NW_008337205.1:2442084-2448551 GCF_000622305.1 Nannospalax galili
AGCAGAGAAAAATCTTCTTCCCCCTGCTGGTAGGGATCGAACTTGCACTCTCCCTGGATGCTGGAGGCGTTGCTATGGCGACAAACTGCTACAAGCCCAACACCTGGCAAACTTCTGAGACAAGCTAGATCTCAGACTGGCATCCGTGACTGACAGCCTGGAATCTCTCAAACAACAAATAAACTCTCTCGCCAGGATTGTGCTCCACAACAGAAAAACATTGGACTTAATAACTGCTGGACATGGGGAGGGTGTATATTGGGAAAAAGTGCTTTCTTTGTAAATGAATCAAATTGTTGTTGAAACCAATGTTAACACTCACAAAAAACCTTGTAATAATCCATTTTCAAGATTTCAACCCACCAAACAATTAGGTTGGCTTAACAATCCCTTGTTTACATAGCTCCTATCCCTTGTTGCCCCCTGGTAATACTGTATATTATTTTGATACTTGCTCACTGTTTTTAAGATTTCCTTGCTGACAAATTACTGCCATTTGCTAAAATCACTACAAAACAGGTCATGGTCGATTATCAGACTTTGAATTCTCCCGACAGATGAGTCGGCCCTTAGGGCTGGTGATGGCACTTCTCCATTTTTAAATCAAAGAGGGGGAGATGTTGGGAACCCCTGTTGTGAAGTAGAAGTCTCTCCATGTCTGGAAAGCTCACGAGCTCGGTTTTCAAATGCAGATGACTCCTTTCAGCAGAGAACCTGGCATCCTCCTGACTCTCCTTTTGAAGTGCCCGCCGTTTATGCTCTAACATAAACATGGCCTCTGGCTCTGTAAAACCCATGCTTTCCTGTGTGATTTTTCAGGTAGTCTGGCAGCATGGCGGGGCCCCATTTCCACACACAAATGAAGTAAATGGGGCATCCTAAAAGCACCTATCAACTAAGGCTTTTGCCACTGCCCCCACAGTATAAATATCCTGGTTTCCCCTTAATAAATCAGAGTTGCATCAGAAGCTGTGTCTGAAGCTGTATCACTGAACCCTGCATCTCTCTGGAGGGGGCTGTCCCTTCGTAAACAAGAACTCACGAAGACCCTGCTTTCCCCGTTCCCGCACCTCCCCTCGTGACCCAGCAGCTGATGGATCTCGAACCCAGAGGGAGTGCCTGGTAGATTAGAATGGAACCCGCCTGAGAGCGCAGTGATCAGTAGAGTCGCCAGCACCCAGTAGTCACGGAGAGCCTCAGCAACACGGTACGCAACACACGCGCACCCCAGCAACGCGGTGCGTGGGACCCACCCATAGAAAATGACCACTATGAGGTGAGCATCTCTGCTCCATCAGACCGCCTCTGCTGTCATATTCTGACTCTCCACAGGCACAAAGTAATGGAGTCATCTGACCATGGACTAAACCTTTGAACAGTGAGCCAAAATAAACCTCTCCTCTTCTGAATTGCCTCTCTCAGATATTTATCACAGCAATGAAATACCTGCCACAAAGGAAAACAAAGCAAAAACTTCACTGTGCGGCAGGGCAGCCACCTCACTTAAATTCCTTGAAGTAGAATTATCTATTTAAAAAAAAAGAAAGAAACCAGAAGTTTTGATAGGTTACATAAGGTCTTGGAGCTATAACAACAACTAACTGAACAGAACTGATATCCAGGGGTGACTGGAAGGTATATTCTCTTCCCACTTCTCAGTAACTTCACTGTTCTTGTCGCTGATTGGTTTTCAGCGCTCCTGTGATGACCTACATTGTACACTTAACTTGAGAGTCAGAACTTAATGTTCTGACATGGTGGTACAGTATTTGAACACTGCTAATAATGCATGGAGACAAAGAGAAACGGAATAAAAGTAGAAATATAGAAAACTCTAACTTCACTCCAAATTTGACATCTTTAAGCCTGTATCTCAGAAACAAGAGTGCACACAATGACCTCTGACAGGATTGGTATATAAGCTGTTACCAGTCTCTAGTATTCCTCATCTAAAAGGTTACTCAAGGCCTGTGGTTTGGACAGCAGAGGATGGAAGCAGGGAAGAGGAGGAAAGAGGCAGGGAGCCTGCCTCACCTCTTTGCGTTTCTCCAGCAGGCTCTCCAGCCGCTCAGGTGCCATCTGCCCCGGTCCCTTGTGTCGTTCAGCTTCATACTGACGCTGATTGTTGTCTTTGTGCAGACTCAGCTGGAGGGCAACTCTTACCAGGGAAGTCATCAGCTTCATGGCTTTGAGTCAGGGAAAACAAGGAAATCACTGTTCAAGTCAGAGGAGGGAACAGGAGTTCAAAAGAGAAGTGAAAAAAGGACAAAGAAAATGAAAAACTAGAGTAGGGTGACCCTAAAGTCCTAAGGCTACCTGTCCTAGAGTGCCCCCTACAACTCTTTTAGCCTTCTTTTAAACATGGATATACTACCAAAGGTAAGCTCTGGGAAGATATGAAGACTGGGAACAGTTTCTGTGATCTAACTTTTCAAGTGTCCACTAGCGGGAAACAGAATGGAGATTTGACATAAATGCAACAAGGTACTGGAGATCTATGATGCAGATGGAAAAGTCCAGAACAGGAACAAATCCCATTAATCCCACTGAGTTTTGAGTGCTCACCAGCCAGAGTGCTAGTATGACGGAAGGCGCGGACCTGGGAGTCGGAGAGGCCAATGAGCAGGGAGATGAGGTCATCCATGGGAAAGCCATCATAGAGGAGGCTATACTGGCACTGGTAGACCAATGTCCTCACAAACTCACAGAAGCTGCCCTGAAACTTCTTCCAGGATGGACCTGGAGCCGTCAGGGGATAGTCTCCTGAATCCTACAGAAGGGTTTATGAAAAGGATGAGAAAAGTATTAGGTCTATGAAACCCTGAAGATTTGAATGTTAAAACCGACCAGCATAGTGAAAATGTATATCTAATATACTTCATTTTATGTTATCATCCCAATTCCAGAGGGATGCCAGGTGATTTCTGTAAGTCCCTTTTATTTTCAAGAGATTGAGTCTCCCTTCTAAAAGCTATTTCCCAGAATCAGAAAAGAATGGGGTAATGCGCCTTTTGTTTTGATTTGAACTAAGAAGAGCAAGAGAATCCTGGCTGGCTTCCTCCAACCTCATTAAACTGCTCTGTTAGGTGCTGGATGATCTCAGAGTTAGACATCTTCTTGAACATATCAGGAGTCACAGTGCCTAGAAAATGGAGGAGACAAGAGACTTAAAAGGAAAATAATAGGACACTGTAATCATTTACATTTACATTGGACATTTGAAGGTGAAATAGAGGACATACTGAAAAGAGCTTAGGGAGCAATCAGATGACTTGAACCATTCCTATTCATGAGCCTGTCACCATTCAATTGTACATCTGCTATGAGATAATTTCTAGAAAAATGCAAATGAATCAAGCAGTGAAGACTATGGTTTTAAAAAATGCCAAGGCTAGGTGCGGTGACATAAACCTTTAGGGAGGCAGAGGCAGGTAGACCTCTGTGAGTTCCAGGCCAGCCAGGGCTACACAGTGAGATCCTGTCTCCAAAAACAAAAGAAAAAAAACATAACAAAATGCTACAAACCTACCAAACCAAAACCAAACAAATGCAAAACAAAATAAAATTAGGCCAGATACTGAATTGTTATAAAACAACTTGACACTATATAGCCCAATAAACTAAACTTTGGCATGTGGAGTTTGGGTGTGCTATAGTAGCTGAGAAAAAAATATAGGTGAAGTAGCTAAAGAAAAAAAAGCTCTCATTCACAAGGACTAAAAGATGTTGGGTGTTATTTGCACACCTGTAATCATAGCACTCAAGAGGATTACTCCAAGCCCAAGGCCAGTCTGGGATACACAGTGAAACCCAAAATAAAAAACAAAACCCCTAAGGGTATCTGATGGTCCACTTTCAAGTTTGTATTTATCATTATCATCACAGAAGCATGATTTTTTTGCACCAAAGGGTCTTGCCTCAAAAATCAGTTAAATTGCCTACAAGATCACTTCCATTATTTACTCAGCAAAAATGTAGTTAATCCAGAATGTGGTGGCTCACACCTTTTATCCCAGCACTAGGGAGGCAGAGGCATGTGGATCTCTATGAGACCAAGGCCAGCCTGGTCTACATGGTGAGTTCTAGGCCAGTTGGGGATACAGGGAGACCCTGTCTCACCCACTCCCAAATCCCAAATAAATGAAGCTCAGATACATGCAGCTCTTCACATACTTTATCTTATTTAGAAAATGTCTAACTGTACTCATCTATACAGAGGAAAAGTTTTACAACAAGAAAGGGTGGAGGGACCAGAAAGTATAAAGAGTGTTTCCTCACTTTTACATCCACAGGATCGGATGAAAAAGTTAATAAGTTCCAAGAATCCTGCATTCTCATCTTGCTTGTAGCTGTCCAGCCATTCATCCACCAAAGACTAGGAAAAAAATATGGCTGATTTCTATTCCAGCAATATGACAGAACTGATAGCCTGTTCGATTTTCCCAAATGAAACACATGAACTTCTAATTAAAACATTACAAATATCTTTTAAAATATATTTATGAACTAGAATGAAAGGTAGAATTCTACACAGACCAAAAATGAGACAGTAGCAGTTCTGGGAAGATGCTGATTTTTGATGGTAGAGTTTTGGGTTGCATGAATGTGCACAGCACAGAGGATAGAGCTTAAAGTCATTCCAAGAGGAGCAGCGCAAGAGAAGGCTCCCATATGAAGCCTTATCCTGCAGAACTGCACCCTTATGAAAGCAAAGAACAGGAAATGAATCTACAGGGCAGCTAGGAACATCAAGAAAATGTATGCTTTAACAGTGTGCTGATGAGAAAAAATGAATTCTCTCAAGAATTCATAACCATATTAGCCCTCAGGTCTGGATTAGCGATTCAGATTCTCACTATCAATATGACCAGAATAATCTCCAGTAGAGAGCTTAATTAAAAACGATTCTGGAGCTAGGTATGGTGGTTCACATCTATAATTTTGGTATTTAGGAGGCAAAGGCAGAGGGATGAGGAGTTCAAAGTCATTCTCAGCTTCATAGTGAGTTTAAAGTCAACCTGGGCTACTTAAGACTCTGCCTCAAAACAACAGCCGAAAGTACCCAGAAGTGTTCTATTAACTGCCAGAAGCAAATGCAGGCTTCTCTCTTAGAAACCCACCTTAGACCCTGGCCCCAAAGAGGTCCAACTCATACAGCTCTGGAAAAAATGAGTGAATCACAATAAAACCTAACCAAATATATGAAGATGAAAGCACTGAAAGTTAAGAATTAAAAACAAAACATCACTCACTTAAAAAATTGAAGATTCACCAATTTATTATAAAATGATTAATATGATTAAAGAAATAAATACCTAAAAGTAGAAACAAAAAATAGTCAAATTTGAAAGTGCACTAACTTTGCAGAGTAAAGAATAAAATTTAAAACTTCATTGGATGGGTTACAGGTGCATAGACACAGCATAAGAGATGATGAACTGAGTCAAAGGAAGTATCTAAAATGCAACTAAGAGTGATTAACAGATGGAAGTGAAAGAAATGTAGAAGAGATGAGACGTTCTAATGACATTGAACTGAATTCCAAAATACAGTAAAATGAAAAGGCAGTATTTGAAAGGTGTTTTCCAGGGGCTGGAGAAGTGGGTCAGAGGTTAGAGTATGTGCTGCTTTTGCAGAGGAGCCAGGTCTGGTTCCCAGCACCCACACGGCAGCTCACAATCATCTGTACGCCAGTTCCAGGGGATCTGACGCCTTCTTATCAGGCACAAGCATGGTTCATATGCATACATGTAGGCAAAAATAAAAATTTTAAGTTGAAAGAAAAAGAATTTTCCGTACTTGAAAGATACCAATTCTCAGAGCCAGCACATTGATGGGCCTCTAGCATGACAAATAAAAAGGAAACTTAACCTTTAAACATCCTGCAAAACACCAGAACACAAAAACTAAGAAAATCTTCAAAATGGTTAAAAAAAATCACTTACAAAGGACATGCATTTAACACAAACTGAAACATTTACCAACGAAAACTATGCAAATACATTAGCCCTTAGTCATACAAGACTATTAAAATTCAACCAAATAACACTTAAAATCCAATTTCTGAGTAGAATAAACCATGTCAAGAACTCAATAATCACATGTAGCTAATGGATTCTATACTAGACTACAATGATATGTGAATTTATTTTTAATTTTCTTCTTTATTATTTATTATGTGTGTGTATGATATATCATCTTAGAATTCTAAATCTAGAAGAGCCAGGGTGGTGGCTTATGCCTGTAATCCCAGCACTCAAGAGGCTAAGGCAGGAGGACTGCTCTGCCAGAATACTGGATGAATTCTGGGCTAGCCTGAGATAAAAGGAGGCCTAGTCTCCAAAAAAAAAAAAAAAAAGTTCTGGATCAGGAGAAGAATTTTTAATGAAAAAAGTTTTGATACAAGCAAAAGGAGAAGATGTGTTGATAAACCCCTCCCACAAGGGTATTTAAAAGAGAATCTGAAC
>NW_008337205.1:2448576-2454099 GCF_000622305.1 Nannospalax galili
TGTATCTAGTGAAGAATTTTTCATGAACAAAGTTTTTATACAAGCAAAATGAGAAGATCTGTTGATAAACCCCTACCCAAAGGATATTTAAAAGATAATCTGGACATAAAAAGAAGATTCTATATGGAAGGTTTGAGATTCAAGAAGGAATAATGAACAAAAAAAATTTAAACATAAATATAAGCAAACACCATACAAAGACAGTAAGATCTAATTTGATGGGAGAGGGGAATGGACAGAATTAAAACACAGTACAACAGCAAGTATTCTGAAAAATCAACTGTTGTTAAGCATACTCCAGTTCCATAGAAGATATCCAAAATGAAGCATGTACAAGGAGGAAAAAGAGAAAAGGCGATATAAAGTTGGGTCACACAAAATGGTAGAAATATGTTTAAATATATCAACAATGATAACAAATATAAGTAGATTAAAATTCTCTAAAGCTCAGATTAGCAAAATAAAGACATATGCTATATGCAAGAAACAGGCCCCAGACATACACAGAAAAAGTAGAAGTATGAAAAAAAGGACACTAAGCCAATACTAACCCAAACAAAAATCAATGTTAAGATATATTAATATCAAACAAACTAATTTTAGATGTGTGAGAATTTAACTATAAAATGTTTGACTTATGGCTGGGCATGGTTGTGCATGCCTTTAGTCCCAGCACTCAGGAGGCAGAGGCAGGTGGATCTCTATGAGTTCAAGGCCAGCCTGGTCTACATAGTGAGTTCCAGGCCAGTTGGGGCTACAGGGAGACCTTATTTCAAAAAAAAAAAAAAAGACCAAAAAAAAAAGTTTGACTTACAAAGTAGACACAATTCTAAGTCTGTATACAATATTAAAAGTCTCAGAATCTTCAAGGCAAATATGGGCATTAAAAGAATAACTGAAAAAGTCACCTTCACAGTTTTTAATATACCTTGCTATATAACTGATTTGTCACATGAAACAAAAAAAGTAACAGCAACAGAAATATCAAAATGGCATCATATTTAACACTTTAAATATTGCTCAAGAAAACACCAATTGGAGAATATGAGTTCTCTTCAAGTACCTGTATAGCACTTTGGGAAACTAAGTACTATGTCACAAAGCTAAGTCTCCCTAAAATTTAAAGACTACATTCTTTGACTACAGTGCAATAAAGTGAGAAACCAATTAACAAAAATGTAACTAGCAAAACTCCATATTTGAAATTTTAAAATACTGTCCTAAAAATGCTAAAAATCGGGGCTAGAGAAATGGCTCAGTGGTTAAGAGCACTGGCTGATCTTGCAGAGGACACAGGTTCAGTTCCCAGAACCCACATGATGGCTAACTACTGTCTGTAACTCCAGTTCCAGTGGATCTGACACCCTCTTCTGACCTCTGTGAGCATTATGTGACACAGATGCATTCACATGCATGTAGGTAATACATTCATACACATAAATTTTTTTAAATGCTAAAAATCTACATTATACATAAACATAAAAGGATCTATCTCAATGTTAACAAAAATAATTAAGCCACAGAATACCAAAGAACGATTCACTTATATAGATTACAGAATGTATTCGTTAATGTCACTACTATAAAGAGAATAAATTTAACATAAAATTCAGTTTATTAGCTATCTCTGGCTGGTAAGAGAACTGAGGAACTGAGTAAGGTAAAGAGTAAAGATACATCAAGGGCCTATTTAAGTCTATTGATGTCTCATTTCTTGAACTGAAACCCAGAAACTCAGATGATTTTTTCCCCCTAATACTAGGGATGGAACCAAGAGGGCCTTGCACATGCTAAGTGCTCTACCTCTGAGCTATACACCCAGTCTACTGTTTTAACTTTGAAACTATACATAAGGCTGACTAGACTCAGAGGATGAATAAGCACTGGGGAATGGCTGGGACACTGACAACACAGTGGACAGTAACAGGGATGACAGTATATGGGCTCCAGGTTGGGGGGAGCTATGGGAGGGTGCCATTTGGGATGCAGGTTATATAGATGAATGAGATTGTTTGGGATGTTCTGTATGAAATACACACACACACACACACACACACATCAAATTTTAAAAATGAGGGAAAAAAAAGGCTGGAGAGATGGCTCAGTGGTTAAGAGTACTTACTGCTCTTCCAGAGAAGCCAGATTCAGTTCCCAGCACTCACATGGCAGTTAACACCCACCCTTAACTCCAGTTTCAGAGGATCTAATGCCTCTTTTGGCCTCCGCCAGTACCAGGCATGCACTTGGTACACTTATGTACATCATACATGCAGGCAAAACACTCATACACATAAAATTAAAAGTAAAATCTAAAAACTATCAAGTTTACACACTTTTAAATGATACATAATTAAAATATAAAGAATCAATGTGGAGCCAGGCTTGGTGGCGCATGCCTTTAATCCCAGCACTTGGGAGGCAGAGGCCAGCCTGGACTACGTAGTGAGCTCCAGGTCAGCTGGGGCTACAAGAAAGAGCCTGTCTCAAAAAGACAAAAAAAAAAAAAAAAAAAAAAAAAAAAAAAAAAAAAGGGAAAAAAATAAATGTGGGGACAGAAAAATAATTAGATATCGCTATCTAAAAAGAGACATACGTAGACTTCTAATTTCTCTCCTTGCCTCTTCTATAAAAGCAGAATTGTTCTTAGTCTGTGAGACCTTTAGAAAAAGAACATTCTTTTCTGAGGTTTCTTACTATTACTGTAGGGATTCCCATCTTTATTGGTTAGGTATACTCACTAAAACGCTCCCACTTATCTTCTCATCCCAAGAGGTGTAAGACCGTATCAAGAAACACAAATCGGGCAGGCAGATCTCTGTGAGTTCCAGGCCAGCCTAGTCTACATATCAAATTCCAGGCCAGCGAGGCCTGCATAATGAAACTGTTTCAACAAAACAAAACAACAAAAAAACCCCACCACCACCAACAAAATAACACAGAGGTTCATCAGCACTCTCTAATGCCAGCACTGCATCTGGTCACTGAGCTCCAGTCAAAGGGTTTTGGAAAAGGGGCACTATATCGTGGCATGTACAAAGCATCCTGCAAATCTAGCCATGGAAAAGCACCCAGGATACAAGTGGCTTCAAAAGTCACTAGCAAGTTTATGCCCTCTACTGAAGAACTGAAGAAATCTGATTGTCACAGGCCTGGTACTATGACCATCCCTGAACTCAGACCCTATCAGGCTTCTGAGCTACTGATTCACAAACTCCCTTCCAGCATCTGCTGCAAGAAATTGCTTAGAATTCTAAAGCAGATCTGTACTTCCAGAGTGCAGTTACTGGTGCTTTATGGCAGACAGTGAGGTTGGTTGGCTCTTTGAAGATAACCTATATGCTATCTATGCCAAAGATACAACAATCATGCCAAAAGATATCCATCCAGCTGTTACCACACTGGATATGCAAAAAATGTGCTTATGAATCTACCATAAGGGGAACCATTTCATTCTCAAAAAAAAATTTTTTCCCTCTTCTTCCTGGTATTAGTAGTTCTTTGTTAGGTATTTTTCCCCATGAGGTCAAACGGTATCTAAGTGTATGATTGCAAGTGGGGAAAAGAGTGGACAGAAATCACATATTGGTAGTTTTTCCATTTTCACTTGTGAATTTTTAATATAAATGCAAGATAAAGCATTAATGCAAGTCAAAATATCTCAATGAACAAGTTTCAATAGTTTAACTTTATTATAAATAAGCCTGTTAAAATTTTTCTGGTAATGCCAGTATTTGGATTTTTAAAAAAATAAGTAAATTTCAAGCTGGACATGGTGGCGCACGCTTTTAATCCCAGCACTTGGGAGGCAGAGGCAGGCGGATCTCTGTGAGTTCCAGGACAGCTGGGGCTACAGGGAGACCCTGTCTCAAAAAGACCGAAAAAAAAAAAAAAAGAGTAAATTTCTTACTGTGGCAAGGAAAAAAGAAACAGAGGTAAGAAAGTGCTTTACCTGCATGTCACTTTTAGCAGCTTTCACAGCATCAAAGAGATCATTCGCTGGTGGCGCTGACTCTTTTTGGCCATTACCAGCATGCACTGTTCGTACTGTTTGAGACCCCTTCTTACGATGTTTTGCTACCTAGTTAAATATAAAAATACCAGATTTACAAAAACTATAAAAATGAGGCTAACACATGATTTCAAAATTACATTAAATAGGCTTAAGCTGCCAATTCCGAAGCAGTATTTCCATTGTTATTTCAAATCAGAAGTGATCAATTTTTGTATTAGTGTGAAATTTGTTATTCCTAACCTTTTTAATTTTTTTTTTACTTATTTTAAGACAGGGTCACATCACGTAGAACTAACTGGCCAGAACTTGCTATATAAGACCAGGTTGGCCTTCAACTCATGAGATCCACCTGCCTCTGGCTCCCCACAGTGATGGGACTAAAGGTATGTGCCACCATGCCCAGCCCTTTTCATTTCTTCTGGCGGCGGAGGGGGGGCGTTGGTTTTTTTGAGACAAGAGTCTCACTGTGTAGTCCTAACTGGTCTAGGACTCACTATGCAGACTGTGTTATCCCTGAATTACAGAGCTCTACCTGCCTCTGCCTTCTGACTGCTGGGATTAAAGGTATGTGCCACCACATACAGCTTTTTTTCTCTTTTTAAAGTGGTTTCTGTACCTCTCTATTCCAGTGCTCTCTTCCTTACTAATTTCTTACTCTGTCCCTATTACCTTAGGTTTTCCTTTGCTGATTCCTAAACTACATTCTAAAACAAAATAAAATCAACTCACTGGGGCTGTTCTGGGTGGTCGTTTTGCTGCTCTCTTCTTCACTTTGCGTCTCAAGCTGTCTTCAAAGTCACTGTCTTCATTAGTTGACACAGAGGGACTAGGCCTATGAGGAGGTATGGTTTCCCTTAAATATCACCCCATTTCTTCTCCATAAAAAGTTAATGGCTATAATTTGTTTGTCTCTAACCGTGCCATATCTACATGAGAAAAACATTCAGATTTTAATAGTTGAGGTTAATCTACAAGAACGTAGGGGCAAAAAAACTGTCACTTCAAAGCCATAGAGACGAAGAATGTGCAACTGAGAGCAGGGTGAGATGGCTCAGCAAGTAAAGGCACTTACTTCTAATGCCTGACAACCTGAGCTTGATCCCAGGGACCCCATGGAAGGAGGAGAGAACTAACTCCTGCAAACTGTCCCCGACCTCCACATGTATGCGATGGCATGCACCAAATAAATTTAATAAACATTTTTTTAAACAATGAGGAGCTGAAAAGGATGAGTAAGACAAGTAATATTCACAGGCATATTCACAGACTAGTATTTTGTGTAGAGTCAGAATGGCTCAGGAAGTCATTTATCACTCATACCTAATTAGATTAGTATGTACTTGGAGTTATATTTCACTCCTTGAAACATAACCACATACCTTAGTAATTAAAGCTTATAGCAGTGATATAATCTAGTCTCCAATAGAACTGGCAGAAGCAGAAATGATTCAGAAAAGGATAATTAAAATAAATGGGATAAAGATGATTGTGTATGAGATTAAGGATTTTTT
>NW_008337205.1:2454783-2463895 GCF_000622305.1 Nannospalax galili
AATAAACTCATAAAACCATAACAAATAAGGATAGGTGGATCTGTTTTTAAAATCTCAAAGAGAGGGCTAGAGAGCTGGCTCAGCAGTTAAGAGCACTGACTGTTCTTATAGAGGACCTGGGTTTGCGTCTCAGCAACCACATGGTGGCTAACAACCACCTGTAACTACAGTGCCAGGGGATCCAACGCTCTCTTCTGGCCTCCATGGGACTGCACAACATAGGTATACTTACATACACGCAGGCAAAACACTCATGCACATAAAGTCCTTACAAATTTTCAAACCACAAATATACCATTTATTTGTAAGTGTCCCACAGTCCCCACTTTAACCAGCATTTGCACATGCTAAACACTGACGTGTTCAAGACAGGTTTAGAGAGCAAGGTAGATTCAAAGCAAGATATGCTGTTGCATTCTTTGCAGGGTCTTGCTATGTAGCCCAGGCTGGACTTGAACTTACAATTAAGATGTGCTCTTTTCTTCTAATTCTTGATGTTAACACAGTGTGGGGCAGCCAAGAAACTTGAGGAGAACTGAAGGGGGCAGGGTGTCACTGATATGCACCAGTGTAGTATTTCTTCCCTTCCCCTTTCTTCTCCTTTTGCTTCCCTCTTCCTCCCTCCCATTTGTGTGTGTGGAGGGGGTTGATTTTTGTTTTTGTTGAGACAGGGTCTCCCTGAAGTCCCATCTAGGCTGGAACTCTCTATGTAGAACAGGCTGGCCTCAAACTCACAGAGATCCACCTGCTTCTGTATCCCAAGGGCTTAAAGGATTAAAGGCATGTGCCACCACCATGCCTGGCTAATGTTTTGTTGTTTTAAGCAAGAGCTCATGTAGTTGAGGCTGGCCTTGAACTCACTGTGTAGTTGAGGCTGGTCTTAAAACTCCTAGTCGCTCTGTCTCCACATCCCAAGTGCTGGGATTACAGGTGTATCCACCAGCTTTCACTAACAGCATTTCTGATATTTTCTCTTTATTTTCCTTTGCTTTTTATTTTTATTTTATGTGTGTGTATTGTGTGCATGTATACAAGTGCACCCATGTCATGCAGTGCCCACAGAGGCCAGAAGAGGGCATCAGATCCCCTAGAACTGGAGTTACTGATGGGTGATAGCTGCCATGTGGGTTCTAGGATTCCAATGCTGGACAGCTGCAAGAACAGCCAGTGCCCCTAACTGCTGAGCAATCTCTCCAGCTCCTCACATTTCTGTTGTTTTCCTACAGTCTCACATAAGAAAACAATAGAAAGTTGCTGAGGATACAGAAGGGAGTCCCCAAAATGCAACAACCTCTCACCAATTTCACTTACCACTCAGTAGTATCCTGTGAGTCCCTGTCATCCCAGGACAGATTAATGGATGAACAAGAAGAAGGAGACACCATCATCTGTGCACCTCCCACAGCCTTTTGAAGTGGGGAGGGCACACTGCCTGGGGAGGAGCCATGAAACTGGGGGGAGGGTGACCGCAGAGTAGACATGTTGATTCAGCTGGGGGAAAAGAGGAAAGATCTCTAGTCCTACTACTTCTCCATCCCCAGCCCTGACCTCGGCCTCCATCTCCAAGGACAGGGCCCTGGTACTGGGGGATGGGAGCCAAAATAATACAGAGTTAGCCAACCACATCATTGGTACTAAGGGGACACCCTGCCTCAAGTGCTGGGTGTGTAGTTCCTTGGCAGAGCAGTTGCTTAGCATTCAAGATGCCCTGGGGTTCCAGGCCCCAGCACCACAAAGACAGGAAGATAAGGTAATGGTGCAAGCCCATAATCCCTTACTTAGGAGGCTGAGACAGGAGGCTTAACAAATTCAAAAGGCAGCCTGGGTAACAGTGAATTCAAGACCCTGGGCAACTACTAAGATCCTGTCTCAAAATAAAAAATAAAAAAAGACCCCTGAGGATTATAGTTCAGTAATAGAGGGCTTGAGTGGGAGGTTCAATCTTCAGTGCAGTTAAATTTAAAAAAAAAAAAAAAAAAAAAAAAAACCACTGGGTGCAGTGGTGGCACAGGCCTTTAATCCCAGCACTCAGGAGGCAGAGGCAGGTGGATCTCTGTGAGCTCGAGGACAGCCTAGCCTACATAGTGCTTTCCAGGCCAGCCAGTTATACAGGGAGACCCTGTCTCAAAACAGTAATAATAATATTACTATTTTTAATTGGCTAGCGGTTTATGTAACACAGCAGATTCAAACACAAATCCCTTTTAGCTGCTTCAGAAGGGATAAATTGGCTAGTGAAAGGGAACACAGATTTTGCTTTAAATAAATAACTAAATACTGGCCAGAGAAACGGTTTGCACACCCCAGCAGCCTCAGACACAAATCTCCCTTAAAAGATTCAAGAGGGGATAGGTTGGCTGGTGTAAGAAAAGGGACCTTACCGTTTAAAAATAAATAGCCCCTCAGACTCCTGACTTCCCCAGGAATGATGTGTGGGTGGAAGCGCCATTTATTCTAACTGGGCCAGACAGGCTGAAGAGCATCAAGGAAGGAGCTGGCCTGTTTTCCATGACTGACCCTGGGAAGCTTATCCAGACCAAGGAACCCCAGTTTAGGAGATTAATGTCTCCCCGGCTAAAGACGGGGTTCCGGGGCCCCACGGCTGCACGGAGGAGTAGGGAGGGGCAGGTAGGTGGGGCGCGGCCTAATCTGGGGTCCACGGGGAAGTTTGGAGAGACGGCTGAGGAGTCACCCCGGATCCGCTCAGGTCTCTGCGGGCAGCCCACCTCGGACACAGCAGCGGCAGCGCGACTTCTCTCCCTCAGGTGTCCAGTACGTCTAGAAAAAGCGCGGGAAGGCACGAGACGCGCTGTGCGCAGACGCAGACTCGAAGTTAATTGCTCGCCACGCATCTGGGAAGTATCGCGAGACTTGGGACAGTGCGAGCTCGTGCTCCTCACGTTCCAGTCACACAGCTTGCTGGGCTTCGAGCGGCCGCCAGCCCTGCGGCAGGCGGTCCTGTCACGTGGGTTCGCGCAGGCAGGCGCTCCACCCTGGCCACGCCCCTTTTACCACAATGTCTCCTTCCATTGGCTGAGCGTTCGGCCACACTTCAGGCCGGCTTCTAGACTACCATAGGTTCGATTTCGCCCAGGCCCTGTCCTTCGAGCCAGATAGACACGCCCCTCCCGAAGACCACGCCCCCATCTCGCCTACCTCCTGCGTGCAGCTGGGTCCCGCCGCCCCCCCGCCGAGCTTTTCTACATTGGCTTCATTTTTCCCTTGACCCCGCCCCCAAGGCCGCTTTCTTATTATCATTGGCGGGACCTCGCCTCGGCCCCGCCCCCTGTCCGGCTACCCGGCTCCCATTGTCTCCGCAGATGCAGCCTGGTCCAGCGATCGTGGTGGGGTCGTTCAGTTTTCGCGGGTCGCGCTCTTTTTCTTCTTTTGGAGACGTCCCGTGGCCGAGAACCAAATTCTGGAGTTCTGTCGGCTCTTCTTCCCTCCTTAGGACTCACTTTGCCCCGTACCAGGGAGGACAGCAGCGATGTCTGCGCTGCGACCTCTCCTGCTTCTGCTGCTCCCTCTGTGTTCTGGTCCAGGACCGGGACCCGGGAGTGAGGCAAAGGTCGTCCGGAGTTGTGCAGAGACTCGGCAGGTGCTGGGAGCCAGGGGATATAGCTTAAACCTAATCCCTCCCTCCCTCATCTCAGGTGAGAAGAAAGAGGAAAACTATAAAGAAATCCGGGACGGGAGGGGGCGGGGACGGGTCCTCCCCATCTCACAATTAACTCTCTTCCCTTTCAGCTTGACCGTTAGGATAATTGTTTTCATCCCTCTCCTCTTCCTGTAACTTCCTTACCAGGACCACAATAACCCTCCTGCTCACATAATAGCTCTCACTCCACCCCCACCCCAGGAATCCCCCTGTCTGGTAATTAGCACACCCCTGAGTGTCTTTCTTCACAGCCAGGGACACCCCCCCCCCCTGCAATTTCTGTGAGCTTCGTTTGTTTGCTTCGTTTTGCTCACCAAGTAACCCCACCCCTGCAAGCCCCATTCTTCATCCCATAAGAAGTCTTGCCAGTCTCTGGAGGCATGGGGTTGTGCAGTATTGGGGAGGGTGACCTGAAGACATTCTGGTCACTAATTTGGCCCACAAGGCAGATTATCAAATAGATAATCTCATGATCTAGCAGATAGGGATGGACTCAGGATGGATGAGGGGACATTAAGGAGGATTCAGGTAGGGCTGATAGGGCAGACAATGGAAAAGGTGGCCCCGCAGGTGGAAGAGGAAGATCAGCCCCCTGAGATAGGTGGGAGATGGAAGGACTTTGATGCAACCCTTTCTCACCATCTTCTCTTCCTCCCGTCTCCTCTGTCCAGGTGAGCACCTCCAGATCTGTCCCCAGGAGTACACCTGCTGTTCCAGTGAGACAGAGCAGAAGTTGATCAGGGATGCTGAGGTCACCTTTCGTGGCCTGGTGGAGGACAGTGGCTCCTTCCTGGTTCACACACTGGCTGCCCGGCACAGAAAGTTTAATGGTGAGGACCTTGGGGGTCCCCAGATATGGTTCACACTCCCTCTTTGTGTTTATGATCCCACCTAGCTTCCTGTCTCCTCTCCCTACTAGAATCATAAATCAGTCCTCCACTCACCCCAGAATTCCTCCCTCCCACTCACTGCCCTACCCGTTTATTCCCAATCCCCACTCATTCTCTCCAGGACCCTTCCCTCCCTTGTTTCCAGTCTGCAGATCTCCAATTCACTCAGTTTCTAATTCACTTGTCTCTTCTCTTCCTTGTCCCCTCCTGCCTCTGCCTTTTCTCCATTCTCCCTCTTCTCTGTCCCTTCTTCTGGTTCCCCCACCTTTGTTTAAGAGTTTTTTCGGGAGATGCTGTCCATATCCCAGCATTCCTTGGCCCAGCTCTTCTCGCACTCCTATGGCCGCCTGTATTCCCAGCACGCCCTCATCTTCAATAGTCTGTTCTCTGGCCTGCGGGACTACTATGAGAAGTCTGGTGAGGGGTTAGATGACACCTTGGCGGATTTCTGGGCACAGCTCCTGGAGAGAGCCTTCCCTTTGCTGCACCCACAGTACAGCTTCCCCCCTGACTTCCTGCTCTGCCTCACTCGTCTCACCTCAACTACTGATGGCTCTCTGCAGCCCTTTGGGGACTCACCTCGCCGCCTCCGCCTACAGGTGAGGGGACCCCATGGCTTGAGCTTCAGTCACCGGTGACTTAGTGCCCTCTGATATATGCACCATTCATTCTCCCCACCCTTCGTGCCCAAGGCAGCCCTGATCTGATTCCTCCATCCTGCATCTCCGATTTGGTGACCCCTGTCTCAAGCCCCAGTGGCCAATGCCTGACCAGTGTTCCTTGGCCTCCTCTAAGTAGATGCCCACCCCCATTCTTTGCCCTAGTTTTATACACACACTTGCCCTCCACCCCCAGCCATTTATCTGCCAATACCTCTCTAATCCTAACACCTTGACTTCCTGTGGTTCAACTAAACATGAGTTGAGCATTCAATAGTTGGGAAGCATCTTTGTTTACATTATCTCATTGAATTGTCACCATGATTTGAGGTTAAGAGCATCATTATTTTACAGAGGAGAAAAACGGGGCTCTCAGCAGTTCAAGTCTCATAACCAATAAGTGGTGGTGCTGGGCCTCACACCCCAGTCTTCTTCAAGTTCCATATTCTGAGACAGTCTATCTCCAAGCCATGTGCAACACAAGCCCTCCAGATTTTTCCAAACCAGTTTCCCCTGATCCTTCTAGACTGCAATTCCTTTAGGCCTATGGAACCTCTTCTCTGTATCGCCCAACACTGTACCCACCCCAAGATAACACCACAAACCTACCCCCCCCCACACACACTGTTCATCACCTTGGTGTCTCGCCATTCTAGTCTTGACTGACATTAATAATGTTGTGTGTGGTTTTTTTCCACCTTCTTTCCCCACCAGATAACTCGGGCTCTGGTGGCTGCTCGGGCCTTTGTCCAGGGTCTAGAGACCGGAAGAAATGTGGTCAGTGAAGCACTTAAGGTTAGAGGGGACTTGGATGTGGACAGAGCCCAGGGAGGGGAAAAAACGGGCAACCAGATGACAGGAGAGGCCCAGGGCCTTCCCTAATCAGCCCTCAGGGTCTGGTGTTCCAGGTTAAGCCAGGAAGGCCAGAGTCAAGCTTCCACCGGGTCCTTACATGATCTCCTGTGACCTCTGACTCTTCTGATGACTCACATGCCTCCTGCCTATCTCAATGGGCCTGTTCATCTCCACAGCGGTTCAAGATTGGAGAACTGCCCCCACAGAGCCTCCCAAGACCCCTCAGTGATTCCCTCTTCCCTGTTGCTGAAGGACTCTCTCCTCCAACCATCCTGTCCCCCAACCTCCTAGCCCCATGACCTCCTTCCTCCCTCCCTCCTCAGCTATCTTGTGCTCTCTCTTGGCCATGAATCTTTCCTTACCACCACCACCCCCAGTAACACCCTAGTCATACCCCTCTCACACAAAGCAGAACCTGCAACCTGGCCTCTAGGTACCTCCCTTCTCAGCCCTGTATTAGTCTTGTGACCTCACTTGCCCCAGAAGGCTCACATCCAGCTCCCAACTTAGAGCCTGGGGAAATGGGTCTGCAGTATTTGACTTCTCTCTGTGCCCAGCACCAGGCTTGGCTAAGAGTAGCCAAGATGTTTGTGGATGGCCCAAACCCATTCTCTGCCCCCAGGTGCCCATGTCGGAAGGCTGCAGGCAGGCTCTGATGCGTCTGATCGGCTGCCCCCTTTGTCGGGGAGTCCCTTCGCTTATGCCCTGCCGGGGTTTCTGCCTCAATGTGGCCCATGGCTGTCTCAGCAGCAGGGGACTGGAGCCTGAATGGGGCGGATATCTGGGTGAGGGGGCTCAAGAAAGCCCAAGTGGAGGAGGGCCCTCAGCAAGGTTGGGGGCTATCAGTGTAAGAAGAGGGGGACCTACAACCATATGGGGAGAGAACAGGAGGGAGGGGGCTCTTCTTGTGTGATCATCCCCCCCAACACAGGCCAGTTTCCCTCTAAGGCCCCAGTGAGATTTGTGGGAACATCCCAATTCAATGCATACCCCCTACTCTCCCTTCCCTCAAGATGGTCTCTTGCTGCTGGCTGAGAAACTCCAAGGACCCTTTTCCTTTGAGCTGGCTGCGGAGTCCATTGGGGTGAAAATCTCAGAGGGTTTGATGCACCTGCAGGAGAACAGTGTAAAGGTGTCAGCCAAGGTATGGGAGAGGGAAGGGTGGAGGTGAGTCTGGGGTACACTGACCAGGCGGGGTGTCAAAGAAACTGCAGGGCATCTGGGAAGATTGTAGATTTGAAAGTGGGCATTGTGTGGTTCGCTTCAGACTCTTGCTTTCTTTCCCTGAATTCAGGTGTTTCTAGAATGCGGGACCCCCCATCCGGTGCAAGCTCGTAACCGTCGTGCCCCAGTGTCCCGGGAAGAGACCAGCCGGTCATGGAGGGTGGTAGCCGAGGAGGAGCGGCCTACGACGGCGGCAGGCACTAACTTGCACCGGCTGGTGCGTGGACGAGGTGCAGGTGTGGGCGGGAGTGACTGGACAGCCTTGGGGACACGCTGCAGCTTGGCCTGTTTTTGTTTTTTTTTATTTTCTCCACCGCACAGGTGTGGGAGCTCCGTGAGCGGCTGGGCAGAGTGCGGGGCTTCTGGGCGGGGCTGCCCCTGACAGTGTGCGGGGACAACCGCATGGCCGCAGACATCTCGCAGGAGGCTGCACCCTGCTGGACCGGAGTTGGGAGAGGCCGGTGAGGGCTCCACGTCGGCAGTGTGGGGGAGGGGCTCGGGGACCGGGAAGGAGGGAAGGCGGCAGAGCCTTCAGGGGGCTGTGCTCGCAGGTACCTGTCGCCTGTGGTCGTGGGCTCCCTGGCCGAGCATCACAACCCGGAGTTGGAGGCCTCGGGTCCCGACGTCCCGACCAGGCGGCGGAGGCTGCATCTTCGTGCCGCTACGGCCAGGATGAAGGCAGCTGCGCTGGGCCAGGACCTGGACATGCATGATGCAGGTGAGGCCCGGAGCCCCGCCCCCAGGCTAGAGCCCTGCCCCTAAAGTTCCGCCCACAGCCCTGGAGCTCAGCTCACCCCCACGAGTCCCGCCCACCACCCCTAACTGCTCTGAATACTCCCCATTGTCCCTCGAGGCCCCGCCCACTACCTTGCCAGTCCCTGGCACTGCTGCCCTGCCTCACCTTTTTCCTAGGTACTAGCTTCACTCATTCCCATTCATTTAAGCTTATTGAGTGCCGACCTCAGGGGTTGGGGGTGAAAGACCAGTGAGTGGTCTCCTTCCCTGGCACTCCTGTCAATTACTTTTATTTGTGTATCTGCCTCCCATCTCTTTCAGATATTAATTATGCAAAATCATTGGTTTCATGATGACATTTTCATGTATGTCTATATTTTTCTGTTTTTTTCTCAATTGCTCTAATTCCATTTGTGTCTTTCCCACCTCTCCCTGTCTCTCTCTGTCCCTCTCTATCGGCCCAGATGAGGATGCCAGTGGTTCTGGAGGGGGACAACAGTATGCAGATGACTGGAAGGCTGGGGCAGCACCTGTGGTTCCCCCAGCCCGGCCTCCAAGGCCTCCTCGCCCTCCTCGAAGGGATGGGCTTGGGGGCAAAGGAGGAGGGGGCAGTGCTCGATACAACCAGGGCAGGAGCAGGAGTCGGGGTACCTCTGTTGGTCTCCACATCCCACCCACCATCATTCTCTTCCCCTCAGCCCTGGCTCTGCTTGGATCACGATAACCAGGGAGGGGTGCCCTAGCAACAGAAGGGTTAATGGTCTTTTCCCTCCACCCCCCTCAGCTGGGCAATGAAGTGTGGAAGGGTAGAAAAGGAACTTTGTGGGTGAATGGCTGGGGCCCCAAGTTTAGGCGTTTCCCATTGGTGGGTTGGGGGTAGATGGGTGTTCACAATATTTATTTTTTCATTTGGTAACTGGGGGTATTTATTTAGGAAGGGGGTGTGGTTCAGCCCTCTTAAGGCTGGGGCTCATTCATGCAAAATGGGGGGGGGGGGGTTCGAGATCCAGGTTAAAGGAATTTGGGAATGGGGGGATGGAACTCTTAACAGAGTTGAGAGTACCTGGTGTCAGAAGTGCATCAAAAAATCC
>NW_008337205.1:2463916-2469172 GCF_000622305.1 Nannospalax galili
AAGGGAGTAGTAAGAGGAGGAAGGGGCGGGGGGGGTGTTCGAGAGCCAGGTTAAAGGAATTTGGGAATGGGGGGATGGAACTCTTAACAGAGTTGAGAGTACCTGGTGTCAGAAGTGCATCAAAAAATCCTAGCTGGGAGTGTAATAGTTGTAATCTCAGTATTTGGGAGCCTGAGGCAGGAGGATTTAGAGTTGGAGGCCAACTCACACAAAAACAAAGCTAGGTGCTGACAGTGGGGTGGGGGACTAAGGGCTGTAATGGACCTGGGTTCTACTGACTTTTTTTTAAGTGTCTGTTTCTTAAGTAAAGGGGGAGGGGGAGGGGGGAGTTCATCTCATGACCTCTGTCATCCAGCTCCTTCACAAGCTTCCGTTTCATATTCCAGTGTTTTGAGTCTGTGTTTATTGGTAAATAAACGGTAATTTATTGGACCCTGTGCGTGGCTCTCTGTGCTTTTGTGAAAGTGTATGGTATATGTGCATGTGCACACACCGCAGAGGCTTGAGGAAGACATCTGTCCTGCACTGTCATTCTTATTCCCTTGAGACAGGGTCTCTCACTAAACCTGGAACTAGGCTGCTGCCAGCAAACCCCAGCAATCCTGTCTCCACCTCCACCCTCCCCCACCCCCTTAGCACCAGTGTTACCAGCATGCTCCTGGCCACACCTGGCTTTTTTACTTGGGTGCTGAGAATTTGAACTCAGGTCCTCATGCTTGTGTAACAACTTCTTTTACCCACTGAGTCATCTCTGGGGCCTACCTTCTGCAGTTCTAATGTGCCTCCTTAAGCCCCGGGGCATCTGTAATTGGGTCAGTTTTTACCTGATTCTTACCTCTTGGAGCCAACGCAGACCAGAGCAAGCAGCTCTAAGGTATAAATCCAGGTTGCCCAAACTCTAGATTTGAGTGTCTTTATCCTTAGAAAGGGATGATGGTGGAGACCAAACAGGAACCTCAGGATGAAGCACCTGTGAAAGGTTCAGAACACAGAGCATCAGGCCTATTAGTACTAAGGCTCCATTGCTCCTGCCTTCAGGGCCTGCATTCTGGTGTCAGCCTCTGGCTACCTTGTCACAGTTCCTTTTCTTTCTCTCTTCTTTACCTGAATAACTCTCTTGTAGAAGGCCAAGAGAAAAAGAGTAATTGGTTCCCACAAGAAAGGAGGGTAGAAGTGTCTTCCTAGGGCAGGCTGGGTGACCTTCCCCCGCTGTGGAGAGGGAAAGAGGCTGGGAGGGGGAGAGACCCAGTGAAACGTTTCGAGCCCAAGCAAGCTAGCTGCTGCTTGGACTGGCAGGACAAAGGGAGGGGAGAGGGAGGAGCCTGGGTGTTAAAAGTTTGTGGGGAAAGTTGAGTGCAGCTGAGGAGCCGGGCGGTGGCTGGGGAGAGCTTGAGGGCCTGACCTGATTTCCCTACTGCTCTCATGGCCTGGTGAGTGGCTAGCAAGGCTGAGGCTGAGACCAGTTAGAGGGACCCTTGAATTTATAGAAGACTTGAGAGGTTCACAGAGAGAGCCCCCAGAAGACCCTTAACAAAGGGCTAGGGACAGCTGAAGCAGTCACCAAAGCTGAAGAGAGGACAGGGGCTGGGATGAGGATAAGGGGAAGCGGGAGAGCTGGATGGAAGGAAATAAAGTTTAACTGGGGACTTGTGGCTAGATCGTGGGGGCTGTTGGGAAGGAGTTGGGGTGATGCCAAAAGGGGGCGGGCCTCTGGGTAGCAAGCCTGAATTCTTTTGCCTGGGGTCACCCTGGCTGGTTCCGGAAAGGGGGGCTGTCTAAGCATGTTGGAAGGGCCCCAGTCTGTGATTATGGGTTGTGATCTGAAGGGTGGAGTTACACTGAAGTTGATTAAGAAGGTTGGAGCCTGGGGAAAAGAAATCAGTTTCTCTCTCTCTCTCTCTTTCTCTCTCTCTCTCCCTGTGCACTGATGGGGTTGGAAAGTGGGATGGGGTGCATTCAGAGGCTCAGTAGCCCTTTATCTCCACCAGCCCATCTTGTACATTGGGGGGCTACCTTCTGGTCAAAGTGGGGAGCAGCCTTGCCCGTGTTTCATGCTTATTTCAAAACCACTCCTCTGGGTCCACCCTCCTTTTCTTCCTCCTGGGTTACCCAACCTGTTCGTATCTGATCCCCCTTCACTTCTAAGGTTTTCCCCCTCCTAACTACAGAAAGAGGGGTGTGTGTGTGTTCGTGCTCTTCATCCCCACTTGTGACTGACGGGCTCATGAGCCTGACCTGGACTCACAGTGTCTTGACGTGGCTCTCATCAGGAGCCAAACAGGTCCAATCTCAATTGGTGGCTGTCTCATTGGCTACCCAGGTATTGCCTTTATCTCCTTCCCTTTTAAATTCCAGAAGGTCAGGAGAAACGGCAGCTATAGACAAATAAGAGGCTGGCAGCATAGGGAGTGGATGTGGGGTCACCTACCATAATCTGGTGTATCCCCCTGGCTGCCCTCCATCCTGGCCTCAGGTCTCAGCGGCAGAAGAAAAGGCTCCACTCCTCTCTTCAGACTCCTCTCCTTCCCCCCTCATTTCCCTTCTAGACGCTGACAGAGGCAAAAATCTGCCAACTCAGGGGGCAGACTCAACCAGGGCTGCAAGCAGGCTTGGAGAATGACCCCCCGATCTCCAAACAGCACCTTCCGCAGCTGCACAGCCATCTCCAGTTGTCTCTGTCACAGTTCTTGGCCCTGGCTGTCCCTGTCTAGTGTCTACTTCCTTTGTGACACATGGGACTTCTGTCTCCTGCCAGAATCATGCGGCTCTGGAGGCCTCGGAGACTGGGGGTGGCTCTGGGAGTCTTCATGACCATTGGATTTGGCCTCCACCTCTGGGGGGTCCCATTCCAGAAAAGGTGAGCTACCTCCCCTATTAGCCCCCGCCCCCCGGGCCACATACACTTACTCTTCCTTGATCCCACCTGGGGCTGTGACACCCCCAAGGGGGAGGGTACCCAAAGGACCCTCCATACCTGCTGTTCATCACAAGAATGAACATAGCCACCTGCTCCACACACTGTCAAAGGACAGGACGTTTCCCCTTCCATCTCATTCCAGGCTAACCAGGCTGCAGTTTCAACAGTCCTGTGCCCCATCGCTGCAACCAGCTGCTGAGACTTGCCTACCCCGGCAGCGGCTTGTGTTCCTGAAGACACACAAATCCGGGAGCAGCTCTGTTCTCAATCTCCTTCATCGTTATGGTGACCGGCATGGGCTACGTTTTGCCCTACCTATCCATTACCAGTTCGGCTACCCAAGGCTTTTCCAGGCCTCTAAAGTCAAAGGCTACCATCCTCAGAGTGGGAACACCCAGAAGCCTTTCCATATCCTCTGTCACCACATGAGATTCAACCTGAAAGAGGTGAGGGGCTACAGAGAGGATGGGGGTAGAATGGGAAGGGCATGTGCTCAGGCCTGTGGCCAAGACCACCAAGAGAGGGGGGTCCAGGATGTGGGGGTTGGTCTCCAGGTATTACCTTATCTACAGATTAGACCCTCATCCATAAAGGTGGAATTTCCAATTGCCTTTTCTGCAGGCATCCTTCCTTGGGGTGGGGATGGTAATTGTTGAGAATCAAAGTCTTCCTCTCCCACTTTTCCATCTGAGATTTGTGTGTCTGTGTGCTGCATGTGTGTAAGCCAAAGGTCAATGTCAGGTGTCTTCTTCAATCACTCTCCATATTATATTTTGAGACAGGGTCTCTTTGAAGCTGGAACTTGCTGCTTCAGCTAGACTGGCTGGCCAGCAAGCTCCAGGGATCCTCCTGTCTCCACCTTGCCAGTCTTGGGGTTACAGGAACAGATTGACGCACCTGGCTTTTTTTTTTATGTGTTCTAGGGATCAAACTTAGGTCCTCATGGTTGCAGAGCAAGCACTTTACCAACGGAGACATCTCCCTGTCCCATTTATTTTATTTTAATGTGTACAAGTGTATTGCCTGCATGTAGATAGGTGCAACTGCATCGTGTTGTGCCTGCAGAGATCAGGAGAGGGTGTTGGATCCTTGGAACTGGAGCTTGCATCCTCTGCAAAAGCAGTCAGTGTTCTTAACCATTGATCCATCTCTCTAGCGCTTCCCATTTTTTTTTACAGGAAGGGGCACATGTAACACGGGTTAGCTTCAAATTTGCTATGTATCCCAGGGTGGCCTTGTACTCCTGATCCTCCTGCCTGTATACATTTCCCGAGGCTGGGATTATGGGCCTGCACCACATCGACAAGTTCATCTGGGGTTTATTCCAACCTCCTTCCTTGATCAACCTATCCCCAGGTGGCAATGTCTTGCCCACTCCAACCCTCATAGGCTGTCTCTCCAGGTGTCCTTAACTCTTCCTGGTATCTCTTTCAAAGACGCCACAAGGGTCCCTGCTCTACATTAGCTCCTTCTGACTCCTTGTCACTACCTTACTATGTCTGCCACATTTTGAGATTTCATTTTAGCTCTGTGTCAGGCCCTCAGCAGAGCACAGAACAGTCAGAAAGCAAGCAAGATGGTATATGCCTGTAATTCCAGAACTCAGGAGGTGGAGATAGGAGGATCAAGAACTCAAGGTCAGGCTCAGTTGGTAGAGTCTTTGCCTAGTATGCACAAGGTGCTGGGTTCAGTTCCTAGCACCACATAAACTGGGTGTGGTGGTACACACTTAGGAGGTAAAAGCGGGAGCATCAGGAGTTCAAAGCCAGCTTCAGCTATACATCAAATTCAAGGCCAGTCTAGGATATGTGATATGCTGTCTAAAAAAAATTTTAAATAAGAAAATGTTCAAAGCCAACTTGAGCTGCATAGTCAAATTTCTGCCTCAAAAATAAACAAACAACAAAGAGAGGCCCAGTTCTAAACCCCAGGAGACTGGTACTTATGAGAGAGATGAGTCCCCAAGCCAGCCATCTCTTGTATGTAAGTTTAACATAAAACGTGCGGGAGCTGGCTGTGGTGGCGCATACCTGTAATCCTAGCACCGTGAAGGGTAAGGAACACCTGGAAGGCGAGCTTAGGAAGATCAGCATGGGCAAGGCACTTAAAAGAAAGATTAAGTCAGGCATGGTGGTAACATGTTGCAACAGAAGCAGAGGCAGACTGATCTTTGTGAGTTTGAGGCCAGTCTGGTCTACACAATGAGTTCCCAACCATCCAGGGGTTACATAGTGAGACCCTGTTTTTTGTTTTTTGTTTTTTGTTTTTTTTAAAGGTGGGGGGGCTAGAGAGATGGCTCAGCAGTTAAGAGCACTGACTGCTCTTGCAGAGGACTCAGG
>NW_008337205.1:2469219-2470593 GCF_000622305.1 Nannospalax galili
ACCTGTTAACTCCATCCAGACCAGGGGCTCCAACAGCTCTTCTGGCCTCCACTCGCAGCACTGCATGACACCGGTGCACTCACATACATGCAGGCAATACACTCATACACATAAAATAAAAATAATATTTAAAAAAAAGAACTATCAGATGGGGTTTTGAAGACACACCAGGTATTCTGTTTTTTCATGTGTGTGTGTGTGTGGTGGGTGTGTGTGTGTGTTTGAGACAAGGTCCAGGTAGCTAAGACTAGTGTCAAACTTATTGTGCAGCTGAGGATGACCTTGAACTCCTGATGGTCCTGCCACCACCTCCTGAGTGCTGGGATTACAGGTGTGCACCACCAAGACTGGTGTATACAGTGGTGGGGATGCAACCCCAGACTTCATGTATGCTAGGCAAGTCCTCTACCAAGAGAGCTAGTTCTCCAGCCAAGCATTCTTTTGAGGGATTCTTTTTTGAGAGTGTCTCACTGTGTAACCCATCCTGTCCTGAAACTCACAGCAATACTTCTGTCTCGTTCTCCCAAAGAGCTGGGATCACAGGCCTGAGCCACAATGCTCAGCTAAGATCAGGCATTCCTGGTGGGTTTTTTTTTCGTTTTTTGATGTGGTACTGGGGTTGAACCCAAGGCTTCCCCACATATACTAGGTGAGCACTTTACCACTGAGCTATATCCCAGCCCACATCAGACATTCTTAAAGGAAGCGAACCATTACAAAGACAGGTGGTGCATGTGATCACCTGTGTAACTGACAAGCATGTGCCATTAGCAAAACAGTAGAGACTGTTTGAGACAGGGTCCTGCAATATGGCCCAGACTGTCCTTGAACTCTCAGCAATCCTCCTTCCTCAGCCTCCCACGTGCTGGAATTACAGGTGGGAGCCACCATATCCAGCACAAAGACACCCTGCCGAAGGCAGAGCAAGATAGCCAAGGATTGAGTGACCTTGGGAGCAGTGTGGGACCACCATTTAGAGTGAGGACAGTGACTATCAAGTGAATTTCCTCCAGTGGCTAAGAAACAATCTCCGTAGCCAGCACGGTTCACTGAGTACCTACCATGTTCCAAGTACTTCTACATTCTTCCGAGTACATAGTAACCCAGATTTATACAAGAAGAAACAAAGGTTCTGATAAGATCAGTAAAATGCCAAAAGTCACACAATTAGTATAAAACAGAACTAGGATTTTATTCCAGGTTTATCTAATGCCAGAGATTGTTAACTGTTTCCTTTGCTTTCAAAGAAACAGAGAATTCATAGCCAGGTGTGGTAGTGCACGCCTTTAATCCTAGCACTGGGGGAGGCAGTGGCAGGTGAGAGCCAACCTGGTCTACATAGTGAGTTCCAGGCCAGCTGTGGCTACAGGGAGA
>NW_008337205.1:2470634-2488422 GCF_000622305.1 Nannospalax galili
GAAGGAAGGAAGGAAGGAAGGAAGGAAGGAAGGAAGGAAGGAAGGAAGGAAGGAAGGGAGTTCAAAGGCTCTGCCCTCTGGGCATGCCTATATTAGTGAAGTAGATCAAAAAACATTCAGTCAAGGCAATACATAGCTCCTTAAGAAAAAAAAAAAAAAAAACTTAATGGGGCTGGAGAGATGGCTCAGCAGTTAAGAGCACAGGCTGGTTTTTCAGAGGACCCGGGTTCAGTTCCCAGCACCCACATGGTGACTAACAACCATCCATAACTCCAGTTCCAGGGGATCTGATGCCCTCTTTTTGCCTCTGTGGGCACTGCACACACCTGGTACACATATATACATGCAGGCAAAACACTCATACACATAAAATAAAAACAAATATTCTTTAATTAAAAAGATCTTAACTTGGGGCTGGAGAGATGGCTCAGTGGTTAAGAGCACTGACTGCTCTTGCAGAGGACCCAGGTTCAGTTCCCAGCACTCACATGGCAGCTACAAACTGTCCTAACTCCAGTTCCAGGGGAAATCGAAGCCCTCTTCTGACCTCCACAGCATTGCACAACACAAGTGCACTCATATACATGCAGGCAATATACTCCTACACATAAAATAAAAATAATAAATATTTTTTAAAAAGATATTAATTTGTAGGGGATGTGTGTGTGTGTATGTGTATGTGTATGTGTGTACCTGAGTTCAGAGCCAGTGTATCTTGACTGGTGAGCTCCAAGTTCAGTGAGAGATCCAGTCTCAAAACATAAGGTACAGTGAGTGATACTGACCTCTGGTCTCTACACACATACACATACACATACACATGCATGCACATTTACAAACCTATCACATATACAACACACACACACACACATACACACACCTCTACAAACCAAACTTTTCAACAAAAATCTACTTGTATTTGGTTTTTGTGCATATATGCACAGGTGTATGGGGAGGTCCTATGTGCACCCCTGCTTGTGGAGGCTGGAGGATAACCTCTAGTGTCATTCCTCAGGCAATATCTACCTTTGTTTTCAAGACAGGGTCTTTCATTGGCCTGGAACTCACCAAATAGACTAGGTTGGTTAGCCAGAGAGCCCAGGGACCCACCTGTCTCAGCCTCCTCAGTGCTGGGATTACAAGAGCCTGCTTTTTTACATGGCTTCTAAGGCTCAAACTCAGGTCCTTGTGCTTGCATGGAAAGCACTTTTACCAACTGAGCCATCTCCCCAGCCCTTCATTTAAAACAAAAACAGGTTCTCACTCTAGTCCAGGCTGACCTTGAACTCACAATGCCCCTGACACAGCCTCCTGAGCAGTCCAATTACAGGTGCGTGCCAACATGCCTACCACAAAAACCTGTTGCATGCCCTTTCTGAGAATCTTAGCCACAGCTCCAAGAAAACAACCGGCCTTAGGGCTCCTTGGGATGGAAGGAGGGGGGCACCACTAGCAGCAGTAGCGCTGTCTCAGCCCAAGATGGCTGCAGGGCAACATACTTCTAAGATTCCTGAAGAGCTTGTGGAACAAAAGATCCTACTGAACTAAAAGCATTGGGGAGCCCTGGCAAACTGGCAGGGTGCTTCCCTGAAGTCTGGGATATGTGTCTCTACTTCTCAAGCACAGTGAGAATCACGCTGAGCCATACTCTAACACAGCCCTGCATTATCAGTCTACATGAAGATATATTAATAGTTGCCCTGAGCTGTAAAGAATGCTCAGCGGTAAAGCACTGGGTGCTCTTGCAAGAGGACCTGGTTTTGGTTCCCAGCACCCACATGGTGGCTCAAAACCATCTGTAACTCCTGTTCAGGGGATCCAACAAACTCTTCTAGCCTCCATGGGCACTGCACACATGGTACACTTACATATATGCAGGCAAAATACACATAAAATAAGAGTCAGGCATGGTGATACACACCTTTAATTCCAGCACTTGGGAGGCAAAGGCAGGTGATCTCGTTGAGATGGAGGACAGCCTGGTCTACATAGCAAGTTCCAGGCCAGATGGTGCTACAGGGAAACCCTGTATTAAAAAAAAAAAATCAATCACTCAAAGAGTTCCACAAGCAGAATACACACACACACACACACACACACACACACACACACACACACTTTAAAGATTCCCTGAAGATTGAAGATTTCTGCCTCAGAAAATGACTTTCATTGTGGCATCTTACCTTTCTTTTTCAGGATGGCATTTGGCAATAAGTCCATCCTTAAGGGAATTTTAAAAATTGGGATGAGGATCAGGGCTGCAGAGATGCCTCAGTGGTTAGGAGCTCTTGCTCTGCAATCATGAGAACTGGAATTTAGATCCCAGAACCCATGTAACAAGGTGGGTATCCCTGCCAATGCCTGTAACCCCAGCTCCAATGGTGGAGAGACAGGAGGTGCACTGGGGCTTGCTGGCTTCCAGCCTAGCTGAGAGGGCACTTACCCCAAGTTCAGGGAAAAACCATGCCTCAAATGAATAGGCAGAGAGTGTTAGAGGAAGACACCTGACATTCTCTTCTGGCCTCCTTGTGCATATGTAGGTACATACACAATTATGTAATCTTTGAATAAAATAAATAAAATCTGAACCAATCCCCATAATGATGCTAAGAGAAATTTATTTGGGACTTAAGCAATTATGCCATACATTTGAAAACTATATGAACAGACCCCCAAATCAGCAATAAGGCACCTGTTATTTTGTTTGTTTTGTTGTTGTTGCTTTTGAGACAGAGTCTTACTGTGCAGCTCTAACTGACCTAGGACTCACTATGTCAATCAGGCTGGCCCTGAACTCACAGAGGTCTGCCTGCCTCTGCCTCCCAAGTGCTGGGATTGAAGATATGTGCCACCATGCTCAGCACCTGTCTTTAAGCCTCCCACCAAAAAGGAAATAAAAAAGTTACCTTTCTAATTATGTCAAGACATTTTACTCTCCATCACCTCCACTAAGCAGGAAACAGCCAGAGGATGAATGACCATCAAAATATCACGGATATTGGAGCTGGAGAGATGGCTCAGTGGTTAAGAGCACTGGCTGCTCTTCCAGAGAACCCAGGTTTGGTTCCCAGAACCCACATGGTGGCTAACAACTGTCCATAACTCCAGTTCCAGAGAATCCAATACCCTCTTCTGGCCTCTGTGGGCACTGCATGGACATGGTGCACATACATACATTCAGGCAAAACACTCATACACATAAAATTAAATATATATATATTTAATTCTGTGGATATGGAGTGAAGATTTAACAGTGAGATATGTAACAGAAGAGATTAAAAATTACAGAGAAAAAATACAAATAAACTTTCTTTAAGGAGCTTTGACAGGGTGGGGAGATGGCTCAGTGGGTAAAGTGTTTCCCATGCAAGTGTGAGGACCTGGGTTTGGATCCACAGAACCCATGCAAAGCTGGATGGAGTAGCATGCCCCTGTAATCCTAACTTTCCTATGGTAGAGACAGGAGACTCCCTGCAGCCTACAAGCCAGCTAGCCTAATGTACACAACTGTAACAACAAAAAGACATGTCTCAAACTAGGTGGAAGGCAAAGACCAACAGCCAAGCTTGTCCTCTGGCCTCCACTCATGCACCATGGCACTCAATATACCTGTGCCTGTATTCACAGTCATGAACACGCATATCACACACATCCTACAAATTAAGATCTTTTTAATTAAAGAACATTTATTTTTATTTTATGCAGTGCTTTGCCTGCATGTATGTATGTGCATCAGGTGTGTGCAATGTCCATGGAAGCCAGAAAAGGGCATTGGTTCCCCTGGAACTGAAGCTATGGATGGTTGTTAGCCACCACATGGGTACTGGGAACTGAACCTGGCCAGTGCTCTAACTGCTGAGCCATCTCTCCAGCCACAAGCTTGAGAGAGGTTTTATCAACCAGAAAAAGAAAACAAAAACCCACAAAGATTCAAGGAAATTAATGTTCTCCATGAGCTTTGCATGTTCCAGTTTTCTGAATATCTTTATCTCTGGTATTCTTCGGAATTACCTCAGAACCTTTACCTACCTCCCTTTTGCAGATAAGCAAATCCCAGTCTGAGATGTTAGGTAATTTGTCTGATCACACAGCTGGTGAGGGAAGCTGGGAGTCCTCAGCAGAGCGCGGAGGATTCATAGGGTTCTTAGCTTGCAATCACTTTTTCTCCCCACATCTACTCGCTCTCCTCTGCAGGTGCTTCAAGTCATGCCATCTGACAGCTTCTTCTTTTCCATTGTCCGGGATCCAGCAGCTCTGGCCCGTTCTGCCTTCTCCTATTATAAATTGACTTCATCTGCCTTCCACAAGGCACCATCCTTGACCGCCTTCCTGTCCAATCCTCGAGCTTACTACCAACCTGGGATCCATGGCAACCACTACGCCCGCAACTTACTATGGTTTGACTTTGGCTTGCCCTTCCCCCCAGAACTGAAGACCAAGAGAGCAAATCTTCATCTTCCCAAAGACTCCAACTTCCTCCGGCTGCATGTCTTGCCTTCCGGTGCTGGCCCTGGATCCCAAATTCTAGATCCCAAGGTTCTCGTTCAGCCTGTTACCACAGTTGCTGATGGTCATACACAGCCAGTCAACACTGCCTCTTCAGATTTGGGGACTTCGTCTTTCATCCAGTGGGGTCTGGCCTGGTTGGATTCTGTCTTTGATCTGGTCATGGTGGCGGAGTATTTCGATGAGTCATTGGTTCTGCTAGCAGATGCCCTGTGCTGGGGTCTGGATGATGTGGTGGGCTTCATGCACAATGCCCAGGTTGGGAGGGAGGAGAGGCTCAGTGCTGCTGGCAACAACTCGCAGACTGCTGAAGATTGGCAGCTGAATGCACGGGCCCGAGCTTGGAACAACCTAGACTGGGCTCTCTATATTCACTTCAACCGTAGTCTGTGGGCACGGATAGAGCAATACGGCCAGAGACGGCTACAACGTGCTGTGGCTGAGCTCCGGGCTCGCAGAGAAGCTCTGGCTAAACATTGCCTGGTAGGGGGTGAGGCTTTAGACCCCAAATACATCACCAACAAAATGCTCCGTCCTTTCCAGTTTGGTTCAACTAAGGTTTTGGGCTATGTACTTCAGAGTGGACTGAGCCCACAAGATCAAGAGGAGTGTGAACGCTTAGCTACCCCTGAACTACAGTACAAGGACAAACTTGATGCAAAGCAGTTTCCACCTACAGTCTCCCAGCCTTTCAAGACTTCAAGGCTACTGTCCCCATAGGCATCAAACTACAAATTAGGACACATGTGATGACAGAGGTGGGGATCAGAGTGGAGGGGGTGCCGGGAGCAATCTCTGCTTTTCTTGGAAGGGATGGAAGCTTTGCCCTGAGGTGATCCTGGAGTTGTCTGGCATTTTTGTGGGACGATCGCAGTACCTCCCTCCACCACGCACTTTGCCTTCTCACACCCCATAGCAGCTTCATGTAGCAGTACCCAGAAAGCCCCCTGGAGGAGCAAAAGATGGGAGTGAGCCAGAGAAAGTTTGGGGCTTGGTTGAGTTGAACTTGTATGTCCATTTCTCTCTGAAATATTATAAGGCTATGTTGATTTCACTGTGAAAATGTTTGTTGAATGAATAAATGCTATGAAATGTTTACTTGAGTTACCTAGGGTTCAGGAAAGAGAGGGATGGAGGAGAATCTTTTGGGGAGAAATTGGGCCAGAAAAGGTTCTTTCAATATTTCTTCCAGGCTGGGGAATACAACCCAGTGGTAGTATGATTGGCTAACATAATGAGGCCCAGTTACACAGTAACACATGCCCCAACAACAACAGAAACCCAGAATAAAGAAGGCAAGGGGTGTAACTCAGTTGGTAGAGTGCTGGCCTAGCATGCATGAAGTTCTGGGCTCCATCCTCAGCACCGTATAAAACAGATTTAGTTGCACATACCTATAATCCCAGCACCAGAGAAGTGAAGGTATGAGGATCAGATGTTTGAGTCCATTCTCAGCTATATAGGGAGTTTGAAGCCAGCCTGATCTACATGAGACTTTGTTAAGAGAGAGTGGATCTCTGTGAGATCGAGGCCAGCCTGGCCTACATACAGAGTTCTAGGCCAGGTGGGGCTACAGGGAGACGAAGGAAGGAGGAGGGAGGGAGGGAGGGAGGGAGGGAGGGAGAAAGAAAGAAAGAAAGAAAGAAAGAAAGAAAGAAAGAAAGAAAGAAAGAAAGAAAGAAAGAAAGAAAAAGAAAGAAAGAGGAGAAAGAGAGAAACAAAGAAAAATGAAAAAATCCTTTCCAGAAAAGCCTGTCTGTAGTAGCAGACCTGCAAGCTCCCGGGCAGCCCGCATCCAGATCCCGCCCTACCCATGGAACCCTGGAGGTCACGCCCCTTCCCTTCAGCTTCCGGTTTCTCTCCTCTCATTCAGCCCCGCGCCCTATTTCCGGCGCAGCCGGGTCTGGGTTCCGGCTTGGTTTCCCTGGTTTCCGGCCCCGGCTAGAGTCTCCGCGGCCAGGCAGCGCAGCACAACCTCGGGTGTCGGGACTCGCCGGCCGAGCTCCCGCAGGTTGGGCTGCTCGGGTCGGGTCTCCTCGGGGCCGCACCGCGCCCCGCCCATGGAGTCCCAATGCGACTATTCGATGTACTTCCCGGCGGTACCGCTGCCGCCGCGCGCGGAGCTGGCGGGGGACCCGGGCCGGTACCGGGCGCTGCCCCGGCGGAACCATCTGTACCTGGGGGAGACGGTCCGCTTCCTGCTGGTGCTGCGCTGCCGGGGCGGCGCGGGGTCCGGCGTCGGGGGCGGCGCGGCCTTGGCTTCCCGGGGGGCCTGGACGGAGCTGGCAACCGCCCTTGCCGCCCTGGCCTCGGTCAGCGCGGGAGGAGGGCTGCCAGGGGGCGGTGGCTCGGGCGACCCGGACGCCGAGCCCCCTGGGGGAGGGGACCCTGGGGGCGGGGGCTTGTTCCGAGGCTGCAGCCCCCTTCTCACCCACGGCCCGGGCCCTGCTACCTCAGGGGGAGCGACCACGGTGAGGATCCCCGGGTGACCGGGGCTGAGGGGCGGTTTGGTGGAGTGCTAGAGGCAGTTTGGGAGATGAACGCTTAAGGGACTGCAGGCCAGTGGCAGGTGACAGCAAAGGGACAACAGAAAGAGTGTCGTGTCTTGCAGAGGGGCCTAGGACAGCGGGCAGATGACGTAGGGGCGTGGGGGGTGTAAAGGAGAGCTGTTGCCTTGCAGAGGGACCTAGGACAGGGGACAGATGACCGGGGTGGGGGGGCGATAAAGGAGAGTCCAGTCTTGCAGAAGGACCTAGGAAAGGGGGCAGATGACCCGTGTGTGTGTGTGTGTGTGTGTGTGTGTGTGTGTGTGTAAGGACCTGTCTTGTCCTGCAGAGAGGTTGAAGACACCAGTAACCAGGCCCCCCATAACTTCTTCACCCCTTTCACATCCCTAGCTGCCTGTGGAGGAACCGATTGTGTCCACAGATGAGGTCATCTTCCCACTCACTGTTTCACTGGATAGACTGCCCCCAGGGACACCCAAGGCCAAGGTAGGATGACAAAGCTGGAGCTGACACCCTATAATTCAGATGATCACTCCTCACGACTGAGGTCTGATGTCTCCTGTACCTAGATTGTAGTGACGGTGTGGAAGCGGGAGGTTGAGGCACCAGAAGTTAGAGATCAAGGCTACCTGCGCTTGCTTCAGACCCGATCTCCTGGGGAGACCTTCAGGGGAGAGCAGAGTGCCTTCAAGGCTCAAGGTGGGGAAGAGAGTGTCAAAGGCTGGAGCCTGGAGGGGAGGTAGATTAGAGGGGCCACACTGGAAGGTGAGAACTGTTCTGATTTCTTGCCTCATCCTCTCTCTGCAGTGAGCACCCTGCTGACACTGCTGCCCCCTCCGGTTCTGAAATGCCGGCAGTTCACTGTGGCTGGAAAACACTTGACTGTGCTCAAGGGTGAGCAGCAGCAAGGGAATGGATTGGAGGGCAGTTAGTTACTCAGGGTTGGCTCTGTTGTGCCTGCCCAAGGTAGGGCCTGAGGGAGGTCTCACTACCCTGAGCTGGGCTGGTTTGCTCCCACAGTGCTGAACAGTTCTTCCCAGGAGGAGATCTCCATCTGGGATATCCGAATCCTCCCCAACTTCAATGCCAGTTACCTACCTGTCATGCCTGATGGCTCTGTGCTGCTGGTGGACAATGTCTGGTGAGCTCCTGGGGATCAGTGGGAAGGGCTATTGAGTAGTGGGAACAGAGATGGGGCATGAGGAGCTTATGCCCTGCCCTCCTCTCTTCTGAACTAGTCACCAATCTGGGGAAGTCTCCATGGGCTCCTTCTGTCGGCTTCCTGGGACCTCTGGCTACTTCCCCTGTCCACTTAGTGCCCTGGAGGAACACAACTTCCTGTTTCAACTGAGAGGGGGTGAGCAGCCCCCTCCAGGGGCCAAGGAGGTGAGCTGGTGTGCTCATGGGAATGGGGTAAGAAAACTCAGTGGGAGCTGGGGCTGTAGCTCAAGTGGTAGAGTGCTTACCTAGCATGCACGAAGCCCTGGGTTCTACCCTCAGCACTGCATAAACCAGACACAGTGATATGCACCTATGATCCTAGCATTTGAGGTGGAGGCAGGAGGATCAGTTCAAGGTCATCCTCAGCTATATAGGGGGTTGGTGGTCAACCTGTGCTGTATGAGACCTAGTCTCAAGGAAAAGACAGCAGAAGGGAAAGGCTCCAAGCCTAAGAGAAAATGGAACATGGGAAGTCTATCTTTGTCCTGCTGTAGGGCCTTGAAGTCCCCCTGATTGCTGTGGTTCAATGGTCCACCCCAAAGCTGCCCTTCACCCAGAGCATCTATACCCACTACCGGTAAGTATATAGTAGATGTTCCAGGTACCTTCCTGCTCACCTCTGCCTGACACACACATCCAGCTTCCCTCTCTCACTGCTCCTAGCCTGCCCAGTGTCCGCCTAGACCGCCCCTGCTTTGTGATGACCGCTTCTTGTGAGTCCCCTGTTCGGACCTACGAGCGTTTCACTGTCACCTACACGTTGCTCAACAATCTCCAAGACTTCCTTGCAGTGAGGCTTGTGTGGACCCCGGAACATGCACAGGCTGGTGGGTCACCTGCCAGGCTGAGACCTTGTCCCCTGGGAGGGGAAGGGAAGAAACAGGAAGTAGGACAGCGAGAACAGCTTAGATCTGGTACCAGCCCCACCACAGTGGGTGTCTGTGGCACCTGGATAGCTCTGCTCTGTACATGGCTGGCTGTCCAAGGTCACAGATGGAGAGTTGAGACAGACCGTGGGCAAAGACACTGGGCTTGTGCTTTCTGATACAAGTTTTACTTTGCTCATTTATTAGCTGTGTGACCTTAGGTAAGTCACTTCATCTCTCTGGGCTTCTATCCTCTGTAAAACTGAGTAAATGACCTCATGGGTTTCTATGTATATTAATGAGTTAGTACACAATATGGTCAGACCAGACCTCAACCTATAGTACTGGCTATTGTTGCTTGTAACCCTCAGCACAAGGTAACATTTACTGTTTACTCCAGAGTGACTTGTGGACGAAACAGCTGTGCTGGTGAAGGCCTGTGTTTGCTGAGGAAGGCTGTCCAGTGTTCATGTGTGCTTGTTTCTGTCCCCAGGAAAGCAGCTGTGTGAGGAGGAGCGCCGGGCCATGCAAGCAGCCCTAGACTCCATCGTCTGCCACACGCCTCTCAACAGCCTCGGCTTCTCCCGGAAGGGCAGCGCACTTACCTTCAGTGTGGCCTTCCAGGCCCTGAGGACGGGGCTCTTTGAGGTAGACCTGGTGTTGGATGGAGAAGTCAAGGCCCCTAGCTTCTTTGGGAGAAAGGTCTTAGATACTGCTAGAAAGCTGGGCAGAGGGAAGAAGAAAGCCATTCGAACCCGGGTCTGTGGGAAGGTCTGGGCCCAGCAGCCAGCTGCCATGCTGAATCCGTGTCTTCCCAGCTGAGCCAGCACATGAAACTGAAGCTCCAGTTTACTGCCAGTGTGTCCCACCCTCCGCCTGAGGCCCGGCCCCTGTCCCGCAAAAGCAGCCCCAGCAGCCCTGCTGTCCGGGACTTGGTGGAGAGGCACCAGGCCAGCCTGGGCCGCTCGCAGTCCTTCTCCCACCAACAGCCTTCCCGCAGCCACCTCATGAGGTAGGGACCTGACAGATGTGGCCCTGGCCAAGAAGGGAAGTAGAGGGATGCTGTGCCCTCGAGCCCACAGCCTCTGTCTTCTTACAGGTCAGGCAGCGTGATGGAGCGCAGGGCCATCACCCCCCCTGTGGCCTCCCCTGTCGGCCGTCCCCTCTACCTGCCCCCAGACAAGGCTGTGCTTTCTCTGGATAAGATTGCCAAGCGAGAGTGCAAAGTCCTGGTAGTGGAGCCCGTCAAGTAGCACCAAGCTGCTCAGCTTTCGTTCACTCCAGAAACCCAAAGCCCCAGGAGGGCTCCTTGGTCCCAGCCTGTGCCTCCCATGCCTCTCACTGTGGGCAGAGGCCCGGTCAGGCTGCCTGTCTGTGTCTGCTGTGAGGGACGAGGGCAGAAGCTGTGAAATGGGCTGTATGGCTGCAGCTCAGCCAACAGTGTTTCCCAAGTTCTCATGGGGGGGGGGGCTGGCCCCACCCCAGGCCAGGCAAGGGCTGCTTGCCCTCTGCCTTTCACCTTGTTCCTTGTTCTCAGTTTACAGAGTATTTTCTCATTCCCATTATGTTCTCTCTGCCTCTGAAATTCCCTCCCACCCACCCGCAGGGCTGAGATTAGAGGGTGGTGGTGGTAAAGGGACCCCGACAATGACAATGATTCTCCTGTCTCAGGGGTTGGGGATATAGCTAGGTGGCCTCTTTCTGCCCCTCATGTTTACGTTAGCAGCCTGAAGCACTTTAAGTTCTTTCTTTTTTCTTTATTTCTTTTTGGTCTGTTCCTCTAACTTATTCTCCAACCACAGCTTCCAACTGAAATAAGACTATTAAATGCCTGTCAAGGAGGAAGAATGGGTGTTGTCTGTGTGTTAACCTCAGGGGTGATCACCTTCAACATGTAGCAAACAGCTTCCTTCCTGTCCTGTTTCTCCAATTCCCAGATTCATTTTGGGTTTTTCAAGAAGGGATGTGGCTGAGCTGCCCAGACTGGCCTTGAACCCACAATGCAACCCAGGTTACCTGGAATTCTTGATCTTTCTGACTTACTCTCAAATGCTGGGATTGCAATTGCCTGTGTGCTGCCATTCCTGGCTCCAGTTTCCAGTTTTATGGTGCCAGGTGGTGGTCTTACACACCTACTTATGGACTGAGGTATGTGACTGTCTCCGTAGAAGGCAGAGGACAGGCACAAGGTGTAACAGCCCCCCTCCCCCCGTCCAAGTTCAACCCATTCCATACACACATCCTGAGCCTTGGAAGGTTGGACTGGTGTTTATTAGAAGGGAGGGAAAGCGGGGAGTCCCCTTGCCAGAGTTCCCCTTAACATAGTGTGTCTCCAAGCCTCTGTTCCTTGGGTGGGGGTCAGGAGGTGGTGAGCATAAGCCCCTTGTTCAGCAGCAAGCCAAGAAAGGTAGAGGATGGATGTCTCCTCATCAAAGGCTGAGACCCAGTCCATTTCTACAGGCTCAGACGTCAATGGGCTCCCGGCCTCGGTTCTGCCTCTTCACCACAAACACCCTCTGTCCTGACACGGTCACCAACAGTGTGTGTTCTCCAAAGACCACTGGAGGGGAAACAGGCCTTCCCCCACCCAGGAGAGGGAAGGAAGCATGGAGTTAGTGGGTGCAGTGGCCTGGGGGGGGGGGGGGGGGGAAGACAAAGCAATCTGTAGCTGAAGGTGGAAAGTCCAGAGAAAGGGCCGGGAAGTTCTTTCCTTCTCAGACTCACTCGGGTCTCACACTAGGAAATCTCAAACAAGGTAGTAGGTGAACCAGGGACCCCAGGAAGAGTTGGAAGTCACTGGGAGGGAGACAGGTATTCCTCACTGAGCAGAGAAGCCTCTAGGGCAACCCCCCACCAGGGATAAGAGCTCACCAGACAGGCGTTTGAAGGGGACGTTCATGCCATGGTGCAGCCGGAAGCCACAGGCTGTGCTGACCAGCTCTGAGATGGCGCTGGCCGCTTGCTCATCATTCTCAAGGTCCCCAGATGACTGCTTGTGGGTAGAGGAGGGCAGGGGCAAACAGAACACAGAATTGGGAGAATTCCAGACACAGGCCACTGGCTGTTTTATTTAAAGTCTCCAGTACTTTCCCATGTCCCCAAGTCACCTAGCTTTGGGGAAATCCCACTGAAAACCTTACAATTTTGCCTTCCCTGTGCCATTCCTATTTCTCATCCTTAAAGACAGGGCATCACTCGTAACTCTACTGATAATCCAGGCTGGAGGTCAAACCCAGAGCTTTGGACATGTTCAGTAAGTGCTCTACCACTCACTGAGGAACTCTAGGCAGATGCTCTTCCACTGAGCTAAATGCCAGTCCACCTTATTCCCAGCCTCCCCACTTGCTGCCCTGTCTGTAGAATATAAAGTAAACACCCTCTTTGTCTTTGAAGCTGTTACTCCTTACATTGGGCAAGTGATGTGACAGGAGTTCAGGTTTCCTCTTTTCTGGTCACTGTTTCAACTTCCTCTTTGACAACCTTCAGGCCCCTTACTAGGTTTAGTTCCCTTTGCTCTGTTTCCCCATCTGTATATTGGGGTCAGCAGAACCTACTTAATGGGCTTGTAAGGATTACATGAGACAATGAGAGACCTTAGAACAGGTCCCATACAAAAAAGTACATAACTGGTAGCATTCAACCTCAAACCCTCTAGAGTCAGCCCATCACAATTCTCCTTGGCCACCTCCCTGGCTAACTTCCTTTCTAGATTTCTTATTGGTTCAGGTATCATATTATTTTTCTAGGTTTCCCATTTGAAAGTCCTATGGATGAGTACCTTCAGGAATGTATTTTAAAACCTCTAAGATGTCTTCTTGGGGCTCAGTAGGTAAGAGTGCTTGCTGTGCAATCATGAGGACCTGAGTTCAAATCCCCAGCCAGGTGTGACTACACTTGCACCTGGAACCCTGGCACTGGAGGGGAGGGGGGCGCAAGACTGCTGGAGTTTGCTGACTGACAGCCTAGGTTCAGTGAGAGACCCTGCCTGGAAGAAATAAGATGGAGAGTGATAGAGCAGGATATCTGGTGTCCTCTGGCTTCCACATATGGACACACTCAAAGATGTCTTATATACATTACTCCCCTGGAACAGTCTTGCCAAACCATTTTGGTGGGTCATGTTTTTAGTCAAAAACACTTCAAATAACCTTCAAGATCAGAAGAAGTTCAAGCTGGGGCTGGAAAGATGGCTCAGCAGTTAAGAGCTCTGGCTGCTCTTGCAGAGGACACAAGTTTAATTCCCAGCACCCATAATCTGACTAACCATATGTAATACAGTTCCAAAGGATCCATTGCCGCCTTCTGACCTCCAAGGGCACTGCACAACACAGGCAGGCAACACACTATATAATTTTTTCTTTGGTCTTTTGACACAGGGTCTCCCTGTAGCCCCAGCTGGCCTGAAACTCACTATGTAAACCAGGCTGGCCTTGAAAGCACAGAGATCCACCTGCCTCTGCCCCCTGAGTCCTGGGGCATGCACCACCACAGCCAGCTAAAAAATTTTTAAAAAGAGGTTTAAGTAAGCCTTAGGACATCCACTATCAGATTCTTATCATAGCTTTCTCCCTGCTCAAACCTTCCAGCTCTTTATTATTATTTTTAATGTGTATAAGTATATTGCCTGCATGTGTGTAAGTGCACCGATGTTGTGCAATGCCTGTGGAGGTCAGAAGAAGGCATCAGATCCCCTGGAACTGGAGTTGCAGACAGTTGTGAGCTGCCATGTGAGTGCTGGGAATCGAACCTGGGTCCTCTGCAAGAGCAGTCAGTGGTCTTAACCACTGAGCAATCTCTCCAGCCCCAAACCTAACTCTTCAGAAAGTTTTTTTGATTTTATTTGTATGAGTGTAAAGTGAACCATGTGGGACAATGCCTGCGGACATCAGAAGAGGGGGTTGCACCCCCTGGAACTGGAGTTACAGACAGTTGTTAGTCACTATGTGGGTGCTGGGAACTGAACCTGGGTCCTCTACAAAAGCAATCTGTGCCCTTAACCACTATGCCGTCTCTCTAGCCCCTCCTAACTCTTTTTGACACAAAGTCACAATTCAGAAAAGCACTGTCACATTCCAGCAAGTCTACCCAGCTCCCAGTCCTGAATATTCTTTTCCACCCAATCACAGCCTTCCTTGAAACTCATCTGAATTCCTGCCTCCAAGAAAGTCTTGCCATAAAACAAATTACAGGAGCAAACAAGATGGCTCAATAGGTAAAGGTGCTTGCCTCCAAGCCAGATGACCTGAGTTCCACCCCCAGGACCCTCATGGTGGAAGGAGAGAAAAAACTCTAGCAAGTTGTCCTATGACCTTCACATATGCACCATGCTACGCACACGCTCACAGCCACACAACACAAATAAATTGATATACTAAAAAATAACTTTAAAAAGATATACCAAATAAAGGAATACTAGCAATGGTCAGTTATCAACAAACCTGTAACTAGTAACTTTGGTAAAGTTGGTGAACTTCTTTTTGAAGTAAGAGTTCACGTAACCCTGGCCTTGAACTTGCTATGTATCCAAGGACGACACTGTTTCCACCTTTCAAGTGCTGGGATAACAAGCGTGGCCACCACACCTGGCTTTATGCGGTGCTGGGGACTGAACCTAGGGCTCCATGAATGCTAGGCAAACACTCTACTGCCTGGGCTACATCCCCAGCCTTTGGTAATAAACCTCTTACCATAAAACAAGCAACTTAGGATTCCATACATTAATTACTGAAAGCTTACCATATGCCAAGCAGTACACCAGGCAGAGGACTTTAACAGAGACAATCAGACGAAAATGGACAGTATTAGAAGGGGTTTCGGAGCCGTGAGTCTCACTCCCCCGCCACCCCTTTCCCAGAACGCACCGCCAGCACTGCACCTTCGCTCAGCACCAGGTAGCCGAGCTGGTCAGGGATTCGCTCCAGGCCCTGGGTCAGTGCAGAAGTCTAGTGGGTGAAGAGGCAAACAGTGAGAAGCATGCTGACCAAACCCTGCAGAGCCGCAGGAGTCTCCTCGCGTGGAGACTGCCCTTCCAGACCCTCTGCGTGGCCTACGACCCCGATCTTCCCGAGTCTGCATCCGTGGTCACTCTGGGACCCCGGGCTCTTCCACCTCCCACGAAGGAGACCCCTCAATCCCTCCAGCCGCCTTACGCCCCGCCCCGGCTACCCCCCCCACCACCACCACCGCAGATCACCGAGTCCCACGGCCCTAGCCCACCCTCTGCGCCGTTGCCCCGCGCATCCTCCATTCCCCCGCAGGCCCAATATAAACTGGAGGGGCAGTCCTTAAGGCCATGGGGGTGGGCAACAGAGCTTGGGGGAGACAAGGAGAGAACCCTGGGCGTGCTACCCGCGCATGCGCCCTAACTCACCATCGCAGCCTTAGGTGCAGGGGTACTCCCAAGCAGATAGGTAGCTTCCGGCACTGGGCTCTGGTCACGTGATTCCACCGCCCACTGACTTTGAGACGCCCGGTTTCAGCTCCGTCCCTCGCATGCGGATTGGCAGAGGGGCACGTCATCAGCCTTCATCAGCCACTGCGGAGAGCCGTTTCCCTGAGTCGCAAGGGCAGTGGTCACATCTCCTCGGGGTCCCTGCGTGTTGTAGGGTGAGAACTCGCGGGTGGGGCTAAGTGCGCATGAGCGGCTAGGGTTTCACCAGCTAGCTAATCTAGTATGTCATCTGAGGCAAGTTCTCTACTCGGGTGTCACACTTCATCCTGAAAAAGAGACTAAAAGGAAAGATAGTTTGCTTGTGAAAAGCTATGTCGCATGTTGCACTCATGCCTCTTCAAAGCAGCTTTCTGTTTAAGACAAGTTCCTGACCTGGCTTTAAAATTTTTTTACTTTTCTATTTTTTTACTTAAATTATTTATTTAATAACCACACAATCAGAAGAAGCATTTCATTACAACAGCATTGACATATTCAATAATAATTTCCAGAGCTAAGATGCATCTCCTTCAAAATTGGCTGTAATTTTCAGGTTTACAGTTGAATTAATACAGTTATACAATATTGTACTCAGTATAAATCCTATGACATAAAATTAAATAAGGTTTTAAACTTTAAAAAAGATCTCCAATTTACTGTTAAAATACACAGCTTCATACAGAAAAATTCATTTTCAATACAATTGACAGATGCACAGGCATTTCTAATCTATATATCTGATGTCATCAGGTAAATTTCAGTGGTAATGTTTTTCACCTCTACTAATTATTAAGGAGCAAATTTTTATGCTTTGAAGAATTATGTTATTGTTATTTTAATTTTTTACACCCACTTCCCAGATAACATCCTCCCATAGTCTCCCTTCCCCCCACTAGAGCCCTTATACTCTGATATCCCAGCTACTGTCTGCTGTGTTGTCAACACCCCCAGCCATTCCCCACTACTTGCCCTTCTGGTGAATCTACTCAGCCTATCTAGATAGAGGTCTTTGTTTTAGGAGGGTCAGCTGTTCCTCATCTAGCAGTAATCAGTTGTCAATATTCCTTTGGATAAGATTGGGGTCTGCTGTCATTTTCCCACTTCTATGCTGGGTTACTATCAGGGAGTCCCTTTGGCCACCCAAAAGAAGGTATCGCCTTTTTGGCATTGTTTCTTGTTATGTAGCCTTTAGCTATAAATATGGACTCTTATGAAATTATTTTGGCCCCTTTAATCATTGGTTATAATTTCCTTTTGGTTGTTTAAGGCCATACAGTTGGACCAGATAAACTGATTTATTTTTACTCTTAAGGTCGTTTGAGGATCTGTTCCTCAGGGGTCACATGGGCTTGGGAGGAGACCTTGGCTCCTTTCTTCTACCAGTTTCACCTATATGAAGATAAGTCAAAGGTCCTGCTTGACCATGTTTGGCTTCGCTTGGAGGCATGGAGGAAATGATTTCTCTGTGTTGATCCTCCTCTTTATTGACGGGACACTGTTTCAAGTCCATCTGGTGGGGTCTCCTCGGCCTCCTTGATCAAGAGGACAGGTGACCCACCATTATAGGACATTTTGAGAGATGCTCATAATCCCCTGGAACTAGTCGACCTAGGAGGGCAAGGAGCAAAAACTGTCCTTTATGTCCCTTTGACTAAATTATTATAGGCCACAAAGTATGTCTGTTAAACATCCAAGAAGTTTAGTTCCACCAGTCTGGTATTTTTAATTACAGTGTGTCATGTAGATAAATCTTGGGCAAAACCAGTTGTTCTCAGATAAACCTTACCTAGACATATATTTCTTGATCTGCTCTGTATAATTTGTCAGTAGGGTGTAGGAATAATATGGTTCCCTTGAGTTTATAAAACTAGCTAGGCATTGTTTATTGCTTGCATTGTCTCACCCCTCCATCATGGTTTTCCCACTTAAGGTGCCCCCATTTCCCCCCTTTCTCCCTTACTAATACCCTTCTCCTATGGTCCTCTCTTGAGCTCCTTCTTTCCCTTTATCCCCTAGGTTCCTGGTATACCCTTCCCTCCCCCATCTCTTAAACCCAATTTTTATACATATCTCCCTCATTAAGGCCTGTTTCCGACTATTCTTCTCTTTCATGTTCTTTCTTTTACTTTATCTCCCTGTTTCTTTTCCATTATACTGGTTCCTTAGTTATATCTGGTTGCATACTTATTTATCAGAGTCTGGTTCTAGGATCCACATATGAGGGAGAACACATGTCAGTTTTTTTTTTTTTTTCTGAG
>NW_008337205.1:2489010-2489696 GCF_000622305.1 Nannospalax galili
GAGTTTTATATATATTCTGGACGTTATACCTCTGTCAGATGTGTCACTGGTGAATATTTTCTCCCATTCTCTGGGTTTTGTCTTCACTTCCCTGGTTGCCTCCTTAGATATACAGAAGGCTTTTAGTTTAATGAGGTCCCATTTGTTGATTCTTGACCTTGTTTCCTGAACTATTGATATTCGGTTTAGAAAATCCTTTCCTAAACATATATCTTTTAGGTTTTTCCAATGTGTTCTAACAGTTTCGGAGTTTCAGGCTTTAAACTGGGGTCTTTGATCCATTTGGAGTTGACTTTTGTGAACGGTGAAAGACAGGGATTTAGTTTCATTCTTCTACAAGTGGAGATCCATTTTTGCCAGCACCATTTGCCGAACATGCTATCTTTCCTCCAGTTCATGTTCTTGGCCCCTTTGTCAAATACCAGGTGGCTAAAATTGCATTTACTCATATTTTGGTCTTCAATTTTGTTCCATTGGTGTATGGGTCTATTTTTGTGCCAGTACCATGTTGTTTTTATTACTATAGCGCTGTAATACAGCTTGAAATCTGTTATAGTAATCCCCCCCAGCATTGCTCTTAGTGCTCAGGGTTGCATTGGCTATCTGAGGTCTTTTGTACTTCCATATGAATCTTAGGATGTTTTTTTCCAATTCTGCGAAAAATGTCATGGGGATTTTGATTGGCA
>NW_008337205.1:2490936-2491238 GCF_000622305.1 Nannospalax galili
CAGAATTGGATTCAGATCTTCTTTAAATTTCTGTTAGAATTCTTCTGTAAATCCATCTGGTCTGGGGCTTTTTTTAGTCGGGAGGTTTTGTATTATGTTTCAATTTCTTTATGTGTTACGTGCCTGTTTAATCTGTTAATCTCTTCTTGATTTAGCTTTGGTGGTTCCCATGTTTTTAGGTACCCATCCAATTCTTTTAGGTTTTCAAAATTAGTAGCATATAGGTTTTCAAAGTATTCCCTTATAATGTTCTGGATCTTCTTTGGTGCCTATTGTGATGTTTTCTTTGTTCCTATTCCATT
>NW_008337205.1:2491269-2492422 GCF_000622305.1 Nannospalax galili
TCTTTCTTTCTTTTATCTTTCTGGGCTAGCAGTCTGTCAATCTTGTTTATCTTTCCAAAGAACCAGCTCTTGGATTTGTTGATTCTTTGTATTGTTTTCTTTGTTTCAATTTCATTAATTTCTGCCCTGATTTTTGTTATTTCTTCTTGTCTGCTGGGTTTGGGTTTCCTTTGCTGTTGCTTTTCAAGTGTGTTGAGTTGCAATGACCAGACTGGCCTCGAACTCACAAAGATCCACCCGCCTTTGCCTCCCAAGTGCTGGGATTAAAGGTGTGCACCACCACGCCTGGCTCCAATTTTTTAATGTAGTTACTTAGAACTATAAACTTCCCTCTAAGGACCGCTTTCAGCATGTCCCAGAGGTTTTGTTGTGTTGTATTGTCCTTTTCATTTAATTCCAGGAATATTTTTATTTCTTTCTTAATTTCTCTTTTGACCCATTCATCATTCAGGAGTGTATGGTTTAATCTCCATGTGATCATGTGGTGATTAGGGCTTCTTCCAGTGTTGATTGTAAGCTTTATTGCATTGTGGTCTGATAGAGTTGACCTATCTAATGGAGACAGTGGGGTATTGAAGTCCCCTACTATTAATGAGTTGGGGTTAATCTGAGTCTTAAAGTCCTGTTGTATTTTTTTTTGATGAAGTTGTGTTAGGGACTCCTGCTGTGTAAAGTAACAGTTTCTCCATGTCCAGAAAGCCCATGGGCTCGGATTCAAATGCAGAGACTCCTTTTTCAGCAGGGTGCCTTCCCAGCATCTTCCTGACTCATCTTTTGAAGCAGCCATCACAAAAACATGGCCTCCAGCTCAGGAACTGCCAGCTATTTCCTGTGTGATTCTCAGGCAGTCTGGCAGCCTGGCAGGAGCCCGCTTCCATATGTAAATAGGGCATCCCACAAAGTACCTATCAGCTAAGGTTTTTACTACCGCCCCCATAGTATAAATATCCTGGTTTCCCCTCAATAATTGGAGCTGGAGCTGGATCACCAAGACTTGGAGCCAAGCAGAGTCAGGAGAATAAAGTAGCTGTATCACTGAGATCAGAGCTGAGTCCTGTGTCTTACTGCCTATGATCCAGTCTTCCCAGAGAGAGCTGTCTCTTCGTAAACCACGACTCACGGAGACCCTGCTTTCGCTGTCTCCACACTTCCC
>NW_008337205.1:2492966-2503186 GCF_000622305.1 Nannospalax galili
AAAGTCAGCTTCTAAAATAAACTTCCCTAATCGGTTTTGTTATCCTGCCCCCAGGGTACTCAAACCACAGCTAAAACCAGTTAGGTGAGAATTTAAATTAACTAGCCCCTGCGGAGCACTTGAAAGATCAAGGTGGCTTGTGCCGTATAAACAAACAGACAAAAGATTCAAAGAGGCCATTTTTTTTTCTGTAGTCTGCAGCTATGCTTGTGCCTGTCAGAGCATTCCAATCCCCTGGTGTCAGACTGCTGCAGGAACATTAAGCGCTAGACAACACTATTTTCCTTTTATAATGGGTAATTCAACATCATGCCAGAAAAAACTCCAAATTCGCTCCCTTAGAGCCTTACTTAAATCAAGAGGACTTAAGATTTCCCAAAAAGAAAGCTTGAAATTTTGGAATGAAGTATATCAATTTGAACCCTGGATCCTGTCAGCAGACATTTCTGATCCAGAGGTCTGGACTAACATTGCATATCTGGCTCGTAAAAAAGAAATCCAGGAAAGGCATAATTTCTCCCTTTCCTTTCTCCCCATAATAGCAGCCATCCAACAATGCTTAAGAATCCCACTTAAGATTGAAGAAAGCTTACAAGCACCAGATCCATTGCTAACCACAGGGAGAGGATTTGCTTGTGTTTTCCCACAGGATCAACCAAAGAAAAAAAAGAGGGGGAGACGACACCCAAAGCCCCCCTAGAGCTTCCTTCTCTGCCATCCTCATGGCTGTCTTTACCCTGCTTAACACCAACGCTTCAGCCAGCCCCCACTCTCCCTAATACCATGTTCTAGAGATTTTATTTTTCAAGGAAAAAATCAGATGCATGGGACAATTGCTGGAATATTGGAGTAATAGCAGAATTCTACTCAGATGCATTCTCTAGGTACCCCACAGCTAACTTTCATGTCTCTCAACAGCTTGCACCTGCAGCCAAGTCTGTGCTAACTCATAATATTATTCTACAGGAAAGACAGAGGACCAAATAAGATCGACTATGTCCTGGAACAAGTCTAACTTTCTTCCCTTCACCACCTACCCCAATGTCTAATTGCCTTTTTTGTGCATCCAGCAAAAGATTTCACTGACTCTCATCTAAGTGTATTCAAACAACTGGCTAATTATTTAATTTGCATTTTCAGCAGCAAGCCTCCCCAGTACAGCATGCATTGCTCCTCTTTTCCTATAGAGCAAGGAAAAACCCAAAACTGTGTTAATTTCTCTTTGTCCACCTTTTGTGTACTAGTAAGAAACTGCCTTTCTCCTATACAGCTGCCAGCAGAGAAAGATCTTTTTCCCCCTGCTGGTAGAGATGGAACTTACACTCTCCCTGGATGCTGGAGACGTTGCTATGGTGACAACTGCTGCAAGCTACACCTGATCCCGCTTTGACTGAGACAAGCTGAACTAAACAATAACATCTGCTACTGAAGCTTGGAATCTCTCCAACAAAAAAATGAACTTTCTTGCCAGGATTGTGCTCCACAACAGAAGAACATTGGACTTAATAAATATGGGGAGGGTGTATAATATTTGGGAAAAGATGCTGTTTCTTTGTAAATGAATCAAATGTTGTTGAAACCAATGTTAACACTCTCAAAAAAACTTTGTAATCTATTTTTAAGATTGGCTTAACAATCCCTTGTTTGCATGGCTCCTATCCCTTGTTGCCCCCTGATAATACTGTATATTATTTTGATACTTGCTCACTGTTTTTAAGATTTCCTTGCTGACAAATTACTGCCATTTGCTAAAATCACTACAAAACAGTTCATGGTCAATTATCAGACTTTGAATTCTCCCGAGACAGATAAGTTGGCCCTTAGGGCTTGTGATGGCACTTCTCCATTTTTAAATCAAACAGGGGGAGATGTTGGGGACCTCTGCTGGTTAGGGTTGCAGTCTCTCCATGTCCAGATAGCCGCAAGCCAGCTTGGCGTTCTTATGCAGAGACTCCCCTTTCCAGCGGGGCACCTTCTGCTCTCCTTCCTGACTCACCTTTGAAGTGGCCGTCACAGATACATGACCTCTGGTACAGAAACTACCAGGTTTTAATCAGGCATTGTCTGACAGCCTGATAGAAGCCCACCGCCACATGTAAATGGGGCATCCCAGGAGCACCTATCAGCTGAAACTTTTGCTACTGCCTCCACACTATAAATCTTCTGGTTTTCCCCCTAATAAATCAGAGCTGTATCACTTGTCTGAAGCTGTATCACTGAATCCTGAGTCTCACTGCGCACGGAACCAGCCTGTGATACAATCTCCCCGGAGGGGGCTGTCCCTTCGTAAACATTCACTTACGAAGATCTTGCTTTTGCCCTTCCTGCACCTCCCCCTTGTGATCCGGTGGCTGACGGATCGCGTACACAGAGGGAGTGCCTGGCAGCTTGGAACGGAACTCGCCACCCCGCAACTTCCCGCGTGATCCAGTGGCCGGTGGATTTCGCATCTCGAGGAAGTGCACGGGTGAAATTAGGGTGGAACTCGACCGGGCCAGCCCCGGTAGCAGAGGGACTCACAGCAGAGAAGCAGCGGAGAAGCAGGGGCCCGCCAGCAACACAGAGCAGACGCGCTGTGGGACCCGCCGCCTTCCAGGTGCGCACAGGGGACCGGCACCACGCTAGCAGCTGGCGCCCTGGGATCCCTACACCCCCCATAAAGTTGGGTGCACCAGAGTTTGGTGAATATATGTTCATGATTGTAATATCTTCTTGGTGTGTTGTTCCTTTGATCAAAATGAAGTGGCCCGCTTTGTCTCTTCTGATTAGTTTTAGTTTAAAGTCTATTTTGTCAGATATTAGAATTGCTACGCCTGCTTTTTTCTTAGTGCCATGTGCTTGGTATATTTTTTTCCATCCTTTCACTTTGAGATAGTGTCTGTCCTTGAAAGTGAGATGCGTTTCTTACAGACAACAAAAAGATGGGTTTTGTTTCTTAATCCATTCACAAAGTCTGTGTCTTTTGACTGGGGAGTGCCCCAGTCTGTGGGGTCTGCAACGGGGTACCTGGATTGGGGAGTTGGGATGTGGATGAGGCAAGGGGCAAGAGAAATGGAGACAAGACAGTGCTCTGATCAAGTCTCATTTATTGAAACACAAGCATATAGTTAAATAAGGAGTACAACTGGACTGAATCATAACAGCCAGATAGCAAAGGCCCAGGTGCACTCCAAGGGAGGAATCCACTGAGAGCAAAGCAGTTACTGGAAGAGAAAACAAGACTGCAGGCGAAGGCCATGGGCTCCATCCAGTGCCTGTGAGAGTCTACTGATCAACAGAAAACAGGGCTATTTACAATAACTAGAGCAAGGCCACAGGCTACCAGCCCAGGCTATGAGCCAAGGTTGTGGGCTCAGGTTGTGGGCCCCGGCTGTGAGCCAAGGTTGTGGGCTCTTTCCCATGCCCACGGGAGGGGACTCAGTTTCCCAATATACTGAGACGGCTCCCAACAGGTCCCCCTTTTCTTTTAATAAATAGAATGCAGGGATTGTGAGTGCTATACCCTTAGGGAACTGCACCTGTCTTAGGTTGGAGTATCCTTCCCCAAGTGCTTACCCATCATTGGATAAGGCAGTAACATCAGACTACCCTCCTGTCTTAGGTTGCAACAAGGGGGGATTCTCATGTACCCGTCATTGACTGTCCAGTTCATCTCACAAGGGGGATGGCTGGCCGCATGCTGACCATGCCATATAGTTACACGTCCCAATTAACTCCTGATCCATGAGATCAAGGCGATGGTAATGGACCTGTATTGGATGAGCCACAAGAAGAGCCTCCACCTGCTGCTTAATAAAAACCAACAGCCTTTTAACTAATAATGGCCCTAGTGTAAGTAGGAGTAGGAAAAGAATAAAAGTTGGAATCAGAGAGGGAATCCAAGAGAGGAAAGGAGAATCCAGCCATCTGGAAGATGATAAGAATTATGCAGCTTATAACTGATGGTCTGCAGATTCTGTATATTTTGTTCCACCAATCCAGATTCATTGACATAGAAACAGCATTCCTCCTGTAAAAAAAGACAAGTACCCCCCTTCTCTGCAGTAATGAGATCAAGCGCTCTATGATTTTGAAGAGCAACTTGTGCCAAGGAAGTTAATTGGCACTGCAAAGATGCCAAGCTACTGGCCGTAGATTCTATAACTTGTTGCAATTGAGAATTGAATTCTTTTGCAGTATAGAGAGTATGTCCCAAAGCTCCTGCCGAAAGGCCGGCAGAAACAGTAAATCCTATCCCAATTACAAAAGGAATAAATATTCCTCTTTTAATATGTGGACGGAGAAGCCAAGCGAATTCTTCTGGAGAATACATGTTTAACTGGGGTACAATAGTAATTAATACACATGGCCCTGGAGAAGAAATAGTGATCTGCTGATACAAAGATTGATTGCATCAGAAAGACGTAAGAGGAGGAGCATATAAAGGTGAACTGACAGCATGCTTGCCCTGACATATAAAGGAAGAGGAAATGTAGATAGCAGTGATATAGCAGAGAGAAATATTTTGAGCAGGGTTACGAAGCAATGGAATTGATGACATAGGAGGAGAAAGTACAGTGCCAGGGGCACTAATGTTAAGCACAAAAGAGTTGTTAACAGGAACAGCGGCCAGTAATGGCCAAACTAAGAAAGCACACAATAAACATGAAGAAGCATTGATATTAGAAAGATTCATCAACTTTAAAGCAAAGTTTAGGTAATTTGGCCAAAGAGCGAGATTAAAGGTAGAATTTGACTGTATGGTCGATTGAAGCTTAGTCTCACTCATAATGATAACCTGTTTTACTTGCTTTTCAATGGTAGCAGGGACCAGCTGGCAGGAAATAAATATAGACCCCACTGGACGTGAGGAGTATCCATCATTAAAAATTTTTCCCTTGACTCCATTTTGCCACAGATTTTGGTATTACCACAGTGATCGTCACCACCATTATCCTTTCCCTAGGGGCTGCTGCCACTGCTGCTATTGCTTTCACTCAATCCTCCACTACTGTGGAAACACTCAATGAGGTTGTATCCAAAACCTCTGTGGCCTTACACACTCAATCTCTTATTAATCAATACCTCTTCCAGGCCATTTCTGTCATCCAACAACAGGTAGACATCCTTGGAGAGGAGATGGTGCTCATCAAACAAATGACACTAATGGCCTGTGACCCATGGTTCAAAGCCCTGTGTCTCACACCTTACAAAGTAAATAACCTTGTTGGGCCAGGATGGAACTCTCACAGTACATTGATGGCCACTGGAACCAAAAGTTTCTCAACTACTCCACCTTGCTCACTGACCAGATCATCTCCCTAAATTATACACGGGCTCAGACATTAGATATAAACTCTGGATTCCTCGAAAAACTTTGCTTGAATTTAAAAGCTTTGTTTGACCCTTCATGGATCATTACTTATTTACTCTTTGGTATCACAGTCTTAATTCTTTTCTTGCTCATAAAATGCCTTGTTCTACACTTCTGCAGACAAAACCAAGTAAATTACTCGGCGTATCAGGTTCTCAAGATGCTCAAGGATCCAGACTTCGACACCCCCCCACCCCCGAAGTCCGGCAAGTCTGCCTTGCTGATATCCGAGAAGTGGCTGTGTAACTTCTTGCCCTTCTCCTCCCTCACATGGTCTTCCCAGAGGTCACACCCTTCGAGGGCTGGTAATCAATGAAGCGTAAGATCCTGATGGTCAGGATGACCTAATACAGGCACAGTCCATCAAGCTGGGTGCCCTCTGAGGTGGGGTCAACTGTGTCGAGGCAAAGAACCTTGGCTCCCACTGACCTTTCTATAATAAAAAGGGATGGATATGTAGGAGGTGAAGTGCCAGACCTAAGCACAGGCTGCACTAGGGAGCACAGCTTCCGCCTTGAAAGCAGAGCCTGTGCTTCCGCAAAACAGCCAACCTATTATCTGCCCTGGACCTAGAGACTGATGACGCGAGCGGCCTGGATGAGGGGATCTATCAGGGAGTGACACACCAGCTTATGGGACACTGGGGGCAGGGGGAGAGATATATAAGGCCTGCCCTTCCCAGCAATAAACTAGTCTGCAGCACCTCGCCTAGTGCTTGTTTCTACCTGACTCATGGTGTCTGTGTGTTGACTCTGCGCCACTCACCCCCACCACGGCCAGAACCCTCATTCCCCGCAATCCCTCGTGGGCTGGATCCGCAAGGAAACCTGCAACACTGGCATATTTTCTATGAATTCTGGAGATTGAACTCAGTCAGGTCCTCAGGCTTGCTGACTGACTACCTCCTCCAGCCCCACTACACAAAAATTTTAAAGATTAAGGCCACACAGCACGAGCTATATATGCACTGTCAGTGTATATGTTAAGAGGTGTATCAGGAAACATAGAGAAAACTGATATAATAGCAGATAATTCCACCAGTTGTGCAGAGGTTTTATTAGTTTGAAATTGCACAAGCTGATCATCCCAAGTATGGGCTGCTATGCCATTAGAGGAACCATCCGTAAAAACCAATAAAGCAGTGGAAAAAGGATGATGGCTAGTAACACATGGAAAAATGAAAGTATGCAAATTACAGAATTGAATGAATTTATCAGGTGGATAATGGTTATCTATAATCCCTGAAAAAGCAGCACAAGCTATCATCCAAGTTTCTAAATTCTGAAGCAACCAATTAACCTGATCCTTAGTATAAGGCTGTACAATATGAAGAGGGTCCACACCAAAATATTTACGACTGTGGTCCCTGCCACTAATCATTAAATCAGCTACTGCATCATAGTATGGAAGCAACACCCGTTTAGGAGAAGCAGATAAATGTACCCACATAAGAGGATGGGCAGGCTCCTGCCAAAGAAGACCCGTGGGTAATATTTGAGTATTAAAAATCATGAGCCATAAGGGTTTATGATAATCTATATTGGTAACAAACTGATTAGCAATTGCTTCCTCAACCCTATGTATAGCAACTCTGGCTTCTTCAGTAAGTGTTCTAGGTGAGGCTGGATTAGCATCCCCTTTAAGGATGTCAAAAAGAGGCTTTAAATCACCAGTAGTCAATTTTAAATAAGGACAAAGCCAATTGGTATCACCCAATAATTTTTGGAAATCATTTAAAGTTTGCAATTTATCAAGCCTAAGAATAGCCTTTTGATTAGTTATTTTATGTCTATCAATCTGAAAACCTAAGTAAGAATAAGGATCTTGCATTTGCACCTTTTCAGGAGCAATGTGCAAGCCTGCATTTAATAAATCAGATTTTAGTTGAGCATAACATTGTAACACTTCTTCCACTTGTTTGCTCCAACTCGAGCAAGTGCTGTAAGCTTGATCACGCGCAGCCTGCCTGACATGATACGTCACCAAGCATGATTCTATTGTGTGGCCCAATGATTTGCTGTTCTGCCTGCATGTTAGCCCCGTGCTCATGTCCTGATTGGCTCTGTGTGACGGTCTGATTGTGGGATGGATCTAATGAGGGTATATATTGTGGGATGATGAAGAATAAGAGAGAGAGAATTGATTGAACCTCACCTTGGCATCCGTGTTGTCCTTTCCTCGGCTCTGCTGGTTGGAGTCTTGGTTTGCGGCAATGAATTATATACATGGAAGGCCAAATATTTCTGGTATTCTGAAGAGCTGCAGCTACAAATTTCTGACAAAGGGTAGAGCTGTTGGCCATCCCTTGAGGCAAAACATTCCACTGATATTTTTTCATAGGCTCTCTAAAATTAATAGAAGGAAGACTAAAAGCAAAACGTTTACGATCATTAGGATATAAGGGAATAGTGAAGAAACAATCCTTAAGGTCTAGTATTATCTTAAAATATCCTTGTGGTATGGCAACTGGCGAGGGCAAACCTGGCTGCAAAGCTCCCATGAGGACCATAGTGGAATTAATTGCTCTCAAATCTTGTAGTAATCTCCATTTTCCAGACTTCTTTTTTATAACAAATATGGGTGTGTTCCACGGGGAACAGGTCTCTTCAATGTGCCCTGCCTCAAGTTGTTCCTGCACCAATTGAGTGGCTGCTGCCAACTTCTCTGCTGTAAGCGGCCATTGAGGTATCCAAACTGGATCATTAGATTGCCAAGTTATATGATCCACATAGTTTGAGGGTGCAGGATTGTCAATGGCCGCCATCATAAATTTCCCAAGCCTCGCTTATCAGTCTGACCTATACATGCTAAAGGTGACACCCGTCCATTTTCCAACTTTCCTAATCCTTTGCCTGGGCTGTATCCCTGCATCAGCATCTGCACAGTAACAACATCATTTGGACTACACATAACAACTCCCATTTGTGAAAGCAGATCTCTTCCCCATAGGTTAACTGGCAAATAAGGAACCACAAAAGGTTTAATCAAAACAGAATTATTCATAGAATCTTTCCAAGTGAGAAATTTTGAACTCTGTCTTGGATTCTGGCTCTGCCCTATACCTTTTAAATTAGTCAAAGTCTCAACCGTGGGCCAAGCTACAGGCCAGGCCTCAGCAGAAATTATAGTGACATCAGCTCCGGTATCAATGAGACCATCAAATTTCTTTCCATCAAGCCATAAAGTTAATGTAGGTTTTTTATGAGTAATGGCCTGGACCCAATAAGCATTAGAGGAGCCAAAATTTTTATTACCTCTACTTTTACTTTGAACAGGATGACTGGATTTAACCAGAGGTACCAAAATTATTTGAGCAAAATGCTCCCCCTGGGGAATAGTGACTATATTGCCAATGGCTCGAGCTATGATTTTAATTTCTCCAGTATAGTCTGCATCAATTATCCCAGGCACAACAGATAAGCCTTTTAGAGCAGCGCTACCTCACCCTAATATCAGCCCACAAGTATTGTTAGGGAGTGGTCCATAAATTCAAGTTCCTATGGTCTGAATTCCCATCTCTGGAGTCAATACTGTGTGGGAGGAGGAACTGAGGTCCAGTCCTGTGCTTCCTGGAGTTGCCCTGCTGAGGCTAGAAATGGATTGCTGCTGCTGGTGGCTGCCTGTGCAGGGATAAAGCTGCTGACTGCCCCAAATGCTTGTTTAGGGGCCTGGGGCTGGCCCCTCCACCAGTTTCCCTGACAAGGAAGTAAAGGTCTCCCATTGATATCAGTTTTAGACCTGCAATTATTAACCCAATGCCTTCCCCTTCTACACCTTGGACACAATCCAGGAACTTTTCCATCATCTGTCTTATGCTGAGCATTATCAGCTTTGCAGTCCCAGGCAAAGTGCCCACTTTTACCACACTTGAAACACCCCTTGCTCTTAGCCTTTTGCCTTTCAGCCAGAAAATCTTTTACAGTTTGTCCAGTAAAAGCAGCTGCCATAGCAAGCCCCTGTTGATATGATGGACCTATGTCTGCACACAGACGAATATAGCCAGTCCAATCCGTCTTTTTCCTGTAAGGCCTGATGGCTGCCTGGCAGGCAGGATTAGCATTTTCATATGCCAACTGTTTCACATACTCAAGCCCTGCATCAACATTTCCAAATATTCTCCCTGCTGTGGTCATTAACCAATGAACAAAATCTGCAAAAGGCTCATCAGATCCCTGCTTAACTGAAATGAGAGAAGCTCCCAGGTCCCCTTTGACCAGAAGTTTTCTCCATGCTTTCATGGCAGCAACTCGAATTTGTGCAAAAAGACCTGCATCATAGTGCATCTGTCATGCATTGGATTCATACTGGCCTCTACCTATTAACATATCAAAATCCCATCCATTTCCAGTTTGTTGATTCCTTTCAGCTGTTTCTTTACAGTTGTCATAATACTCTGATTTCCATAGCAAATAATCACCCCCACTAAGGACTGCCTTTACCAGAGTATTCCAATCAATAGGAGTTAGCCATTTTTCAGCCTCCCCTTCCACAAGAGCCAAGGTATATGGAGCTGTAGCCCCATACTGCGACACAGCAGCCTTTAATTCTTTGATTACTTGGAATTCACGTCCTCTATGATGTCTCCATGTCTGCTTCTGGTCATCAACTGTTTCTGTTATGGGAAAAGCCTCCATGTGGGAGGAAAATCTATCAGGGTCATTAAAGTCTCCTTTGTATAAATGGAGGCTGGGCCTTCGAGGATTGTGGCAAACTTTTTTCCTATCCACAACAGTTTTTTTACCTATTTTAAGTTTTTGTCATCCTCTTGAGTCCCCTTCCTTTTAACTGACCTGGAGGACTCCCTTTTTATATTTTGAGAAGAATCCTCATCTTCACTATCAAGAGAAATCAAGTCAGGCGTTTCCTT
>NW_008337205.1:2505505-2511135 GCF_000622305.1 Nannospalax galili
TTAAATTCACTGAATTCTTTTATCATGTGTATAATTTTTCTTTTGCATTCCATGTCCTGCATTATCTCTAGGGGGTTCTCACTGTACTCCTGTAGAGGATTATTGGTATTTGGTGTGGATATGTTATTTTGGGTTTTCATGTTATTATTTTTTTCTCTGTGATTTTGACATGTGAATTTCTTTTGTAGTTCTTGATTCTTGTGTGAGACTCAGGCCTTCAAGTTTAGGTCTGCTCCTTTTTGTGAACTTTATGGGTCTTTGTAGTTTACTTTTTGGGCATGAAAAGCTGGTTTGCCTAAGCTTCCAGTTCTCTCTTTTGATTTTATATTGGAGTGGCTGGATTGCTTTTGTCTTCAGGAGTTCCCACAGAGGCCCATTTCAGATGAGGGTCAGATGTTTTCAGGCTTTCTCCTTAAGGTCTGAATCCCTCCAGGAATGATTTTGGCTTCAGGAATTTGGGGGTTGGACTGGCCTGGTAGCTGGGCTCAGGAAAGATGCTGGTCTAGGGCAGCTGGTGGCCATGCCACCAAGCGATGCAAAGGAAGATGGGGTGGGCAGGAAGAGGCCCCAAGGACTCCTGGGGACTGCACTGAGGAGCTGTGTTGATCTTGATGCAAGGGATAAGGAAGAGGAACAGTCACCCCTCATGTCCCAGAAAGAGGTTGGCATGTGGTGCAGGCCCAGGGAAGCAGAGGGAGGTGAGGGCAGGGCCAGGCCCAGAAGCAGTGCTCCTGGGACCCAGAGAAGGCACTAAGTTGGTCTGGATGAAAAGGATCAGGAAGCAGTATTGGTTCCCCAGGTGTCTGGGGCCCCAAGATGAGGAATGGGACAGGACCCAAACTAGGAGGAGAGACTGGTGGGGGAGATGGGAGGGTGAATGAGGCTGGGGAAATCAAGGCACAAAGGGCACAATGGACTTAACCTGGAGAGAGACCTGAGGGTAGGAGAGAGGCCTGCAGCAGATCCTTCAGGCCCATGGAAGCAGAGGGAGGTCAATTTTTTTTTTATTTTTAATGTTCTATTTACTGTTTTTATTTTATGTATATGAGTGTGTTTCCTGAATGTATGTTAGTACACCCATGTTGTTTAATTCCCTCAGAGGTCAGAGGAGGGCATTGGATTCCCTGGAACTGGGTTTATAGATGGTTGTTAGCTACCGTGTAGGTGCTGGGAACTGACCTCAGCAGCCAGTGCTCTTAACCTCAGCCCCATCTCTCCTGCCCCCCAACCCCCTTGTGAGTTTTGAGGTTTGGATGAGGAATCAGCCTTGGCGAGCAGACTCAACTGTGATACTGGCTATTCCACACCAGGAAAAATTAGAAATAGCACCTTCCTATCACTTTTAGTATATATGTGAGGGTCACAAAAATATATGGCTATATAGGAAAGTCTTGGTTTAATTTAGATAGATTACAGACCTTTTTAGATTTAGGAGTGCAGAAAAAGGAAGGTGTTTAAAGTTAAGAAATAAGAACTAGAGCCAGACCTGCAACAGGCAAGGAATGTGTCCTCTTTAATTCAGGAGACCATAGCAAAGGGCAGGTGATGTCCATGGATACAGACATCAGCAAACATAACAAAGCATTCTGGTCTTATATATGAATGCTACCTGATGTAGCTGTAGGATGCTTGGTATGAAGTGTCAGGTATCAGGTGTCAGTGTTGTTGGGGCACTTGAGGGTCTCCTTCCTGAAGATATTTTCTCAGGGTGAGCAAGCAGAGTTATCCTTTGGCACAGCAGGTTGACTCTGAAAAGTCTCTGTGGTGATCAGTTGATAAGGTCAGGCCAGCCAGAGCAGGCTATGGCACAGCAGGAGTTAAGTACCCCTGTACCCAGTCTCTGTCAGCCAGGGAAGTGACCAGGTGAGAGGGCCTGATCAAAGGCCAAGCCACCAATCTGGGCCATTTGGCTACCTAGAGGAATTTATGTAAGGAAGCTTATGACTCTCTTGCAGTTTATACATTCTATCATTCCAGACCCTGGGGGCATATAGAAAAAAGAGGGTAAGGGTTAGGGTGGAAACAGGGACACTGAATTTCTCTATTTTTAATTATTTAATAACCACATGATTAGAAGCAGGATTTCATTACAGCATTAACATATTCCACAACAATTTCCAGAGCAAAGATGCATCTCTTTCAAAATTGGCTGTAAGATTTTAGGTTCACAGTTGAAGTAATACAGTTATACAATACTGAACTCAGTATAGACCCTATAAAACATAAAGTTGAATGAGATTTTAGCCTTTAAAAAAGATCTCCATTTCATTTTAAAATATACTATTTCATACAGAAAAACTCATTTTTAATGCTACTAACATATAGATGTTTGCACTAATCTCTATGTATCTGATTGTCCTCTTGATCAAGGAGGCCATGGAGACCCCACCAAATGGACTTGAACCAGTGTCCAGTCTACAAAGACGAGGGTCAACACAGAGGAAACATTTCCTTCATGCTTCTAAGTGAAGGCAGCCACGGTTGAGCAGAACCTTTGACTTATCTTCACATAGATGGAACTGGCAAAAGAAAGGAGCCAGGGGCTTCTCCCTAGCCCATGTGACCCCTGAGGAACAGATCCTCAAATGATCTTAAGAGTAAAAATAAATTGGTTTATCTGGGACAACTGTATGGTCTTAAACACCCAAAAGGAAAGTATAACCAAAGATTAAAGGAATCAATATAATTCTTTAAGAGTCCATCTGTATAGCTAAAGGCTGCATAACAAGAAACAATGCCAGACAGTAGATACCTTCCTTTGAGTTGTTGTCCAGGGTGGCCCAAGAGACTCCCAGATAGTAGTCCAGCATAGAACTGGGAAAATGAACAGCAGATGTTAGATTTTGGGAAAATAAAAGGAAAGAGGAGTAGGAGACAAGAAACCAGAGCCAGACCTACAACAGGCAAGGAATATATCTTCCTTTATTCAAAGAAGATACAGTGAGAGGTAGAGGCTGTCTGTGGGAACCAAGCATCTACCACTAGACAAAGAAAACATGGGGGTATACCAGGGTTGTGGGGCACAGCTGCAGCTGCACTTAGTGGTGGAGTTAGTGCCGGGGCTTGATGTCCTTGGAGTGATTGAGGGTCTCCTCAAGATTATTTCTCCAGAAACTGGCAGGAGTGATATCTATGGCCTTAGAGGAGACAAGTGGGCTCCACAAACACTTTTCTCTCAGGCTAGGGAATGACCAGCTGATAAAGGGTGAGCATAGCCAAGCTTAAGCAAGGCCAGGCTGCCAATTAAGGGCCAGTTGGACACTTTAAGGGATTTATGGCTTTCCCTAATGAGGCTTGTGGCTCTTCTGCAATTCACACATTCTGTAAGACCCCAATCTTATCTAAATGAATATTAACAACTGATTGCTGCTAGATGAGGAAAAGCTGATCTTCCTAAAACAAGTAACTCTAGATAGGCTGACTAGATTCAGAGGATGGACAAGCACTGGGGAATGGCTGGGGGCCCGAACATGAGGCTCCTGGAATGTGCAGAGTTTGTGAGTACCCCCTCCCACCAGGAGGGTAGCAGCAGCTTTGCCTTTAAGCCATCCCACCCTTGAGGATTGGCAGTCTCTCCTCTTTTTCCTCCTTTTATTTTTGGTCTGAGTCTTCCCGTGGGACCGTTAAAGACGAAGGAGCAACTGAGGCTTTCTGATCAGGGCTACCCCCTGATGTTAGCCAAAGGCTCTTAGCCCTCTTAACAGACCCCAGCTGCCCTCATGGGTGTAGACAATACCCCCTATCTATACATCTTTCTAATGCAAAAACCCAGTAACGCAATGACCAGTTAATTGCTCTTAGAGTGGTTGCTGGATCTCTTAAATTTGCAGGCAGGCTTGCACTGTGACCTATGTGGAATCACCTAAGGTTTGATCCCAGGCATGTTCCCCTAGGAATCAGCGTTTCACCCCCCTTTTCCTTTTCTATCTTAAACAACACCCCTAGAAACAAAATCCTCAAAGTTCTAAGGGATTTTTATACAAGCTTTAAAGTCAACTTCTAAAATAACAAACTTCCCTAATCTGTTTTGTTATCTTGCCCCCGGGGCGCTTAAGCCCAAGCTAAACCAATTAGGTGAGAATTTAAATTAACTAGCCCCTGCGGAACACTTAAAAAATTCAAGGCAGCTTGCGCCATACAAACAAACAAACAAAAAAAGATTTTAAAAAGCCATTTTTTTTTCTGTAAACCTTTTCCTGGGGAAGGGGCTCATCAGAGGACCACCCCATCTCTCTCTCTCTTTGCTTTATCTTGGTTATTGCCTTCACGAGGGTCTGGATACGGTTTGTGGGCAACTGAAGCCTCTTGGTCAGGGCAACTCCCTGATATTGGCTGAAGGCCCCCTGCCCTCTTTCTGGACCCCAAAAGCCTGACTGGGTGTAGGCATTAACCTTTACAACTATCATAAAAATCTGGTAACGCAGCAACCAGTTAAAAGTCACAAGGATGGTTGCCAGTCCCTTAAATCTGCAGCTAGGCTTGTGTTTGTCAAAGCGTCTCAATCCCCCATGGCAGGCTGCCTCGGGAACATTGAATGCCACTGACAACACTTCCTTTTTTTTCTATAATGGGTAATTCAGCATCATGCCAAAAAAAAACCCTCCAAATTCGCTCTCTTAGAGCCCTACCTAAATCAAGAGGACTTAAGATTTCCCAAAAAGAAAGCTCAAAATTTTGGAATGAAGTATTTCAATTCACACCTTGGATCCTGTCAGCAGACATTTCTGACCCAGAGGTCTGGACCAACGTTGCCTATCTGGCTCGTAAAAAGGAAATCCAGGAAAGGCACCATTTGCCCCTTTCCTTTCTCCCCATAATAGCAGCCATTTGACAATGCTTAGGAAACCCACCTAAGGCTGAGGAGAATTTACTAGCACCAGGGGATAATAAAGGGGGGGGTTCAAACAATGAAAAAGACCCTAAAGATTGCCCAACAGCAGATTTGACAGCCCTAAAAAATAATGAAAAAGACCCTAAAGATTGCCCAACAGCAGATTCAACAGCTGTAAAAAATAAAGAAAAAAATCCTGAAGATTGCCTGGTAACAGATTCAACAGCCCCAAAAATAAAGATTAACCAAGTCAGACAAAAATCACCCACCAACAAAAGTAACCTTTACCCCCCTCTTCCCCTCTACGAATCCTCATGGACTGATTTAACAAACCCAGATGTTAAAACCCAGACTTCAAAAACTCCTGGAGATTCCCAGATAAATCCCCCTCCCCCTTCACCACCACCCACGTCACCTGAGGCGCCATGCCCCACATTGGGCGCCAGCTGTGGGGTCTCTCCCTCTCCTTGTGGGTTGGCCACCATTCCACGAGGACAAAGGGAGCAGAAGCGATGAATGGGGTCAGGATGGCCAGTGAGCACTGAAGGAAGAAAGCCCTTCCGGGGAGGCAGGTTCAGTGAAACAGCTCCAGATTCAGTGAAACAGCTCCATTTATTCAGTGGGGGTCAGGGAAAATACAGTGTGGAGGCAGCAGCCAATGCTTCAGCTGATAGGTGCTCATAGTATGCTTTATTTACATGTGGTATCGGGATCCTATCATCCGACTATAGGGCAATGCCTAATTATCATATAGAAAAAACCTGGGGGTAGGTTTATTGCAGGTAACTATGCCAAAGGT
>NW_008337205.1:2511372-2547752 GCF_000622305.1 Nannospalax galili
CAAAAAAATCAACAAATAAAAAAATGAGTTATATTTGAGGAAGAAGCATAAAGTTTCACTTCATGTTAATTAATAGAGGTGAAAAACATTACCATTGAAATCTACTTGATGACTTTCATGCTCAGGTGCCAAGGATCTCAGAAAGTAACTGTGACTAGTAATAATCAGATCATTAGCTACATAGATTTCTCTTTCTGAGGCTTGGAGAGGCTGATAGTCCTGCCAGGAATAACTGGGTCAGGGTGGAGGAAGTGAGGGCCTGTATTCTTTGCTATAATAGAGTGGAAAAGTATTTAATATGTAGGGCCCAAAAAAAAAACGGCCAGGATGCCCATGAAAAGGAGCACTTTATTCCTCAGAGGTGGTAAATATCAGACCTATTAGGAGAAGGGCAACAAAGTAATTGAGAGATAGGAGTCAAGAAGTACAGAGCTTTGCTTTGTGGGGAAGAAAGAAAATACAGGTGCCATGAGAAAGACTGGATCAAGTTTGCAGTATAGGACATGAGGTTTCTTGAAGTTGTTACAGAGTTCAGGACCACCAGGAAAAGGCCATCAGAAACCAGGTCAGATTTTAATTCAAAGTTTTATTCAAGCTAACTTGGACTACAGCCCTCAACTGGGGAATAAGGACTACATCCCTGTGCTGGACAGCTTTAGTGTCAACTTGGCACACCTGGGTTGAAGGAGCCTCAATTGGGGAATTTCCTCTATTGGACTGGCCTGTGGCCATGTCTGAGGGCATCTTCTTAATGAGTAATGTGGGAGGGCCCAGCCCATTGTCGGTGGCACCCCACTGTGGGTGGTGCCATCCCTGGGCAGGTGGGCCTATGTTGCATAAGAAAGCAGGCTGAGCAGGTGCCAGAGGAGCAAGCCAGTAAGCAGTATTCCTCCATGGCCTGTGCTCCAGCTCCTGCTTCCAGGTTCCTGCCCTGAGTTCCTACCTTGGGCTCCCTGATGAACTGTGACCTGGAAGATGTAAGCTGAATAAACCCTTTCCTCCCCAAGTTGGTATTGATCACAGTGTTTTGTCACAGCAATAGAGAAACAAACCATGACAAGCCCCGAGGGAGTGGGGAGGCTGCCTTTTAAAGGAAAAAAAAATGCAAGAGGACTTTCCAGGTGGGGGTATCAATTACACAAGGCAGGCAGTGGTTAATCATCTCATGACAGTTATACAATTGCAGGGTCCCAGTAGAGGGGCTTTTGGGGGAATCACCATTTGCATACATTGTTAAAGATCAGGTAAACAGGACATTTCCCAACTTTTTGAACAAACAAGCAGGGGCACAAGGAAAACATTTACAGCGACTGAGTGGTGACATCACTCTGTGGAACCCACAGCTGCAAGGAGTTCGAGATCCCATTTCCTTCAGGACACAGCGATAAGCAAGTTTACAGAAGCCAGAATGAACAGTTAGAGACATCACATAGGGGTTTTGCAAAACCTGCTTTTGTTGTCCTGTGGTCTTACAAGGAAGGCCAAATGATTTACAAGGACTGGGTTACTTCCTTAAGATGGAGTTTTCAAAATGGAGCCTCTCTGGCCAGCACAACTTTATAGTTTTTAAATTGTGTCAATAAGGGAATCCCAATAGGCAACTGGACCAGGTATCAATTAGAGGTTACTTTGAAGATCTTTCAGAGGATTAGGTCAGCAAAGGTGATACAGCTTCTCCATGGAGGATCAGCAAGAGCTGTGAAAGCTGGGCTGGTTGTCCTTGGACATTCCCCCACCCCCACCCCCTACACCCCTGCTCCTGGAGTTGCAGAACAAAGAAGTTGTTTTTATTTTCTATGGCTACCTGATAACTAGGTACAAGTAGGGGAGACATCCTGGCTAGGGGAGTGGGTTGTTTAGCTTTCTGCAGTTGTGACATTTTACCCAGGCCTAAGACAGGGATGTACCTATTCACAGTGGGGCTGGGCAAGACATTTGTCTCTGGGAGCTTTTAACTGAGGCATTCCCAGGTGGCATGGAATGGGAGCATTGTCTTAATTTGGTCTCAGGCAGGGGCTTGGGCAGTCATACAGGCTGCTCAGTCAGTAGATTCTGTAAGAAGTTTTGGAGACAACAGTTAATTAAGCATAGTGCAAGGAGGGGATGGGAAGATGAACTGGTCAGCTCAGTCCTCATTTAGGTCCATCTGAGTTCTGGTGATGTCCTCAGTGTGTCTTTCAGAAATAGAATATTACATTAGAAAAAAGAGGTAGGTATGGGAAAAACACAGAACCACTTATTGGCCTCCCCAGCTTTCAGCTATAGTGGAACTAGGGACATTTTTGGATTAGATAGTTTTGATATTTTTAGCCTAACGTAGGGACAAGTTTACTTCCAGATCCAAGGGAATTTCCAGTGCTTCATTGGAAAGAAACTGGTTACTATTCTTTTGGTATCTTTACCCTACACTGCTTAGTTAATTTTTACCTCCTATTTTATTACTCCTCTCTCTGAAGAGGTAACTGTAGTTACCAACAGGGAATTTGGACATTGAGTCAATTTGGCTTCTTCCATGCTGAATAGGGGTGAAGAGTATGGCAACTGGGGTACCCCTTTAGTGGATCTATTTAAAAGACCACAAGAGTGTTAGTTATAGAGGGAAAAAGTTCTTGACAGGTGTCTGGGAGGAGAAGTGAAAGAGAAGTAAAGGCAAGAGTAGTTAGGCACACATTTTAGGCCAGGAACCAGGAGGAATAAATGTCCAAATTAAAGTTCATTAGAGTTTCTTGATGAGAGCTTCTTAGAGTATCCATCCACTGGGCCATTTTCTTTTTTCTGGGTGTCATGGCTGGGCTTGGGATTTATTTTTCAGGCACTTTGATAGTTGTTAGAGTGGCTAGAATCACAGTGAATTTCCTCCCAAATGGCTTTTAGAGAGAGAGAAGAAATTTAGTCACCATTAATTTGATAAGAGCAATTGTAGACTTGTCCTTTTTGGCTGGGCACAAAATTTTAGTGAGAATTTTTGAAACAATATTTTATATGGATTTTAATGTCTGGGAAGCATAATTTCTTGGGCTTTAAAAGAAATATACTGATTATTTAAATTTTTGGTTATTCTCTTCTTTTGGGTGTTCAAGACCATACAGTTGGCCCAAATTAACCAAGTTTTTTTATTTATTGTGAAGGTCGTTTGAGGCTCTGGTCCTCAGGAGTCACTTGGGCTTTGGGGGGAGGCCCTGGCTCCTTTGGCTTTCCTTTTACCAGTTCCATCTATGTGAGGATAAGTCAGAAGCCTTGCTGGGCCCTGGTGTTTTGCTTGGAAGCTTTGAGGAAATGTCTACTCTCTGTTGACCCTCCTCTTTGTAGACTGGACACTTGTTCAAGTCTATCTGGTGGGGTCTCCATGGTCCCACCAGGGCCTCCCCCAGCAGCTGAGTATGGTCAATGGAGAGGTGGTGGATATGGCTGCAGCCAGGAGGCAGACGCAGGGCCTGCCTGACTCAGGGAACCAACAGGTGCAGCAGGGACAAAAGGGACACTCTGCCTCCTTAGCCTGGTGCAGGGTCAGACAACTTGAATCAGCACCCATGACTTTATCAAGGATAAAAAGATACAGAAGCTCCATGTAAGATCCCCAGAATGTGGAATGAATCCAAAGGGATAACTATAGATAACAAAGAACTAACCAAGTCAATGCCTGTTATTCATGCTATGGTACCCAACAGAGATCTGTTGAGAAAATGATTCATACAAATTGATAAAACCTTTCTATGCTGTGTTAAACTTTGTCTATGTTTGATTTAATATATGATGTTAACTTCTGAGTGTTTTACAGATATGAAATCCATTTGAGAGATATAAGTACACCTGAAGAAACAAAGGCCAGCTATAGCTGTAAGATTCTTGGGAGCTTTATGGTTGGGTAAGACACAAGTAAGACCCACCAGAATGGTTGGAAAAAGTCTACAACAGCCTAATCCTGTATGAAAATTAAAACAAAGGCTCCCAAAACTGTATAATTGTTAAGTAAAAATTACAGTACCAGAGATGGATTGCCCCCCATAAGCTGTTGGTCAGAGAGATCCTAGAGGCCCTCATGAGGGAGGCCACCCCACAATGTGACTCGGTTCCGGCCCGCAGAACTCCCACGAGGTACCTGGATTGGGGGGCCGGGCTGTGGATGAGGCAAACGACAAGAGAAATGGAGACAAGACAGGAGTCTGATCAAGTCTCGTTTATTGAAGCTCAAGCAAGAATTTTTATAGAGAATGAAAACAAAGGAACACAGACTGCAAACCATACATCAGTCAGAGCATGAGGGCTCTGACGCACATTAAGGGAGGAATCTCTGATTATAGAAGAATAGAACCGTATGCTGGAAAAGAGAACAAGGCCGTGGGCCAGGGCCATCTAGCAAGGCTGTCTGGCCCCGGCCTCAAGCCGAGGTTTTGGGCCAAAGTTGCAAGCCAAAGCCATGGGCCCCAGCTGCCTGCCAGGGTTTCCAGGCCAAGGCTGCGGGCAGAATGGAAAGCTGCCAACTCGGGCCTGTCAGCAGTTTTGAGAGGTAGCCAAGACTCAGTTGAACCTCAGGCTCCCAGGCTCCCAACACCCTCATATTAAACAAGGCTATTGCACTAATGTCAGTTGTGCACCAGAAAAAATCGGTAAGGCCATAATGCTGAAGACTGCATGATATGAGTGCAGGAAAAGGAGACGGAGCTGAGACTAAACTGAAAACTCCCTGCCATTAAATTGATGGCTTTCATAGTGCCAGAAGGTGTTATGCAGATGGTTGGGGGGGAGAAAGATCCCCTGTGATCCTGCTCAACGATGGACCCCATGTGCTGCACACTATTGACATGCCAAGCAATGCCTGCTGGTGCAATAATGGCTCAACTAACATACATACAACTGACAAATTTTTAATTAGATAAGGCCTGCTCCTAGGGGTAGAACACACATCTGGTGCTGTAGACCAGGCCAACCCCTGTGTCAGGGAAGACTGTACGCCCCAGTGGGGAAGCCTCTGCAAGTACTCTCTTCCATAAATATGATACACCTGATGGGATAACTTCTAGGCACTTGTATTTACACCCATGTTTGTTTAGATGTGTCTGCTTCCTTCCATTTGTCTTTATAGCAGGGGAGACACCACAGAGATGGATCGACAGCCACACCTTGAAAACGAATGATAGGGAGGCCCAGGAGTTCAATTTAATGCCACAATAAAAGAAAAATTGTCCTGCATCTGTCACTCCCTCCAAGGTTCAGGGATTCTTGGGGAAGATTGGCAGAAAGATTGTAAGAGCCGGAGGAAGGGGTGGAGTTTGGGTAGGTGTGTCCTCTGAGAGAACTAGCACTGAACCCCAAGAGACTTAGAGGGGGTGGGCCTAAGGACAGATGCTGAGGAAGCCAGGAAGTGCTGAGGAAGTCGGGAAGTGGGAGAAAGTCTCCATCTTAGGCAGAAATGCGAGTGCATCGCATGTGGTGTGCTGGCGGCAACGGATCTCAAAAAGCTCAGCTGAGATGTAGGAGAAAGAGCCCATAAATGTATGCCTTTGTAAGTAACTCTTTTCCAGACATCATAAACTTTATACACAAAGAAAACCCGAATGGAATGCATGGTGTTGGTTATGTCCTGAGCCTGAGAGCTGAGAGAATGCTCTTGGGTCTGTCTCCTAGGGGAGAATTTAGCACTACACATGCTAAGCTGGGAGTGGTGGCACATGCTTGTAATCCCAGCATTTGAGAAGCCAAGGTAGGATGACTTCAAGTTCAAGACCAGGTTGGGTTGCATAGTGAGTTCAAAGCCAGCCTGAGCTATCTACTGACCTTGCCTCAAAAAAAAAAAATCTAGAACTGGAAAATCCAGAAAAACTGGACACAAATTAGTAGTTGAGAGCAGGGCATTAGAAAGTGGTTGTTAATGAGTTGCTTTGGTGGTGATTAGAACATTCTGGAATGAGTGGTGAAGACTTCACAGCCTTGTGAATGTGATGAAGTCATTGAACTATACAATTTGAACTGGAGAATTTTAAGGTGTATGAATTATATTTCCCTTTTGTTTTGTTTGTTTTTATAGTGCTGGGAAGCAAAGTCCTGTTTAAGGAGAAACAACTAATTGGAGAAAATGTATAGCTTTAAATATGAGGTAGGACTGAGGCTGTAGCTCAGTGGTAGACTATATGTTTGGCATGCATGATGCCCTGAATTTAGTCTTCAAGACAGAAAAATTAAGTAGGGCCAGAGTGGTGTTGCATGCCTTTAATCCCAGCAGTAGGGAGGCAGAGGCAGGTGGATCTTTGTGAATTCAAGGCCAGCCTGGTCTACATAGTGAGTTCCAGGTCAGCTGGGGCTATAGGGAGACACTGTCTCAAAAAAGACCCCCCCAAAAAAATTAAGTAGGGCTGGTGAGCTATGTTATGTATCCCAGGCTAGCTTCAATGGGTAGTTGAAAATGACTTTGAACTTGTGATCCTGAGTGCTGAACTCTACTTCCTGAGTGCTGGGATTACAGATAACAGTGAGTAAGTTTAAAGAAGGATATAAAAATTTTTAGAGTCAGGGTCTCACTGTAGCCCCAGTTTGGAACCCAAAATGTAGACCAGGATGGTCTTGATCTCACTGGGATCTGCCTTCCTCTGCCTCCTGAGTACAGGATTAAAGGAGTGTGCTTCCATGAGTGGCTATGAAAAAGAAGGCCAAACATGGTGGCACATGCCTTAAATCCCACACTCAGGAGGCAGAAGTAGGATCTCTGGGTTCAAGACCAGCCTGGTGCTGTGTAGCAAACCTATCTTGGAGTGAAACTGGGTAAACAATAGGATGTTGAAGGGAGGTAAACAGAAGAATAATGTAAATTTATAAAGTTAAACAACAGGATGGCTTGAGGGGAGATGAAACAGTCCATCCTGCAAGGAAGCTTGTTGGGAGCTATTAGTATAAACACAGCCATTATGTACATTGAGCTGTGGCAGGCTTGCTTGTTTACTTTATGATCTTTCACCTTGACTCAGAGTTTGTGTGTTTTGCACACCAGTACCTAATTATTCTGCCAAGTTCAGGAGGAATGTGTTGATAATTTAGGGAAGATGGTTAAATGGTGGAATTCACAACAAGTATTTGACCATTCCTTGACCCTCAGATAAAGGTGGGAAAAAGCTGTTGAAGCTAATTGAGCTAAGCAAACTGTGGCTATCTGATGTTCTACTGTATAAAAAGGCTGAGCTAAGATAAACTGAGGCTGCAGTCTCTACTGACAGTCCTCCCAAGGATCTTTTCTCTGTCTTGTTTTTCTTTCAATCCTCACTCTCCCTTTCAGGTGCTGTTCATAGCGGCTGGCTGGCGCCAGCAGAAGCTCATTAAGCTTAGGAAGTGAATAACTTAATAGCTTCAGGAAGTCCCTGAAATTGACCAAATTCACTAGGTTTCTCCTTTCCCAAACATACATAAGCCTAAGGATTGCTGAGAGATACTCTTAGACCCACCAAGACACCAGGAAAATGCAGTGAGCAGCCAAGCTGCCTGAGGTTGTGCAGTGAGCTCCAGGTTTTCTGCTTTTGTGAGCATCACCCATTGCTGGGGTGGCTTTGGTGATACAGCTATCTGTAAGTCATTTCTGTTCCTGTAAGAAACCCCTCACCCATACTCATGTAAGTAACTCCAATAAACTGATTGGTTCACCATATTGAAGTTTGGTGGTATCCTTACTTTGATCTGTTGAGAGTTTGACATATCTGGTCTGCATAAGGAGTTTCAGGCCAGCTAAAACTCTTGTCTCAAAAAAAAAGAAAGAAAAGGAAAAGAAAAAGGAAGTTTTTGTTTTAGTTTCCTTTCCATTGCTGAGATAAAACACTCTGACCAAAACCAACCTAGGGGAGGAAAGGTGTTAGATTTAGGAGGGCAGAAAAAGGAAGGAGTTTAAAGTTTAGAAATAAGAGTCAGAGCCAGAGGCAAGAAATGTGCTCCCTGGATTCAGGAAGCCCAGCAAAGAGCTGATAAAAGCTGTTCCCTGAGGAATGATTATCTGTGCCCTGAAGAGGGAGCAGTCTGATCTTATATAGGAACTCTGCTGCACAGAGCCGCAAAGAGTTAACTTCATGTCAGGGTCTGGTGTTCTTGAGGGTCTCTTTTCTGGAGATTATTTGTTCAGGCAGGCAGGTAAGTTATCTATAACCCTAATAGAGGTGGGCTCCACAAACATTCTCAGTTCAGGGAGTGACCAGTTAAGGCTTCAGCAAGGCCAGGCTGCCGGTTTAGGGCCAGTTAGTTGTTAAGAGTCCAGGTCTGCAGATGACCCCCAGTGTAATAAAGCCTCACAAGACAGGCTCTAAGCCCCTTTGCAAGACAGGAACTGGCCAGGCACCTGCATTTAGAGCTGTCAGCACAAAGCTGTTCCCCAGATAATTTTAGAAGATAAACAAGTCCCTGCACCCCAGACCCACTGATGGGAGAGCTGTCTCCCTTGAAACTGTAAAGATTATTTTTGCCACCTTCCACATTCCCCAACCCCCTATAAGAACTTCCCCAGCAGTCAGCAGGATGCTGGTGGTTTTCTCTCCCCAGCTGAGCTGCCAGTCACCAGAAATCCTAAGAAACTTTGCTTTACCAGCATCCTCCTGTGTTTTCTGTGGCTATTCCCTGCCTGGCTTTTATCTAACATTAGCCACTCTAAGGAATTTAAGTCTTTATGGCCTCCTGAAATGAAGCTTGTGACTCTCCTGAAATTCATATATTCTATCAAAAGTGTTCGTTTGGCTTATACTTGCAGATCACAGACCATCATTGAGGGAAGTCAGGGCAGGAACTCAGGAACTTGAAGCAAAACCTGAAATGATCCCAGAGCCTTGGGAGGAAAGGTTATGACATAGGCATTCTATTCAGGGCTGAAGGCGTACGTGTGTGTGTGTGTGTGTGTGTGTGTGTGTGTACTGGTGCACATGAATACAGGTAATTGAGGAGTCTAGAAGAGGGCATTCAATCCCATGGAGCTGGAGTTACAGGTGGTTGTAAGCTGCATGATGTGGGTGAAGGGAACACTGATTCTCTGCAACAGCAGTACATGCTCTTACCCCAAAGCCATCTCTCCAGCCTTAAAATACCTCTTTTATTTCCAAACAAGACATCTAACCTCCCAGTAGGTCATCATGCTGTCAGGGATACCCAAAGACATATGTCGGTCTCTACCAATGCTGCCAAGGGATGAGAGACCTGTAGAAACCTGTATGAGTGGTACTGGAGAGATGGCTCAGCAGTTAAGAGCATATACTACTCCTTGTGGACGACCTGAGTTTGATTCCCAGTGCCCATATCAGGCAGCTCACACTGCCTGTTACTCCTGCTACAAGGGATCTGATGCCGTCTTCTGGCCTCCAAGGACACCAGCATCAATAGATGCATAGACACACATAGAAATAAAAATAAATAACCTTTAAGAGGATTCCCACTTTCTAATACCTCTTCACCCTATCATCTGGACACAGAGAAATTTCCTAATCTTCCAAAAATACCTCAAACCCTAGTTCAGATGTGACACTCCAACCCTTAACAGGAGCAGCCTTGGCAGACTCTCTTTCTGGGAGTCCCATTCTGATGGCTTCCCCAGCCAACATCTTCTCTCCCTCCCCCTCAACACCTGCTTGTTTGAACAGGATGTTTTCTTCCTCAATGGCTCTTCATTTTTCTTCTGCCTCCCCATTAACTGGACTGGAATTTGCACAGTAGCATACATAACCCCAAATGTGGATGTTGCTCCTATCAACCAGAGCGCTGCTGACCCATTGACTAGATAGGCACACAGAAAAAGGACCCCTGAATTATCCCTTCTTGTGGTTAGACCGTGTGTTATAATGAGTGCACACACATGCTGGGGGATGTTATAAAAATTAAGCCTTTCCTTAAGTCTCCCCAGGGAGACTCCATTGCTCATGTCTTCCTGCTGGCTCACCTGGAGCCAGGAATCTTCCCATGTAGAAGAATACATGTGAATAAAGATCCTGTTTTTCCACCTGAATTCTGCCTCAGCCATCCTCCCACCCAGTTGACTTGACAGCTACTGCTGTACTCCTCTATTTAACAACAGGTACATATGCCAGGTGACAGTGTTCACGGAAATTGGAAAGTTTCCACAGCAATCCACTCCTTTATGATGGGAGGGCCTGTTAAACTTATGATGCCTTATGCACTACCTGGTTCTCTGATTTATACCTGTAGCTGGAAGAGTCTAGGCTACATGGGTCCACTCATGGGGCAATTCAAGGACTACAAGATTCTGGCTGTGGGCTTAGTCCTCCTGGTTTGGGTGAGTAGTTTTTTTGTTTTGTTTTGTTTTTGTTTTTTTCTTCTTGGCCTTTTATCTTCTCCCTGTGTTAAATGCTTGGATCTAGGAGAATGGATTGAGGGAGGTTCTTCCAATCCCTACCTCTACCCGAGTGATTTTAGGAGCACCAACTGCCGGGGAGGGTTTTGCTGTAAGGAGTGTGAGCAGGTTGGATGTTGGGGTCTATTAGGGAATCTACAACATACAGTCAGAAGAGGTTGTTCAGGGAAATCCCAAAGGAGAAAAAGAACAAGCTATCGTTAAGTGAACTTCTCCTGGGGAGACATGAACAAATCTTCCCCGACACCGGATAGGGCACTAAAGGCAGACTAAAACAAGGATTCCACCCAAGTCTGGCCTGGTGAATAAGTGGTTTATTGGGCTTACTTACAGGAGCATGGGTAAGCTGTTACTTAGAGAGTGTGGGTGACCCCCAAACAACCACCCCAACAAAAGTCTCACCATAGCATGGATGGCAACTTCTCTACAACTGCATAAATGGAGCCCTTCCTGTAATTAACATCCCATCCTCTATTCGAGCACCTCCAGAGACCACACTCAACCGGGGCCAGAATCACGTACAGTATGGAAAGATTACAGAAGGGATGTAGCTGGAATCTTGGATGAAGTTCTCATGACCTTCCCCAGCCCCTCCTTTTAATAAATAATGTCAAAAGACCTGACCCTGTTGGGATCTTTTACCTGTAATCACAGCTGCTCCTATGAAGGAAGGCACAGAAGAATGTTCAACAATAGCAATTCCTATTTGTCTTCGTTCTTTCACTTTTAGAAGGTGTCGTTCTTTTTGTCCCTAGTTCAAATGAAAGAAATTTTATGATGCCTGGTTCTGCCTTTTAGCCTGGAGAAGAAAAGACAGGGATTCAACACACACACACACACACACACACACACACACACACACACACACTCGAAGGAAGGGAACCGGCTGGGAGAAAGAAGGAGGGGTGTCAGTGGGAATGGGAGGTAGATGAGAGACAGTAATGGGGTAATATATTGGAATGTTGCAGGTCCAGAGTCTAGTTACCATTTATCTCTGGCCATCTTTAACCCCCTAAACAGCCACTCCTTACCCACCTGTTTCTGATCTAATACCCTGTGACTAACAGATAAAACCCTTTTAGAATGTATTAACTTAGCAGACCACCACGTCTCACCAATCCAAGAGCTAAGAATGTCATCAGATAACATCTGAGACCTATAGTAAGAACCCTCCTGCTTTGCTGCAACCCATCTACTGAATGTATCCACCAATGTATTTGAAAAATGTCTTGATTTATGACTTTTCTGTGTTCTGTTACTATAAAAATGTAAGGCAACTGTTACCATGCTGGAACATGGAATTGGGAGGTAGATGAGAGACAGTAATGGGGTCATCACAATGCATTGTATATGTGAAAGAAAAGCTCAGGAACTCCTGCACCTTGGACTGAACTTCCTGCAAGACTGACCAACTGATTATCACTCACTCCGGAGACTGTGGAGAGTTTGGAATGTTGCAGGTCCAGAGTCTAGTTACCATTTATCTCTGGCCATCTTTAACCCCCTAAACGGCCACTCCTTACCCACCTGTTTTTGATCTAATATCCTGTGACTAACAGATAAAACCCTTTTAGAATGTATTAACTTAGCAGACCACCACCTCTCACCAATCCAAGAGCTAAGAATGTCATCAGATAACATCTGAGGCCTATAGTAAGAACCCTCCTGCTTTGCTGCAACCCATCTACTGAATGTATCCACCAATGTATTTGAAAAATGTCTTGATTTATGACTTTTCTGTGTTCTGTTACTATAAAAATGTAAGGCAACTGTTACCACGCTGGAACATGGAATTTGGGGTAACCTGAATCTGTGTTCCCGGACCATGGTCACTCATATTTGGCTCCAGAATAAACTATCTCTTTTTCCCTTTGAAGTGAGAGTTATGCTTTTGCATCGACATATACATGTATGAAACTGACAAAAAGAAGAAAAAAATTTAAATTCCATGCCTGGAGCAAAAATAAGCTATTAATAACATGGGGTGACCTTTTGTTGATTCTTTGAGGAAGTCAGGTACAGTAAAAAGCCAAGATATTCAGATAAAGAGAACAAACATCTAAGACAGGCTCAGTCCTAGGTGACATATCTACAATTGAACCTCTACACCTAAGGCTCATGGAACACTGCAGAATGGGGGCAGGATGCTAAAAGAGCAAACTAGTGCATCCCTCAACTCTCACCGGGGAAGCTTCCTTATACAACAGACTGTGATTCACACAGAAGGCCACACATGGCCAAGTTTTAAAGAATAAGAGACTGCAGAGTGTGTGTTCCTAATCAGAACCTCCCATGTTAAACCTCTCCCAACCCACTGCTCAGGACGATTTTGGAAGAGAGGGGCGGAAAGATTATAAGAGCAAGGGCTGGTTCATGAACATAGGGAAGCAGAGGTTTTCAAGCCACTGGAAATTGTGGCAATAGTGGCATCAAGCACAGGACCCATGCCAACTCAGACAAGGGCCCAGAGTGGAGTGAGGGAAATGGCCTGCCCTAGTCTAGGAACTATTGGAGACAGATCACTACTGGGTGAGGGAGAGTAGGCCTTACTTACCATCTCCAGATAGGCTGTCTAGACTCCAGTGGATGAAATCACCCTGAAGAACAACTGGGTACAAATGCTTGACTAGATAGGAATTAACATGTATGGCAGAATACATGAGGTCCAGTGTGTGTGTGTGTGTGGGGGTATGAATGGGGGTAGGGGGTCTAAATTTGATTAAGAACTGTTGTATGAAATGTACAAAAGCTCTATTAAAATTTTTTTAATGCCAAGGCATTTTCCAAAGGCTTTTCCTGTTTTAGCTGTCTATCAAAACTGGGATTCAACTTGTAGATTATAGTTACTGATAATTAACAGTGAGATGTTTCATATGAAAATATGGATTTCTGAATTTTCTTTTAGAAATGAATGATTTAGGGCCAGGCATGGTGGCACATGTCTTCAGCATGCAAGGGGCAGAAGCAGGTGAATGTGAGTTCAAGGCCAACCTGGTCTACTTAGGGAGTTCCAGGCCAGCTGGGGCTACAGGGAGAACCTGCCTAAAAAAACCCACACCTTATTCTAAGAGAAATGCAAGAGTGAAAGAGGGAAGAAATTCCAATTCCTTCTTTCCAAAGACTGTATGATTTCATTTGTTATAGAGTTTGAAACCACTGGGAAAAAGACCACCAGACTCAATTCAAATTTTAATTGGTCAGATTTATTAGGGCTATAGCCATCTATGGTTCCTTAGTCAGATTTAGGACCCACGGCCCTAAGGGGAGGGTGGAATTAGCTTTTAAAGACAAAAACCATAAATACCATAGGAATTTCATCACACATGAGTAATGCCAGGTGGTCCTGAATATGGTCAGGACGCCCAAGTTAGCAGATGAGGAACTACAGAAACCAAAGCAAGGCTGTGTTAGTGCTCTTAAAGAGGTATAGAGACCTTGGCAGTAAGGCACTTTCTGACTAAGTGCAGCTACTGTGTCTGGGAAACCGAATGTCAGCTAGTCCAATGAAAGCACTGTTCTAAGGCGATTCAACTAAGTTCAGGCGTTTAACCTTGAAGCTGGCTATTTTTCTAGATTTTGAAGTTTAAAGTGGCTGCTTTATACAAAATGAAGTTACTTTGGCTATTACAGTTTGGGGGACCCTCCATTTCGGGCCACACATTTCCAGAGTCACCATGTATTGTGTGACAGGGAAAAGACTGTGTTATGCTGTACCTTAACCTCTCCACATATGAAAAGACGTTAAACTGTAAGGTACATAAAAATACCTGTCAAATGTCTAAGCTAAACAAACACATAACATTTTTGTGACTGTAATCCAGAAAAGGTGGATATGGTGGTTCACCACCTGGAATCCCAGCATTCAGAAGGCAGAGAATTGTGACTTGGAGGCCAGCCTGGGCTATGGGACAGGTTTAAGGACTAGTTCCAATGAGATCTGTCTCAAAAATCCAGAAAGGAGAAAAAAAAAGTAATTACTGTGGGGAGAGAGAGAAATGTTCTTTAGAGGAGCAGCCTCTGGAAAGTTGTCCTTGTTCTTGCAAATAATCCCACACCCAAGGTCCTATAAGTAGCCGTAATTAAAATAATTGTGGGACACACATATGCATGTGCGCACACACACACACACACACACACACACACACTCACATTGAGTAGAAAGGGGGGCTATTTGGGAAGACAAAGGATAAAAGAAGTGGGATGGAGACAAGAAAGGGTAATGGAGTGACAGAGAGATGGCTCAATGGTAAAGAGCACTTGCTGTTCTTTCAGAGGACCTGAATTCAGTTCCCAGTACCCATGTCCAGTGGCTCACAATGCCTATAACTCAAGCTCCAGGGTATCCGATGCCCTCTTCTGGCATCTGTGGACTCCTGCAGACACATGTATATACTCATAGACACACACAGACACATAATTAAAAATAAACCTGTTTCTCTTTTTAAAATAAAAATAAGCTAGGCATATGCCTTTAATCTCAAGACTCCAGAAGTAGAGGCAACTGATCTCTGTGAGTCTGAGGCCATCCTGGTCTACAAAGTGAATTTCAGGCCAAGTGGAGCTGCATAGTGAGACCCTGTCTTAAAAATAAATAAATAGGTCAGGTGTGGTCTACATAGTGAGTTCCAACCAGCTGGGGCTACAGAGAGACCCTGTTTTAAAAAGACCTAAATAAATAAATTAATTAATATAATACAGTATTTTAAAATTTTTTAAAAAGGGGTTTAAATTCTGAAAAACAGAATTTAAAAACGAAGCTATTCTCACCCTCAGACCCTGCATTTTTCCCATTACTACCTCTCTTTTCCCCAAGGCAGCCAACATTTTGATTTATGATGTTATAGTTGGCCTGGGAAGATGGCTCAGTGATTAAGAACACTGGCTGTTCTTGCAGAGGACCAGGGTTTGATTCCCACCACCCACATGGCACCTAACAACCATCCATAACTCCAGTTCCAGGGGATCCAATGCTCTTTTCTGACCTCTGTGAGCACTGTACAACACAGGTGCACCGACCTACATGTAGGCAGTATACTCATACACACAAAGTAAAAATAACAAATAAAATATTTTTAAATGATGTTATAGTTAATTTTTGTCCCTCCTTGAACTTCATAGAACAGTGATCAGACACCACACGCTCCTTTATGTGTATCATATTTTTCAGATTCACCCATGGTCTTCCAGTGTTGCTATGTGTAGCTGTTATTTGATAATGTTATTTCATGACATCATTCCAATGAATATAACAAAGTTATTTATCCATTGTTTTGTTGATTGAGATTTGGGTTGCTTTCACTTTGGGGATATTTTTTTCTGAGACAGGGTCTTGTATCACAGACTTTCTTCAAACCTGCTGTACAGCAGGAGATGACAAACAACTTTTTTTTTCCTTCTCTTCCTCTCCTTCTCCTCTTCCTCTCCCTTCTTCTTCTTTTAAAAGATTTTATTTTATTTTATGTGTATGAGTGTATTTTATGTGTATGAGTGTATTTATTTTATGTGTATGAGTGTGTATGAGTGTATTGCCTGCATGTCTGTGAGTGCATCCATGTCATGCAATGCCGCAGAGGTCAGAAGAAGGCATCGGATTCCCCTGGAACTGGAGCTAAGGACAGTTCGTAGCCACCATGTGGGTGCTAGGAATCGAACCTGGGTCCTCTGCAAGAGCAGTCAGTGCTCTTAAGCCATCTCTCCAGCCCAAGATTTTATTTTTAATTATATGTATGTGTGTACCTGTGTTTGGGTAGATGCAGGTGTCCTTGGAGGCCAGAAGAGGGTATCAGATCCTCTGGAGCTGGAGTTACAGATGATTCAGAACTGCCTGACATGAGTGCTGGGAACTGAACTCAGGCCTTCTGCAAGAGCAATGTATGCTCTTACTCTTAACTGTCTCTCCAGCTGCCTCCTTCTCTCCTTCCTCCTCCTTCTCCCCTTCCCCCCTTCTCCTCCTCCTCCTCCTCTTCCTCTTCCTCCTCTCCTCTTCTTCCTCCTCCTCCTTCTTTTTGGAAGCATTCAAGATTGAACCTAAGTCTTCACACATACTAGACAAGAGCTCTGCCATGGAGCTACTTGAGCTACACCACACTTTTAAACATGAACATCTGATCCTTCTTCATTTACCTCCCTAGTGATGGAATTACAGGTGTGCACCACCATGCCTGGTTTGTGCAGTGCTGGGAATGGAATCTAAGGCTTTGTATGTGCTTGCTAAGCAAACATTCTACCAACTGAGCTACAACTCTGAATTTCGGAGTATTTTAAGTACTGCTACTATGAACCTTCTATCCCATGTATCTTGGTGCACACCATACTTTTATGTTGGTATTTACTTATCAGCCAACTTCATTGGTGTTACACAACTTATGCATGTGTTAAAGTATGATATTGACAAGTATTCAATGTCTACTAGTATAATTTAAGAGATTTGGTTGCTTTCTATCCTTATCAACATTATTACTATTTGGCACTTAATTTATATAGTTTCTTTGAATATGTAGAGCTATTCCACTGTGGATTTTTTTTAATTTAAATTTTTTAAAGTTATTTATTTTAAGGCTGGGTGTGGTGGTACATACCTTTAATCCCAGCACTTGGGAGGCAGAGGCAGGCAGATCTTTGTGAGTTCGAGGCCAGCCTGGTCTACATAGTGAGTTCCAGGACAGCTGGGGCTATAGGGATACCCTGTCTCAAAAAGACACAAAAAATTATTTATTTTAATTTTATGTGTATTAATGCTTTGCCTGAATGTATGTAAGTGCACCCATGTCATGCAGTGGCCTGCGGAGATCAAAAGATGGCATCATATCCCCTGGAACTGGAATTATGGATGTTTTTTGCTGCCAGGTGGGTCCAGGGAATTGAACCTGGGTCCTCTGCAAGAGCAACCAATGCTCTTAACTGCTGAGCCATCGCTCCAGCCCATTTTTTCATTTTGTTTATTTTTTTACAAGGTCTCTCTTTAGCCCCAGCTGGCCCGTAACTCACTCTGTATCCTAGGCTGGCCTTGAACTCATAGAGATCCACCTGCCTCTGCCTTCTGAGTGCTATGATTAAAGAAGTGTGCCACCATATCCAGCTTCATGGTGATTTTGACTTTTATTCATTTTCTTACTCATTTGATAAAGATCTATATTCATATATTTGTTGGCCATTCACATTTTCCTTTACTGCAAAATTCCTATAAAAGTATCTTCCACCTATTTGTTTTTTTAAATTTTTAAAAATTATTTGTGTGTGTATGAGTATATTGCCTGCATGTATGTAAGTGCACCCGTGTCATACAGTGCCATGGAGGTCAGAAGAGGGCTTCGGATTCCCCTGAAACTGGAGTTAAGGACAATTCATAGCCACCATGAGGGTGCTGTGACTCGAACCTGGGTCCTCTGCAAAAGCAGTCAGTGCTCTTAACCCACTGAACCATCTCTCTAGCCCTTATTTGTTTGTTTATTTAATTTATTTACTTTATGTGCATGTGTATATGTACCAGAGTGAATTTATGCACACCACATAAGTGTAGGTACTCTCAGAGGCCAGAAGAGAGCATCAGATCCCCTGGAACTGAAGTTACAAGTTGTTGTGAACTGCCTGATGTGGATGCTAAGAACTGAACTCTGATCCTCTGGAAGAGCAGCAAGTGCTCTGAACTGCTGAGCCATTTCTCTAGCCCCTTCTGTGCATTTTTAATTGGGTTGGATTGCCCATCTTTTCCTTATCAATTTATAAAAATTCTTTATAAATTCTGGACATGAACTGTTTCGTTTGCTGTTTGTATGTGTTGTAAAATAGCTTCCCCAACCTTCTGTTGGGTTTTGACTTTGTGTGCAGTGCTGAGGATTGAATCCCTAGGCTTGGTTCATAATAGTCAAGTGCTAACCAGTAATCTTCATTCCCAGTCCTTGTTTGCTTTTTTGGATATAGTCTCCTTGTGTAGTCCAGACTCGCCTTGAACTCAGAATCCTCTTGCTCCTACCTCCAGAGTTCTGGAATTACAGGCATGCACTACTACAGCTGGCTGAAAGTTTTTCTTGATAAGCATACACAGCTGTCGTCACACTATTTATTTGGGACAAAACCCTTCTTGTTATTTATTATTTTGAAGGATTACTTTTGCATCAAGTAGCCACAAAATATGGGTCTATTTTTTCCCAGGAAGTCTGTTCTATTGACCTGTTTCATTAATTAATCTATCTATCTATCTATCTATCTATCTATCTATCTATATCTATCATCTATCTATTTATTTTTGTCTTTTTGAGACAGGGTCTCCCTGTAGTCCCAGCTGTCCTGGAACTCACTATGTAGACCAGGCCAGCCTCTGCCTCTGGAGTGCTGGGATTAAAGGACTGTGCTACCATGCCTGGCTCTTGTTTGTTTATTCTTACACCAATGCGTCATCATCTTAATGACTCTAGGTATTTTAGAAGACTTGATGAGTATTCACTACATGGTTTAAATTGGGGGGGGCTGGAGAGATTGCTCAGTGGTTAGAGCATTTCTTGTTTCTCCAGAGAACCTGAGTTGAGTTCCCAGCACCCACATTAGGAAGCTGACAACTGCCTGTGATACCATGCCACCTAGAGTCTTTTCTCAGGTCTGTTTATTTACCAGGTAAAGAATTATAGCCAGATATGGTGGTGCATGCCTTTAATCCCAGCACTCCTGAGGCAAAGGCAGGCAGATCTCTGGGAGTTCAAGGCCAGGCTGTCGGGACTCAGGTTTTCTTTGCTTAATGGGGGACCTACTGGCTTCCAGGCAGAGGACTTGATTGGCGGAGACAGAGTCTTAGACCCTGGGACCTGTGTCTTTTCAACAAGCTGATTTATTTTAAAATTCAGATGGTTTTTATACATCCCAAGGAACTAGCAGTCACGTGGGATATGGCAGCCACATACAGAGATTTAGGGTACAAAGAAACAGGACATTTAGTCTGTTAGTTGGTGCCAGAAGGATTCTTAAACTTTTACTCAAGGTTATCGATGCCCACCCAGTAATTTATTGGCCACAGTGTTTTCTTTCTTAGAGCTAAAAGCATGGTGAACTTTTAGCTTTTAGCTCAGGAGTAAACCTTTAACCTGGCCTAATCTCTTAGCCAGGGATAGCTGAGTTATTTTTTCAGGACAAGGAGATGAGCTAAGGGTTGTTGACCAAGATGCTTTCCCACAGAGCAGGGAGCCTGCACTTTTATGACCAGGCTCCTTCCTCCTGCCAGTCTAGCAGTGTTCTGCAAGACAGGGATTATCAGAGCCACTGTTTTCAGTGCCCCTCCCTTTAGCAGAGAATGCAGCCTGGACTTAAAAGTTTTAGGCTCACCTCACCCTAGGGCCTGGCATCCTGGTTTCCTACACCAGGCTAGTCTACATAGTGAGTTCCAGGCCAGTTGGAGCTATAGGGAGACCCGGACTCAAAAATCAAACAAATGAAAAAAGAATTAGAATATGAGAAGTTTGCAGTCACAGCTAAGGTATACTGAAGCAAAATTAACACTCCACACAGCACACAAAGAGACCTCCCCACAAGGGGACACAGTCCAGAGCTGGAGCACTGTCTACCGACCCGGGGAGTCTGGGCTTTTATATTCTATAGGGTAGGAGGTGGGACAGAACTGGGTTCCCTTTCCTGATTTGGATTTGTTGGGTTCAGGCACAAGTCCTTCCCCAAGTCTCTGTGACACTGTGTTTAGTAAGGATACCAGAGACAGACTTGGTTCATCCCTGTAGACCTTTATCCTGCTTCATTATGTTTCCCCTGTTCCTTCAGCCTGGAAGGTTAAGCCCACTTGATGGCCTATCTTTGAGGCCCTTAGGTCCTGGCCTAGGTCCTGACATAAGGTTGCTGTGAAGCTCTGAGTGTTACAAGGACTCCTGTATGTACTGGCAGTGCCCTGAACTCCAAGACAGCTGCCCATAACCCTCTTCCAGGTGGCCTGGTTTCCTGCCACCTTCCTCAGCCAACACCTTGGCTATTGAGAAAGGTCAAGAAAAAGTTCCTCGTCAGGATCACATTTCCATTGTTAAATACTAGACCAGTCTAGACTAGACCAGAATGGAGGCCCAAATAAAAAAATAACAGAACTTACCTCCTAGGAGGACCAGAAGGACTCAATCAGTTTTGATTTCCGGGTCACACAGTCATTCCAGGACTCTCCAGCCTTGATGAGTCAGGGGGCCCCAGAACATCTCAAGAGGCACCTCCCCTGTAACAATTCACTAAGCTGGGAAGCTCTGGAGAAAGGCTGAGTCCTTGAGTAGCAATCTCACAAGGGACTTCAAAAAATGTAATACAGAGCATGAAGCACTGAGGAACGTCACATAGTGTTACAGAGTTTGAAACCACCAGGAAAAGACCAACAGACCCAATTCAAATTTTAATTGTCAAATTTATTAGGGCTATAGCTGTCCATGGGCCCTTAATCAGATTCAGGACCCACAGCCCCTAGGGGAGGGTGAAACTAGCTTATAAAGGCAAAAACCACAAATATCACAAGAATTTCATCACACAAGAGTAATGCCAGATAGTCCTGAGTAGGGTCAGGACAACCCAAGTTAGTAGATAAGCAAACTACAGAAGCCAAAAGGAGCTTTTGTTAGTCCTTCTCTTACCAGATGTATAAAGATCTTGGCAGTAAGGAACTTTCTGATTACTATTGTTATTTAGGCTTCTCGGCTAAGCAAGAAGCACAGCTTCAGTATCTGGGAGGTGACCAAGGTCAGCTACTCCAAAGAAAGCACTCTATTAAGGGAGCGCAACTAAGTTCAGATCTGACCTTGAAGCTGGTCATTTTTCTAGCATTTGACGTTTAAAGTGGCTGCTTTATACAAAATGTAGAAAATGAAGTTACTTTAGCTATTACAATATGGGGACTCCATTTGGGGCCATTTCAATACTGATGGTCAAATTAGGAGTCCTTTATTAGTCAGTGATCAGAGTGGGGGTAGTGCCCAAAAGTGCAGAGAAGGGTTTACAAAGCTTAAAACCATGATTACAATGTGACAGGGGCAAAGCCAATAACCATAGCTGTGTGGATCAACATAGTTACACCATGACCAATGGCAGGTCAGTTAACAAAGAGGTTTTCAGTTAACAAAAAGTTTTGGTTAGGAAAAACAAGTTTCTCAGAATTTCAGAAATGATGGGCTCCATGGAGATGCAGTTATAGCTAGATGGAAAGACGTGTTACCCAGCTATTGTAAGTTTCCTAGAATTGTAGAAACAGTGTACCCCTGCAACTACAGGTGCGGTCTTCATGGGCTAGGTTCTGCCTGGCTGACTGCAGTAACAAGCATAAGTGTAGGAGGGTGTTGGACAGAAACACACGATAAAGCAAAAGAATAAAATGGAGTCGGCTTTGCCATTTCAGGTAAGTTTTCAGAGAACCACCATGAAAATTATTGTTTCTGAAAGTAGGTGGTTGAGGAACAGGTGGAGTATTTAGAGTCAACTCAGAAGCAGAAGGTATCCCCATTGTAAGTTTAGAGTTGTGGGAATTACACCCCCTCCATGCAATAGGCTGTGGTCTTAGTTTGCCATGGGGCTCCCAGATGTTTCCTTGCCATAAAGAGGGAAAATGGGGAGGTTAGGGTTGGCTATGGGACCACCAAGTTACCCCAAGAAAAATTGGCTTTTGGTCAGGAAGTTCTAGGAGCAGTCTACAGTTGCATGGAAGACTACTTGTATCTTTTAGATAGTGTTGGTCACAAGTTGAACTCCTACATTGAGCAACTGTGTTTGGGGCATTAGACGGGACTCCAATGGTGACAGAGGGCCTCAGGTAAGTGAGTAGAATCCAAAGGTATATGTGGATCTCTGGTCAGTGTTAAGTCAATCAATGTGACTTTGGAGGGCCTCTGACCTTGATCAATAAAAAAAGTTTCCCAGAAAATTGTCAGTTCAGTGTAAGTTTAAAGAATATTCTGAGCCAGACCTGGTGGCACACACGTTTAATCCCAGCACTTGGGAGGCAGAGGCAGGAGGATCTCTATGAGATCGAGGCCAGCCTGGTCTACAAGGTGAGTTCCAGGCCTGCTGGAAACCCTGTCTCAAAAAGACCAAAAAAAAAAAAGTATTCTGGGGGCTAGAGAGATGACTCAGCACTTATGAGCACTGGCTACTCTTGCAGAGGACCCAGGTTCAGTTCTCAACACCCACATGGTAGCTAACAACCATCTGTAACTCCAGTTCCAGGGCATCCAATGCCCTCCTCTGACCTCTGTGGGCATTGTATCACATGGGTGCACTTACATACATGTAGGTGATACACTCATACACATAAAATAAAAAAAAAACAAACAATATATTTTTTCAATTAAAAAAAAAAGAGTATTCTTTGGCCTGGAGAGATGACTCAATAGTTAAGAGCAGTGACTGCTCTTGCAGAGGACCTGGGTTCATCCAGGACCCACATGGTGGCTAACTATCCATAACTCCAGTTCCAGGGTATCCAACACCCTCTTCTGACCTCTGCAGGCACTGCATGTCATGGGTGCACTTACATACATTCAAGCATTAACACTCATACCCATAAAAATAAAAATAAATTTAAAATTTTTTAAAAAATAAAGAGTATTCTTGGTAGTCTAGTTTGAAATCCTTCAACCACAGGACTTAGTCTATGGATTTGGATTCCTTCCTGGCCATCCCTCTAGACCGTTTTACATCCCACTTTAGTGGAGGTAGTTCAAACACTGTCAGGACCAACAAGAGTAAGCTACAGGTGCATGCTGTGCTGCGAGGGGGGCAGCCATGGGACCTGAATGGATTACACGGAACTGAAACAAGACCAGGGGACTTGTGCGGTTCTATTTCTTTACTCTTACTTCTTCATCCATGCATGAGTGCCAAAAGCACAGGCAACTCTGTTTTTATTCTCATACTCATTAGAGCTACCGTTGAATGTTTACAGAACAGTGGATAATAATAAAGAGGCTAGAATATAGCAATGCAGTAAAATATAATGACCAGGGTAACAGTACCACCATAATATGCCTTGAGAGACCTCATTTACCGCTCAATTTGATGAGAATAATAAGAAATGTTAAAGCAACTCATGTCAGGAAATTGCTCATAGACCACGTAGTCTAGTTTGGTAGTCTAGTTTGAAATCCTTCAACCACAGGATAGTCTATGGTGGCCGGGGTTTTGTAGCACAGCAACTTGAAGTTCTCCCGGCTCCTGATTCATCTCCTCCAGAATCCAAGCAGTGATCTTGATGGTTTTATTGAGGACACAAGCCATTTTACAATTTCTTTCTGCATGCCTGAAACAAGTCCAGGAGTGGAGAGCAGGAAGGCTGATGTCACAGCCACAGCGGCAGGATAGGGCAGCTGAAGATGACCATTGCAGCCTGATGGGAGGGAGCATGGACACCTGGCAGTCTTATCTTCTGGAGTTAGCAGTACTGGGGAAATTTGTCCAAGTCCACATGTCCCAACATAATTGAGCAGGTAAAGCCCGATAGGTGTAGTTCTCGAAGAACAATGTCCTGTCCAGGGGGAGTGAATTACCTTTGGATAAGATATGACTTAAACTAGTGTCACAATGAGATGGCAGCAAAGTACAATGAAAGCAAAGGCAATGAGAGTACAAACTAAAGGCAATGGACAAATTCATAGAGCTTTGTGACACATCTTTATCCTGTGCATCAATACTATCCTGTACAATATTTTACTAAATAAGATGAGCTACACCTAACCTCATTAAGTCCCTCTTGAGGAGACCAGAATAGATGGATCTTCTTGTACACAAAAAGAAATTCTCTGTAGCCCATATTGAGTCAAATGCAAGCATATATTGGAATCCAACCCTTTAGAGACAGTAAGTTTTACCGGGGGGAATTGTGACATTAACAGCTCTGTAAATGATACCTGGATTTTGCTTCTTTATCCTAGCACATGTGTATAAGCCAGCATTTTCAATCTCTAATGTATCTTAGAAGATAGTGAAATCAGTATTATTTCTTATTGACTGATCAGAGGCAATCCACCAGTCTCCCAAACCATCATTCACCTGACTAAAGACCTTTTTCCCATGACTGTACCAAACAACAGGTGTTACAGGATGGAGACAATTCACTTGGCACATTGAGACCACTCCTATGCTAGCCACCAGGGAATCAGATATCCCTGAAGTAGATATAACACAGATAGCTTGGGCAGATGAAGCATGGATCAAAGCAAGCATCATTAAAAACAATCCCAAGGGGATAACTTCTTGTTGGACTTTTCAAAGAGCCTTCTTGTCTTCCTGACACAATTTCTTCATTTGCCCCAAGTCTGAATCTGTGCTCAATTTGTCTGCTCAGTTGTCTCAGCTTTCGGGAATGTCACCCGCATTCTCTTGAACCATTCTTCCAGTGGGAGTTCCTGATATTCAAAGGCGCTTTTCATGTGGAGGCTTCACGCTCTTGCATGGAACCCACACGGATTCACCTGCTTCTATGAAGCTGCAAGCATATCCTTCACCCCACACCCTAACATACCCAGGTTGCCACAAGTCATGGCCAAGCTGCTTATACCATATTGGCATCAGAGGTGGTGTCTGGCCTTGTGGTCCCTGCACTGGACGGTGTTCCATTGTGTTGGTCCCATCTGCTAAAATTTCAAATTTTAAATTATATAAAGCTCTAGATAACCTACTCCATGGTGTGTCTAGAATGCCTAATATTCCCCATTTTTGTTTTTGTAAATATTGTTTTAAAGTAGCATGTTGTCTTTCCATGATTGCTTGTCCTGTGGAATTATAAGGTATACCTGTCTTATGAACTATACAAAAGGAAGTAAAAAAGCATTTCAAGCTGAGTGCATGATAAACAGGTGCATTATCAATTTTAATCCTTTTTGGTACATCTAAAATAGCAAATGCCTGTAACAAATGATCAATTACATGTATTGTTATCATTATCATTATTATTTTGAAAGCATTGTGGTCCAGGGGGCTGAAAAGTAAGTATCCACAGTAACATGAATATATTTAAGACATTCAAATTCAGGAACAATAGTAACATCTATTTGCCTTACCATTTGAGAGGAGCACCCCACAGGTTAACACCCAGAGGTAAAGGGGAAGAAGTATAGTTAGAATACTGATCACAATCAAAGACAATCTCCTTTGCTAGAGATACTGGAATGTGAAAACACCTCTGTGAAAATAGAGCAGGCACATGGGTCACAGAATGTCTTAGATGGGCTTTAGAGGGAACTTGTACAGGTGCCATCAAGGGATCAGCTTGTTGATTTCCTGTAGACAATGGCCCAGGTAAAGATATATGTGCTCAGATGTGGATGACATAGGATTGATTACATTTTGAACCTGTGAAAAGAGCTGTAAAATCTCAGGAGATACAATAATTACTGTATTTAGTATTGAAATCATATGAGCAGCATAGGCAGAGTCAGAAACAATGTTAACAGGATCATGAATGACTCTGAGGACAAAAAATAACAGCATATAGTTTATTTTACTGAACAGCATTAAATCGGCTAGCAAGAACTTTATGACTGGGTCCTATATAGGCAACCTTTGTAAGTGAGGCATTAGTAAAATGTAGGTGTAGAATGGACCTGGATAGGTGATACATCACAATTACAGGGCATTTTGAGATGTCCAGTAGTTGCCTGGGACTTAGTTGACTTTGGAGCACAAGGAGTAAAATATTGTTCCTTTAAGTCCTTCTGATCAGATTAGTGTAGGTCTCCAAGTATGATTATTAAATATTCTAGAACATTAGTAATACCAGTCTGGTACTTATAATTACTGTGTAACATGTAAAACTTGAACAAAAATTCTTAAGCCAGTCTTTATAATTGTTGATAAGAACTAATTTAAATACAAATCTGACTGAACTTTTATCTTAGAAATTTTAAGGTTTTTTTTGTTTTTTAAATTTTTAAAATTTATTTAATAACCACATGATTAGAAGAAGCATTTCATTACAGCTTTAACATATTCAATAACAATTTCCAGGGCAAACATACATCTTTTTCAATAGTGGCTATAAATTTTTAGGTTCACAGTTGAATTAATACAGTTATACAATATTGAATTCATTATAAACCCTATAAGACATGAAATTGAATGAGTTTTTAACCTTTAAAAAAGATCTCCATTTCATTTTAAAATATACTGTTTCCTACAGAAAGACTCGTTTTTAATGCTACCAACACTTAGATGTTTGCACATGGGTCTCTAATCTCTAGTATCTGATTATTACTAGTCACAGTCAGTTACACTTGGATCCTTGGCACCTGAGTATGCATATAAAGTCATCAGATAGATTTCAATGGTAATGTTTATCATCTCTATTAATTAACATGAAGTTTTTAATGCTTCCTCCTCAAATATAACTCATTTTTTTATTTGTTGATTTTTGTGTGTGTATATTATACAGAACATCCCAAACAATCTTATTCATCTATATAACCCACTTCCCAAATGGCACCCTCCCATAGCACCACAACCCCACTGGAGCCCATATACTGTCATCCCTGTTACTGTCCACTGTGTTCTCAGCGCTCCCAGCTGTTCCCCAGTGCTTGTCCATCCACGGAATCTAGCCAGCCTATCTAGAGAGCCTTGTTTTAGGAAGATCAGCTGTTCCTCATCTAGCAGCAACCAGTTGTCAATATTCCTTTGGATAAGATTGGGGTCTGCTGTTCATTTTCCCAGTTCTATGCTGGGTTACTGTCTGGGAGTCTCTTGGGCCACCCTGGCCAACAACTCAAAGGGAGGTATCTCCTGTCTGGCATTGTTTCTTGTTATGTAGCCTTTAGCTATACATATGGAAAAATGTAAAATTATACTTTTTTTTTTTTTGGTCTTTTTGAAACAGGGTCTCCCTGTAGCCCTAGCTGGCCTGGATTTGCCAGGACTAAGCTGGCCTCAAACTCTCAGAGATGCGCCTGCCTCTGCCTCCTGAGTTAGGGAGACTAAGCTGGCCTCAAACTCTCAGAGATGCGCCTGCCTCTGCCTCCTGAGTGCTGGGATTAGAGGAGTGTGCCACCATGCCTGGCCAAAATTATACATTTTTAATTCTTAAAAAATTATATTGACTCCTTTATTCTTTGGTTATACTTTCCTTTTGGGTGTTTAAGACCCTACAGTTGGCCCAGATAAACTAATTTATTTTTACTCTTAAGGTCGTTTGAGGATCTGTTCCTTAGGGGGCACATGGGCCTGGGAGGAGACTGATTATTACTAGTCACAGTCGGTTACACTTGGATCCTTGGCGCCTGTGTATGTCTATAAAGTCATCGGGTAGATTTCAATGGTAATGTTTATCATCTCTACTATTTAACATGAAGTAAATTTTTATGCTTCTTCCTCAAATATAACTTATCTTTTAAATTTGTTGATTTCTTTGTGTGTATTTCGTACAGAACATCCCAAACAATCTCACTCACCTTATTACCCAGTTCCCAAATGGCACCCTCCCATAGCCTCCCCCCTCCCACACACTGGAGCCCATATTCTCTGTCATTCCTGTTACTGTCCACTGTATTGTCGGCGCCCCCAGCCATTCCGCAGTGCTTGTCCATCTGCTGAATCTAGTCAGCCTATCTAGAGATCCTTGTTTTATCTACATGGTGCCATGTATATAAAGCTTGGGCAAAGACCAAATGTTCTCAGATAAACGTTGCCTAGACAGATATTATATTCCTTGATCTAGTTGTTTGTATAATTTGTCAGTAGGTTGTTGGACTAATACAGTTCCCTCTGTTTTTTTTTTTAAACTAGCTAGGCATTATTTATCTCTCACATTGTCTAACCCTTTCACCATGGTTTCCCCATTTAAGGTGCCCCCATTTTTCCCATTTCTCCCTTACCAATACCCTTCTCCTATGGTCCCACCTCTCTTGAGATCCTTCTTTCCCTTTATCCCCTAGATTCTTTGTATAACTTTCCCTCCCCCCTCCCCTTAAAATACCCCCATTTTTATCCATATTTTTAATGCCTGTTTATCCCTTATTAATGCCTGTTTCCTACTGTTCTCTTTCAGATTCTTTCTTTTCCTTTACCTCCCTGATTCCTTTTCATTATCCTGGTTCCTGTAGTTATGTCTGGATACATACTCATCAGGATTTGGTGCTAGGATCCACATATGAGAGAGAACATACATCTTTTTTTTTTTTCTGAGTTTGTGTTACTTCGTATAACAGTTTCTAGTTCTATCCATTTACCTGCAAATTTCATGATTCATCTTTCTTTACTGCTGAGTAAAACTCCATCATATAAGTGAACCACATTTTCATTATCTACGCATCAGTTGAGGGACACTTAGGTTACTTTCATCTCTTAGCTATTGTGAAAAGAGCAGCAACAAACATGGATGTACAAGTGTCTCTAAAATAGGATGAGTTCTTTGGGTATATGCCAAGGAGTCATATAACCGGGTCATATGGTAGGTTCATTTTTTAGTTTTCTAAGAGTTTTCCATGCTGTTTTCCATAGGGGTTGCACAGTTTGCAGTCCAAACAGCAGTGGATCAGAGGTCACCTTTTCCCACATCCTCTCCAACATTTGGTATCATTTGTTCTCTTGATCTTAGCCAGTTTGATTGGAATTAGATGAAACCTTAAAGTGGTTTTAACTTGCTTTTCCCTGATTACTAATGATGTTGAACACATTTTAAGATGCTTCTCAGCCGTCTTTATTTCTTCTTTTGAGAACTCTCTGTTCAGGTCCTTAGCCCATCTTTTAATTGGGTTACTTTCTTTCTTGAGGCTTTGTTTTTTGAGATCGTTATATATTCTGGATGTTAAACCTCTGTTAGATGTGTTGCTGGTGAAGATTTTCTCCCATTCTGTGGGTTTTCTCTTCACTTCCTTGGTTGCTTCTTTTGATGTACAGAAGCTTTTTAGTTTAATGAGGTCATACTTATGGATTCATGACCTTAATTCCTGAGCAATGTCTGTCTGATTTAGAAAATCCTTTCCTACAACTATATCTTGTAGGTGATTGCCAATGTTTTCTTTTAAGAGTTTCAGAGTTTCAAGCTTCACATTGAAGTCTTTGATCCTTTGACATTTGCACAAGGTGGAGGATAGAGGTTTAGTTTCATTCTTCTACAGGTGGAGATCCAGTTTTGCCAGATCCATTTGGAATTGACTTTTGCTTAAAGTGAAAGATAGGGGTTTAGTTTCATTCTTCTACAGGTGCAGATCCAGTTTTACCAGCATCATTTGCTGACCATGCTGTCTTTCCTCCAGTGAATGTCCTTGGCCCCTTTGTCAAATATCAGGTAGCTGAAATTGCATTTACTCATATTTGAGTCTTCAGTTTTGTTCCATTGGTCTATGGGTCTATTTTTGTGCCAGTACCATGTTGTTTTTATGACTACAACTCTGAAATACAGCTTGAAATATGGTATAGTAATCTCCCCAGCATTGCTCTTCGTGCTCAGGGTTGTTTTGGCTATCTGAGGCCTTTGTGCTCCTATATGAATCTTAGGATGCTTTTTTCTAACTCTGCGAAGAATGTCATGGGGATTTTGATTGGCATTGCATTGAATCTCTAAATGGCTTTTGGTAGGATGGTCATTTTCACAATATTAATTCTTCCAATCCATGAGCATGGGAGGTTCTTCCATCTTCTGATGTAAGAAGGATGTTTTATTACTAACAAAATTCTCTCTCTCTCTGTGTGTGTCTCTCTCTCTGTCTCTCTCTCTCTCTCTCTTTAACCAGCCCACCCTTCCATATTCTCACCTATGATTTTTCAGAAGAAAGAAGGGTATATCACATACCTGTTGTAGCCCGAATTCCCTCTGAGTCTCCTGCATGATCAGACAAACCATATAATACATTTTATGTGAGTTTATTATGGTTTATGCCCGTGGGTAGAGGGCAGGTAAGTTGGGGAACTTACATAAAGACAAGCACTCTTGCAACGCAGCTCGGAGCCCACCACCAGATGCTCCCGAGGCCCCGCCCATAGTCTCCATTAACTTTTGCCCACCATGCATCTTGGGCCCGCAGTCTAGTCCCGGGTGGGTAAATGCCCCCTCTCGTGTCCATGTGGGTGAGGCGCTGGGGTCATCTCTCTCTCCACACCTGCCAACATGCACCTTCCTCCCAGCTCGCCACTTTGGTTCCAAGATGGTTCCCAGCATCCCCTTCGTAGTCCACGCTCTGCATCAGGCCCTGCCCATTGGAGGAACCAGCCAATCAGGAGACACCTATAGATAGGAAGATCAGTTGATGTAGATCCCAACCAAGCTCACTGAATAGCTGTTCTTTATTCTTGACTGTAACCATCTGATACAGGGAGGCAATACCTAACTCCTTTTTAACCAAACTATCTTTCATGGGCAAAAGAAAACACCTTGTGTTCTAATGACAACCTAAAGCATATATCATGAGCTTTATTTAAAAAAAATCCCAAAAACAATACTTGTAAAATCCAGAGAAACACAAAGGACATTTGCCAGTAGTTATAAGTAATCTCAATAATTTGTCTGTTTCCATCCAATCTGAGGCTGTAACTGGGTGTGTGTTACAGGGCAGAGGAGCAGACTGAAAGCTATTTATTCATTTATGTTTTTATTATTTGCATGCTATATCAATTATCATAATAACAACTCAGTATCTATGTAGTACCTGGCCACCAGGAGCACAGTGTTTGTTTTTAGTAATTTAATTTATTTTTAGCTCCTCTGTTGAATATTATTCCTATAGAGAGTAACAGGCAAGTTATCCTTTGTTTTAGTTATAAAGAAGGTCATAGCAACTAGAAGTCTTATCCAAGGCTATTATTTAAAGGGGAAAGCTAAAAATTAAAATCTTAAATGTTTTTCCATAAGAGAGGGCTGTAGAACTGTGAACTCATTATGTAGACCATCCCAGGCAGTGGTCCATCTGTGGGGACCAAAAGTATGTGTCACTATCCTGGCTCTCAAAAAATCCTCAACAAAATATTTTGTCCTACATACATATATTTATACATACATACATAATTTTAATGACTCTCAAAACATTCAGTTTTTAATAGACCTACTTAGACCTTTATCATTTGTTTAATTGTTTTTCATCATTTGTTTAAACGTTTTTATTATCTCTTTTATTCTGTAAACATCCAGTCATCTTAATCTTTATTCATAAATTTTTTTACTAAAATATTTTCATTTCTATATTCTTTTACTGTATCCTTCAACTTTTCATTTTTTATTTTATATGTATTTGTGTATTGCCTGCATGTAGATTAAGTGCACCCTGTGACATGCAATGCCCATGGAGCTCAGAAGAGGCTGTCGGATCCCCTGGAACTGGAATTATGGACAGTTGTTAGCTGCCATGTGGGTGCTGGGATTTGAACCCGGGTCTTCTGCAAGAACAACCATTGTTCTTAACTGCTAAGCCGTCTGTCCAGTCCCCTTATTACCCTTTTTTAATACTATGAGACAATAATATTCATAAATAAATTTCATCTGTTGTGAGAATTTACTTTTGGGGTGTACTAAGTAATTAATGTCTCCCCTTTTTTGTTTTTGACAATAACAATGGTTTGTGTGTAAAAATTTAGTAAGGTAGCCAGGTATGGTGGCACACGCCTTTAATCACTCAGGAGGCAGAGGCAGGCAGATCTCTGTGAGTTCAAGGCCAGCTTGGTCTCCATAGTAAATCCAGGCCAGCTGGGGCTACAGGGAGACCCTGTCTCAAAAAGACCAAAAAGAAGAAAAAAAAAATTGAGTAAGGAGCCTGTATTTTTAGCTTTTGCTTGAGGATTTAAAAAGGAATTCCCTTTTTAAGATATTGCAGACAGTCCCTTATTAATAACTCTGTTCTTTTTTCCCCAAATTTAGTATTTTTCATTTTAAAACACTTTACAAGCAGGAGAGAAGTGATAACAGTGTTTTTCATTATTTTTTTTCAACTTTATTTAAAATAATAGGTCTGAACACAATTATGAAAAAGTCACTTATAACCTGCTTTGTTGAAATTAAAATGAAAGTTTTTTCTTAAAATGTGAATTACTCAGCCAAGCGTGGTGGCACACACCTTTGATCCCAGCACTTGGGAGGCAGAAGCAGGTGGATCTCTGAGTTTGAGGCCAGCCTGGTCTACATAGTGAGTTCCATGACAACTGGGGCTACAGAGAGACCCTGTCTCAAAAAGACAAAAGAAAAAAAAAGTGAATTATTGATCAAGAATTAAATTAGTAACAGTAAACATCAAAAATTACAAATCTAATTTAATGTAAGCTTATTTTAAAATTAATTTCTATTATTAAAGATAAATTTAGAGTTTAAATTTCTCTCTATATTGTTTATCCCAGGCTCACATATTAACAAACAAATCAGCCCAGGCTGGGGCTCTGGTCATAGATTGGAAAAGGCTTTTTTAACATTTAACATTTAGCATTTAACATTTTTAAACATTAAGTCAGTTAGGAAAAACAGTGGCCTGTGGTCCATACTAAAGGACAAACATCAAAGTTATTCACCTATTAATTCCCAGACTGAGGAATATTATCTAAGAGCTAATTCCAGCACAGCAATCCAGGCCATAAGGGAATGCATGGGCAGGGGAAAAGAATGCCTGTTGCCCCTCAGCAGATCCCATTGCTGTAGCTCTGTGACCCTGGTGTTACAGTCTCCTATCAGCAGAAATGTTAGGGAGTCCATGTATTATAGAAATAGAAGTGCATATCAGATGCTAAAAGTTTTTGCAATGTGATGGTAATTAAGAACTCTGGAATGGGTAAGTGAACAGGAATCTTCCCCTGCCCTCCCCCACCCCATGGTTATCCAGGATAGAAGGTTTTGTTTTCCAAAGCTATCATATTCCTGTGTAGAAATCTTTGTTGGCCAAGGCTTTCACATTTCTGTTACCTTTGCATTTCTATTACCTTTGCTGCCCTATGTTATTTACTTAATTACCATGTATATGCTCTGTACCTTTGGCTTACATTCCTCACATGAGTATAAAAACCCTCCAAAACTTGAACAAGGGACCTGACTCCTTTGATTTGTGGGGTCAGTCCCTCTAGCATCAAAATAAACTTCTGCTCCTCACCTGACTTTGGCTGTTGGTCTCTGATTTTTCCATAACACATGGACAAATGACAGAGAAGAGTCCAATTCTCCTGTCCTTGAGACCAATAACAAAACAAGACAGGTCAACACTGACAGGACTAGTCCTTTAGCACATTATTTTAAACTTAAAAGAAGTATTTAATCACTCACACAACAATCTAGCCGTCTGTGCATTCAAACAAAAACATATATCAGTCTCTCATAAGAGAAAGAACTAAAAAACGGAATTTAGAGGGAAGATTCCTCATTATTAGCCCTCTCTTTCTATAAAATCTTTGATCTGCCTTTACAGGAGCAGGCGTTTGTAGAGGTAGAGCAGTCAAAGTTTTAAGATTACATAGAAACTAAACATTTAAAGGGATAATTTTTTTCTATCTGTGTGCTTGTTCAGATGCTCATCTTGTGGAGTTTTTCCAGGTATTTTTTCAGGAAGACTCATTTCCTTCTTTTCAGGTCTTTATTTTCTCTAGTAGCTGCCTTGTATTTTTCTAGCTCTGCAGGTTTGATTTACACAAAAACAGTATGAATACCTCCTTTTTATGGTTCTGGCATCTTTAGTCTTAGAGATAAGTTCACTGGCAGACCCAAGGACTTTTTCCAGCTTTCAGTTGAGAAAGAAACTAGTCATTTCGGGGGGGGGGTGTCTTTATTTTAAAACGAATTATTATTTTTTTATTTTTATTATTTTTTTTCCTGAAGAGTTAATCCAATTTGCCATTGGGTATCGGGAACCAATCTGGCTTCTTCCATGCTGAAGGACACAGGGTGTGGTGTGGCAAATGGAGTACCCCTTCAGTGGATTTACCTGAAAGACCCAAAAGTATAGTTATAGAGAGAAACGAATGCCTTTGACTGGTGCTGGTGAAGGAGAAGTAAAGGCAAGAGTTGTTAAGAGTTTTGGAAAATAAAAGGAAAGATAGAGGAGTAGGAGACAAGAAACCAGAGCCAGACTTGCAACCAGTAAGGGATAGATCTTCCTTTATTCAAAGAAGATACAGTGAGAAGTAGAGGCTGTCCACGGGAACCAAACTTCTACAACTAGACAAAGAAAACCAGGGGTTTTTATACCAGGGTTGTGGGACACAGCTGCACTTAGTGGGGAGTTGAGTTAGTGCCAGGGCTTGGTGTCCTTGGAGTGATTGAGGGTCTCCTTCTCAAGATTATTTCCCCAGAAACTTGGAGTGTTATCTATGGCCTTAGAGGAGACAGGTAGGCTCCACAACCCTTTTTCTCGGGCTTGGGAGTGACCAACTGATAAGGGGTGAGCAGAGCCAGGCTTGAGCAAGGCCAGGCTGCCAATTAAGGCCAGCCAGTTAGACACTTTAAGGGATTTATGGCTTTCCTTAATGAGGCTTCTGACTTTTTCTGCAATTCACAGTCTATCAAGAGTAGTTAGGCATAAATTACAGGCAGGAAACCAGAAGTCAGTACAGGGTGAATTTTAAATGTCCAAAGTCCACTAGAATTTCTTGATGAAGGCTTCAAAAAGCATCCATTTATTGGGTTTTCCTTATTTTTCATTTGGCCATGACAGCTGGATTCAGGATCTGCTTCTCAGGCATAATGATAGCTGTTGGAGTAGCTAAAGTCATACTGAATTTTCTCTTACATGTCTTCTAGACAGGGGAGAGAAGAAATGTAACCATCATTTAATTTTGATAAGAACGATAGTGGACTTGGCCTTTTTGGATGCAGGTGGCACAAAATCCTAGTGAGAATTTTTCTAAATAATATTTCATATGAACTTTTAAGTCTAATATCTGGGAAGCATAATTCCTCAGGCTTTAAAGAAATATACTGTTTTCTTTAATCCTTGGTTATACTTTCCTTTTGGGTGTTTAAGACCATACAGTTGGCCCAAATTAACTAATTTACTTTTACCTTAAGATCAGTTAAGGACCTGGTCCTCAGGGGTCACATGGGCTTGGGAGGAGCCTCTGGTTCCTTAGGCCTTTTCTTTTACCACTTCCTTCTACGTGAAGATAAGTCAAGAGGTCCTGCTCAACTAGGGCTTCACTTGGAAGCATGGAGGAAATGTTTCCTCTGTGTTGACCTTCCTCTTTGCAGACTGAACACTGGCTTGAGTCCCTCTGGTGGGGTCTCCATGACCTCCCTGAACAAGAGGACAGGTGACTCATCACAGCTACAGGACATATCAAGTGATTCCCATAGCCCCCTAGGACATAGTCCACCTTTCAGGGAAAGGAACAAAACTGTCCCTTAAGTCCCTTTGACCAGATTAGTATGGACTTTTAAATATTGTTCTTAACCATCCAAGAAGGTCAGTTGCACCAGCCTGATACCTTTTATTTCGGTGTAATATATAGATAAAGCTTGGATAAAACCCAAATGTCCTCAAATAAACATTGACTGGAAGAGATTTACCATCACAGGTTAACTAGGCAGAGCCCAGGAAAGGGACTTTGAAATAAGAATTGCTTAGGTCTGTCTCAAATGAGGCTGTTCTATTACAAATAGAAGCAGTCTCTTTTTCTTTCCAGTTTCCCATACCCTGATTTACAGTTCTCAGAAGGAAGGGAGGCATCATATCACATACCTATAGACAAGAAGTAAACTGATCAGAATTCAGACCAAGCTTCACTGGAACTGTTTTTTCTAGATTGCATATATCTGGTTCAAGGAGGTAGACCTAGTTTTTCTTGGGCCAAATCATTCTTGTTATGGGCAAAAGAAAGTGCCAAAAGTAACATTTGCATAATTCAGAGAAACAAAAGACATCTTTCAGTAGCCATAGGTGACCCAATACTTGTCTGTATCCATTTAATCCAAATCTGTAACCCAGTATGCAGCAGAAGCCAGAAGTGTACTGAAAATTAACAATTCTGTATCTTGATAAACTTGTTCATGATAGGTAGAGAATGGGCGGAAGCGAGCGGCGCAGATGGAGGAGGCACGAGTGGATGGATGAGGCACGGAGGCTCAGATGGAATCCTCAGTGGGACACAGATTTATTTCGTATGGGGCACCTTTCCCTCGGGAAGCGAAAGATGTCCACGAAGGGAAAGATGGAAG
>NW_008337205.1:2551734-2552310 GCF_000622305.1 Nannospalax galili
AGCAGGAAGAGAAAGGTTTGGCTTAGGTCACGTAAAAACAAGAACGAGAAGAATCAGGCAACAAAACAAAAGCGTCCTTTTTTTTGTATTGCTGATTCGAGTTGAATTCCCAAACCCCAGGGCAGCATCCTGCAATCGCTGGGGGGGGGGAATACGAGTTTTGCGTGTCCCTGCCAACGTCCTGTAGTCAAAGGCAGGGCGGAACCTCCCACACACCGGTGTGATTTCGAGCGAGCAAAAACGAGTTAGGAGAGGTTCAGCAATGTGGTGCGTGACCAGCCAGTAGGAGCAAGGTAGTGGGCCTGCAAGGTAGTGGACCCAGAGGCTGAGATGGACCGGGAATGGAGAAGAATGGAGAGACCTAGATGAAGCTCAGAGTAGCCAGTGAACGGAGGGAGAGGAGAGAGAGAGAGAGAGAGAACATGAGATGTTAGGGGAAGGCAAAAGATGGCAGGGGCGAGGAAGGGAAGAGAGCTGAGGTAGGGAAAAGTATTTGAGTGCCACAGGGAGGCAGGTCCGACTCCCAGGTGGGTGTGGGCAGGCACAGTAACAGTGCAGGGCAATTCAACAGTCGCA
>NW_008337205.1:2552570-2554157 GCF_000622305.1 Nannospalax galili
CGGGTTTCAGCACCATCTGATAGGTAGAGAATGGGCGGGAGCGAGTGGCGCAGATGGAGGAGGCACAAGCGGATGGATGAGGCATGGAGGCTCAGATGGAATCCTCAGTGGGACACAGATTTATTTCGCACGGGGCACCTTTCCCTCAGGAAGGGAAAGATGTCCACGAAGGAAAAGATAGAAGGTAAGGGAAGGGAAGGGGGAAGGGGGAAGGGGGAAGGGAAGGAAGGGAAGGATGTCAGGGAAGGAAAGATGTTCAGGAAAGATGTCCACGGGTTGTGATCTGGGACTTTACATATGGGGGCTTTAGGGTGTGGAATCAGGGAGGGGGAAGCAGGTAGGATTAGGGTGTGGAAGTGTCTTCTTTTTCCTCTTAAGATAAGAACTCTGCTTATCTTATCTTTGGAGGTCAGAGGAAAGGCAGGCTGCTTCTCAGCAGAGTTTGTCCTTCTTGACCTCAAAGGTCAAGGTGCTTATCAGCTAAGTTCCCTTTTCCAGGCTCCAAAGTCTGTAGGTCCCTGTTGGGGAGAGGGGGGGCTGCTGCTGTTTGGAACCCTAACATTAATGGGCTGCTGTGGTGCAAGTTTGGAAAACCAAAAGGCAGTGGCAACTACGGTCAGTGGAGGAACAGTTCATGAGGTTTCAGTGGGGAAACAAGGACTCTAACAAGAACTGGTCTAGGGACCATTCATGTGATATTTTGGCCAATAACGAACCCTAACAGTTCAGACCTTTAATAAGTTTGCTTAAAATGAATTTCATTATCCCTTCTATTCTGGAAATATCCTGTCATTTTAATCTTTTTATATAAATCTTAACTACTATAGTCCTTTTCAAAGTCAGGAGACCACTTACAACTAGGTCAGAATTGTATACAGCTGGCTGGGAAGAATGGCTAGATACTCAGGTGAGGGTCCAATGACCCTGTTTATCTCCCCTTTAAAGAAGGAATAACAGCCAGCAACAAGCCCAATTGTGAGGACCTTTCATCAGCAGGCACTGCTGAAGTCATGAAGATGGTAGTTCTTTGACTCACAAGAGTGCTGTGCAGCGCCATCTTATTAAAAGAACATGGAATCTAAATTATATATATATTAAGATAATACAGTGAGCTAATATTACCATGTACACACTGTGCTTTAAGTTCCCAGGGAGACCTTATAGAAAACCCCACCATTAAAATCTTTTACTTTGTGTAGTTCAGAGAGTGCTCTATCAAAGAAAGTGTGTAAACACAAGGGAAAGAGAAGCAACTGGCACCCAACCTCCAGCATGATCACTTAAGGAAAACCGTGCTAGAACCCGGCTCAGACTTTAATAAACCCTTTTAATAATATTTATAAACAAATTTACCAAGTAATCAATATTTTACCTCATATATAGAGAGATGAACCAATTATCTTAAATATATTATTATAATGTATAAACTTTGAAATACACTTGTAAGCCTTGAAGCAGGTTTTAAATGACCTAGTCTCCTTTAAAGGTTTAGAGATGTTTTATAAAGACTTGGAAGATGTTCATTCTATATAAAACATACCTAAACACAGGGATAAATTCCACCCTGGAGCAGACATAATCATTTTT
>NW_008337205.1:2554187-2554633 GCF_000622305.1 Nannospalax galili
GTCAAGACCTATTACCTTGATGAAATTCTCATCAGAATAAAATGTAACTCTAAAATTTAAGACAGTCAAACAAATAACATTTAAATCTTTTATGGTCTACATAGTACAAGTGTATATATATAAAGGAAACTTTTAAAACCCAACAGTAATTTATGCATACACACACACACACACACACACACACACATCACACACATTTACGGGGCTGGAGAGATGGCTCAGCGGTTAACACTGACTGTTCTTGCAGAAGACCCAGGTTCAAATCCCAGCACCCACATGGCAGCTAATAACTGTCCATAACTCCAGTTCCAAGGGATCCGACAGGCTCTTCTGTCCCCCATGGGCATTGCACAACAGGGGTGCATTTACCTACATGCAGGCAATACATGCATACACATTATAAAAAAAAAAAAAACTCAAAGGGAACAAAAACAAACCACCCTAGC
>NW_008337205.1:2554675-2558315 GCF_000622305.1 Nannospalax galili
ACACACACACACACACACACACACACACACTAGACATAAAGGCTTTCATTTAAAGAAACCATTTTCAGAAATATCATTTAAATTTTAATATGTTAAATATTTTAACTGGGTTTCAAAATTATCAAGTGATGGAAAAGTTATATATTTCATTTTCACTCAAAGATAACCACAGCCCAAAGTTATTTTATGATTAAAACAAGCTAATGTTTAAACAGTTTCCATTAAAGACAATTCCATGGAAGAAAGTAAAGAATGGGATGACAAGAAGTATTTAGTCTTAATAAGGCAATACAGAATCAACCTATTATTAAAGACCATTAAAATTAGCAATACCAAAAGCATAAAGTATAAGAAAATGGTTTTCATGTGTATAATTCAATTACAGTCATTTACAGCTAACCCTTTCCCACAGTAGCATGCAGGAACTTAGACTGAGAGGTGAAAGCACAAGCATACAGCGCACAGGGTCAGAGGAGCCTGCAAGCCAAGTCTGCAGGGCTGGTGGCCTGTGACAGCAATGGCTCATGCTCATGGAGGTCCTTTGCTTCCTCTGAGGAAGAAGGGAGGGAGAAAGACTGAGAAGGAAACAAACCCAAATCATATCACTGCCCAGTGTCTAAGAAGACACACTGTAGAGAACAGTTGTGAATTATTTCTCAGAGATGTCTAGAGGTTGTTTGGAGTAAGAATAAAAGTACATGGTAATTTTTACAAGATAAACATAATAATGTCTATGAGTAGTTATTCTGAACACACTGTAGTTGTCCCATTTTGTCTCAGGCTGTTCAGGAGGCAAGGGACTGCCTCAGGCCATCTTGGGGATCGGTCCTTACAAGGTACCCCAGAATAAGCCATGTGCTACTGTGTCTAACTCAAGTATCCTCTAGCCAGAAAACAAAAGCACCACTGCTACGTGGCCATCTCCAGGAGCCTGGCAGAGCTCTTCCAGGTATCAGAGAACTCCATTCAAGCCAAACTAAGATTCCTGATTTCAAATGCTGATGGGAGTTTTATCAATAGCTAATATAAAGGCAGTTCAATGCAGACTTAGACATGAGAGTTAAAGGCAAGAGTTGCTCCAAGAGAGAAAAGTGCAGAGCCACATCTAAGCCAGCAGAGTTTCCAGGGATGAAATGCACCCCTCCCCCAAACAGGCCACATCTGCCTGCATACAGAGCCGTGCTGCAGGAAACAGAGGACAAAGGACAAGGCCAAAAGGATGAGACAGGAAGACCAGTCCCAGAATTCATCTCCAGCTCTGACGATGAGTTAACATATTAAATCAAACCTATAACCAATCAGAGTTTAATTTTCTCAAACCATTTTCAGGCCTTTAGAGGTCTGAAAGCAACACAAACAAGACCGAGAATGTCAAAACCAAAGAGATACTTTAAAATAAACACTATGAAAGCACCCAAACCAAAAGGTATGTAACAAATAAGGTCCTTAAACAACCAGCTCAGATACTGTTTGTTTTGTTTTCTTTTCTTTTTGAGACAAGGTCTCCCTGTAGCCCCAGCTGGCCTGGAACTCACTATGCAGACCAGTCTGGCCTTGAACTCACAGATATCTGCCTGCCTCTGCCTTGAGAATTCTGGGATTAAAGGCATGTGCCACCACACCCAGCTTCAGATACTGTTTTGTATAAACAAGTAGCACTTAAAAGTTTTGTGAAATATATAATAGACCTAGAGACATTGTCCAATAAATTTAAAGATATTTAGGGTACCCAAATTTATAAGGCCTTTGAACATACTATCAAAATATCCCTATTTATGAATTTGCACATGTATTTTAATTAGGCATGCCAAAATAAAGTAAAAATAAAAACAATAATTTGGTGCACAATAAATGAATGAAAAGAATAACTGAAGTGGCCAGTTTGTTTTGACAGAAACATATGAAGAGAATGATCACAGACACACATGATAGAATTACTTGAGACCTCAACACATGAGAACACTTAGACATACATGACATAATTACATGAAATCCCAAACAACATATGGAAAACAATTATCATATACTCACATGGCATAATTCCACACAAAGTAGGTGCACCCAAAACACAAAAATCGAGGAGTTTGATTAGGATGGTCCTTTGCATCTAGGCACTCATCCTTTAAATGTGGACCAAAGAACACTTCTTCCATAATCTTCTCATAATTGGGGAAGTTGTCCCTTCTCTTCTGGTAAGTATGAGGCTGGGTTTTAGGGTTCAGGTAGCCTCCATCCAGGCTCAGGGATTCTTTTCTAGCATGGCCTGATTTCAAGTCACTGGATTTCACATAAGTTTTTAATTTGGAGAGTTTGATCTTAATACCATAATTTCCTGCATAGCTTAGTTTAAAGTTGTCCAGCATCACCTGGAGGACAGCATGGGTCTGACACTTGGACTGGGAGGAACCCATCTGAAAATTTTATATGTGCCTGGAATTTATGTAATGTGTACATAGGAGGGGTTGAGTGTGCTAGTCTCCCTCATTCAGATGGCTTCCTGGCTGGCCATCTCTTCATGACTTAAGAGGTCTTACCTTTGGGCCACATGTATAATCCTTGTGCTCAGTCACTGGTAGGTGAGTGCCAGTTTAGATTACAGGACCTCAGCAGACCTGCAGGTTGAGGCCCAGTCAGCCTCACAGAGCTGTGGAACCATTACTTTCACTCTCACATTCATGCACAATCATTCAGAATTTAAGACAGTTGTTCTCTAGTTATTCCCACTGAATTCCTCATCTTCCCAGAATGGGGCCAGGACCTTGGAATCATATCGAGGTTTAGTTGTGGTCCCCTTCATTCCTGACTGGAGGCCAGTGGCATCTTGGAATCACAAGACTTTGTATGCAGGCTCCTGTGGGGGCAGCCCATGCTGGCTTCCACCTGTCTAACCTGGGGCCCATTATCTAGTCTGGATGTTTATTTTGGGTCTCTGTCTTGCTTCACCTGATGAGAGGCTCCGATCTGGAGCTATGCAGCTCTCTCTGGCCTCCTGGAAGGAGACCCCAAGAGGAAATTCTTTAGGGGTGCGCACTTCTCTGTTCCAGGGGCCAAGGGAGGCTACAGGGTCCAGGAGAGGCAGCCTCTATTACCAATGATGGGATGGTGACTTGATCTCACTGGAGCTCCCAGAAATGTTATGGACTAATCAGAGACCAACAGCTGAAGTCAGGTAAGGAGAGGAAGTTTAATAATTTTACACTTTGGGGACTAACCCCATGAATAAAAGGAGTCAAATCCCTGGTTCAAGTTTTGGAGGGTTTTTATACTCATGTGCGGGGAAATGCAAACAAAAGGCAAAACAGCACATAGATGACAATTAAGTTAAAAGGTACATGTGGCTCTGCTTCCCTGGGCCTGCATGACCAGCATGCCTCTCTCCAGGACCAACCCAGTTCCTCAGGACAGTCCCCAGGAGCCCTTGAGGCCTCTTCTCCCCCCCATCTCCCTTGGCATCTCTGGTGGCACGGCCACCAGCTGCCCTAGACCAGCATCTTTCCTGGGCCCTGCTCCCAGGCCAGTCCAACCCCCAAATTCCTGAGGCCAAAATCTTCTCTGGAGGGATCCAGACCTTAGGAGAAAGCCTGAGAGCATATGATCCTCATCTGACTTGGACCTCTGTGGGAACTCCTGAAGACAAAAG
>NW_008337205.1:2558766-2559197 GCF_000622305.1 Nannospalax galili
GAAGTGAAACACTCAGTAAGCCAATTAAAAATGACAGGAGAAAGCCTCGCCAATAGGATGAATGAAATGGAAAACAGAGTATCAAGACTGGAAGATAAAGTGGATGAACTAGACCACACAAGTAAAGATTATGAAAAATTTAAGAAATCACAAGAACGGAATATGCAGGAATTGTGTGACACCATAAAAAGACGAAACTTATGAATCATAGGCATATAGGAAGGAGAAGAATCTCAGGATAATGGTATGGACCAGATCTTCAACAGGATCATGGAAGAAAATTTCCCAAAATTAAAGAAAGATATGCCCATGCAAATACAAGAAGTGTATAGAACACCAGACAGGACCAGAAAAGAAACTCCATGGCACATCATAATAAAAACACTAGATGTACAAAACAAAGAGACAATTCTGAAAGCTGCAAAAGAGAA
>NW_008337205.1:2559438-2559758 GCF_000622305.1 Nannospalax galili
AATTCAATGAAGGTATAACTGTGGAAAAGTACAGCTATATCAAGAATGTAAACAGAAATAAAAATGACAAGATTCAATACACATCTTTCAATAATATCTTTAAATGATACTGGACTTAACTCCCCAGTCAAAAGACACAGACTAGGTGAATGGATTAAGAAACAAAACCCATCTTTTTGTTGTCTGCAAGAAACTCATCTCCCTTTCAAGGACAGATACTCTCTCAAAGTGAAAGGATGGAAAAAAATATATGCCAAGCAAATGGCACTAAGAAAAAAGCAGGCATAGCAATTCTAATATCTGACAAAATAGACTTTAAA
>NW_008337205.1:2560701-2561320 GCF_000622305.1 Nannospalax galili
CCAGGGCCAGATGGATTTACAGCAGAATTCTATCAGACATTTAAAGAAGATCTGCATCCAATACTACTTAATTTATTCAAAAAAATAAAATGGAGTGAAAACTTCCAAATTCCTTCTATGAAGCCAGCATCACTCTCATACTAAAGCCTGGTAAAGATATAACACAGAAAGAAAATGAAACAGTAATACAAAACCTCCTGACTAAAAAAAGCCCAGGACCAGATGGATTTACAGACGAATTCTATCAGACATTTAAAGAAGATCTATATCCAATACTACTTAATTTAGTCAAAAAGATAGAAATGGAAGGAGAACTTCCAAATTCCTTCTATGAAGCCAGCATCACTCTAATACCAAAGCCAGGTAAAGATACAACCAAAAAAGAAAACTATAGACCCACATCCTTAATGAACATAGATGCAAAAATTCTCAACAAGATACTTGCAAACCACATACAGACACACATCAAAAAGAACATCCACCATGATCAAGTTGGCTTTATCAAAGCGATGCAGGGATGGTTCAATATACGTAAATCAATAAACATCATAAATCACATAAATGGGTTCAAAGACAAGAACCACACGGTCATCTCAATAAGATGCAGAGAAGGCCTTTG
>NW_008337205.1:2561481-2562871 GCF_000622305.1 Nannospalax galili
TACCTCCACTCCTTCTTAACATAGTGCTTGAAACTCTTGCAAGAGCAATAAGACAAGAGAATGAAATTAAAGGAGTAATAACTGGAAAAGAAGAGATCAAATTATCTCTGACATGATATGATATTATATCTAAGAGATGCCAAAAATGCCACCAGAAAACTAGAAATTATTAACATGTTCAGTAAAGTGATGGGTTATAAAATTAACCTACAGAACTCTGTAGCCTTTCTATATACCAATAACAAGCAATCAGAGAAAGAGTACAGGGAAACCCTCCCCTTCACAGTAGCTACAAAAAATATCTCAGAATAAACCTGACCGAGGACATTAAAGAGCCCTACAATGAAAATTTTAAGTATTTAAAGAAAGAGTCAGAAGATGGAAGGACCTCCCATGCTCATGGATTGGAAGAATTAATATTGTGAAAATGACCATCCTCCAAAAAGCCATTTATATATCTAATGCAATGCCAATCAAAATCCTCATGACACTTTTCACAGAATTGGAAGAAAACATCCTAAGATTCATATGGAAGCACAAAAGACCTCAGATAGCCAAAACAACCCTGAGCACTAAGAGCAATGCCGGGGGGATTACTATACCAGATTTTAAGCTGTATTACAGAGCTATAGTCATAAAAACAACATGGTACTGGTACAAAAATAGACCCATAGATCAATGGAACAAAATTGAAGACCCAAATATGAGTAAATGCAATTTCAGCCACCTAATATTTGACGAAAGGGCCAAAAACATTCACTGGAAGAAACACAGCATGTTCAGCAAATGGTGCTGGCAAAACTGGATCTCCACCTGTAGAAGAATGAAACTAAACCCCTATCTTTAACTTTTCACAAAACTCAATTCCAAATGGATCAAAGACCTCAATGTAAAGCCAGAAACTCTGAAACTTTTAGAAGAAAACATTGGCAAAAACCTACAAGATATAGGTGTAGGAAAGGATTTTCTAAACTGGACATCAATTGCTCAGGAAACAAGGTCAAGAATCAACAAATGGCACCTCATTAAACTAGAAAGCTTCTGTACATCAAAGGAGGTAACCAGAGAAGTGAACAGAAAACCCACAGAATGGGAGAAAATCTTCACCAGCGACACATCTGACAGAGGTTTAATATCCAGAATACATAACGAGTTAAAAAAAAAAACAACAACAGAGAATCAAGACAAGAAGTAACGCAATTAAAAGATGGGCTGCCGGTCGTGGTGGTGCATGCCTTAATCCCAGTACTCAGGAGGCAGAGGCAGGCAGATCTCTGTGAGTTCCAGGACAGCTGAGGCTACAGGGAGGCCCTGTCTCAAAAAGACCAAAAAAAAGCGGGGGGGCTAAGGAGCTGAACAGAGAGTTCTCAAAAGAAGAAGTAAAGATGGC
>NW_008337205.1:2564691-2570375 GCF_000622305.1 Nannospalax galili
GGGAGAGGGAACACAGAGGACAGTAGCATGGATAACAGACTATAAGGGCTCTGTTGGGGGAGGGAGGTTATGGGAGGGTGCCATCTGGGAAATGGGTATATAGTTGAATAAGATGGTTTGGGATGTTCTGTGGGATACACACACACATACACACACACACACACACAAATCAACAAATTAAAAAAATGTATTATGTTTGAGGAGGAAGTGTAAAAATTTATGTCAAGTTAATTAGTAGAGGTGATAAACATTACCACTGAAATCTACCCAATGACTTTATATCCATACACAGGTGCCAAGGATCCGAGTGCATATATTTTAAAATGAAATGGAGATCTTCTTTAAAGGCTAAAAACTCATTCAATTTTATGTCTTACAGGGCTTATACTAGATTCAATACTGTATAACTATTAATTCAATTGTGAACCTAAAAATTTGCAGCCACTTTTGAAAGAGATGTATTCTTGCTCTGGAGTGTGTTACTGAATAGGTTAAAGCTGTAATGAAATGCTTCTTCTAAAAAAGAAAAGGTTCTTGTGATAATTAAGCAAGGTAACATATGGCTGCAAAGGTTACAGGAATGTGAAAACTTCGGAAACAAAGACTTCCATTCTGGGCAACCACAGGGGCAGGGTGGGGAGACTTCTGCTCACCTCCCCCATACCTGTCTCTTGCCAAGTTTTCCCTGCTGCAAAGTTTTTAATTGCCATCACATTGCAAAAGCTTTTCATTTCCATAATACTCATAGCATTAATTTTCCTACATTTCTTCCCAGGAACCCAGGGCTGGGGCTGGACAGGAGTTTCCTGAAGTTACATTAGAAATAAGACTGCCATCTTTGTCAAATTTAGAACAGCATTGATTATCCCAATATCTTTTGTTTTTACATCTGAGGCATATTCTTGGGGAAGCTGGGGCAGCAGAGGCACTAGCCTTTTGCTGAGTTTTTTATGATTTTTTTGTTTTGTCTTTTTTAAATACAGGGTCACCCTGTAGCCCCTGCTGGCCTGGAACTCCCTATGCAGACCTGGGTGGGCTTGAAGTCAGGGAGATCTGCCTGCCTCTACTTCCTGAGTGCTGGGATTAAAGGCATGCACCACCACTCACTGGGGTTTTTTGCTGGTTTTTTTTTTTTTTTTTTTTTTTTTTTTTTTTTTTTTTTTTTTAAAAAAAAAGAGACAGGGTCTCCCTATAGCCCCAGCTGGCCTGGATTCCCTGTGTAGACCAGGCTGGCCTCAAACTCATGGAGATCCACCTGCCTCTGCCTCAGGAGTGCTGGGATTAAAGGTGTGCACCACCACGCCCAGCGCCTCACTGAGTTTTTTAACAATTTTTTTAATGCCCTGTTTTTTCACATCTAAACCTTTTTACTCCTTTTGTTTTATCCTGTACGGCAGTAGCTAATAAATTAGCGTTATAAGAAGGGGAGCCAATGTCATGTTTAAACCCCTATGAGCAACGCTGATAAAGCGTAACACCTGTTGGCACTTAGCATTATTAAAAACCAACATTTTAAACAGCATATCCCAGGCATCATCATGGGAAACAGTTTTTTATAGCTTGTCCTGTAACTTAGCAACAAAATCGACGTAGGGTTCATGAGTTCCCTGTTTTAGCTTACTGAATGGGACGGCCATCTTTTGAAGTGGAGGAACTCACTTTCACGCTTTAACACAGCATGCTTTTAAGAGGCCTAGCAAAAGTTTCAGATAATCCTCCAGCCAAACAGTCTGAGTTTCAGATGGTTCCATTCCTACTTTTGGTGTCCCTGGCACCCTGAAGTTCAGATCCCTGTTCCAGCACCATGTGCGGCTGCCAGGGGGGCAGCTACTGGACCTGAATGGATTGCATGGAACTGAAAAAAGACCAGGGCACTCCTGCGGTTTTATTTCTTTACTCATCTCCTCGTCCACGAATGTGTGCCAAAAGCACAGGCTGCTCTTTTTCTTCTCATACTCAGAGCTACAGTTGAATGTTTACAGAATAGTGGATAATAATAAAGTGGCTAGAATATAGCAATGCAGTAAAATATAATGACCAGGGTAACAGTACCACCATAATATGCCTTGAGGGATAAAGGTGTCTCCTGAGAAATGAGGGAAGTACTGGCATTCGGGAGACAACTCCCCAGCAAATGTTCTTGCATGAACTTTCTCATGAGACAAGGCTCTCCAGGCATACATGTTCAAGTTTTTGCTGAATTTGCCAAGCATATTTTTTAAAGCCATAGGAACACTATTTCACAGCCCCTTTGGGATGCTATGATTAAAGAATATGAGAACCTGCTGAAGGGGCATTGAATCATGATCAGGGAGTAGGAGTACCTCTGGATCCCTACGGAAAAGGGCCATCAGGAAGAACGGCATCAGATATTAACTTGAGGCAGACGTCTTAGAAAGAGGAAGGAGAGCATAACTAACCCTATCAGAAGGTTGACATACCTATGCATCCTAGACATATGCAAGGCACAAGAAAGACTTGTCTAAGTTTGAAGGATGTTGGTAGTTATCTGTGTTTGGGAAGTGTTGTCCCTGAAGAGAACGCTCAAGACTTCCAAAAGTTCACAGGTGTAATGAGTCTCAGCAATGGGCTGGGGTTCTGTGGTCTCTCCAGATGATTTCGGCAAGGTCCAGTGTTTGGGTGTGGTAAATCCAGGCATCCAGTCTGCCTACTTGAACTGTTGTAGGAGTGGATAGGGTGATGAGATATAGACTCTCCCGTAGGGGTTGAACTGAGCCATGCTTGCCCGAGACCACAGTCCCGTACCCTGATCATTTTGCCTGTATCCTAACCAATTCTGATGCCTCCATTCTTAGAACAACAGCCCTGTTTTATCTTCTTTAGGAAGGAAGGAATGAGGGCCAGGATTGTTCAAAGCTCTAGAGAGGGGAACCGTCCTCTTTTGTGAATTTAAGTATCTCTGTAGAGTTTGATTATGGGGCTTGGTAAAGACTAGACTAACATCTACATTCAGGCAATGAGGACCATGTTCCCAGTTTATCTTGTGGCCAAGTCTGAAAAGGCGGTGGCCAAGTCAGTAGGTGGCATATTCTCAGTTCTCACTGCATGCTTTTCAAGACTGTTTTGGGGGGCTGGAGAGACGGCTCAGCAGTTAAGAGCATGGACTGCTCTTGCAGAGGACCTGGGTTCGAGTCCCAGCACCCACACGGCGGCTACAAACCATCCTTAACTCCAGCTCCAGGGGAATCTGAAGCCTTCTTCTGACCTCTGTGGCATTGCACGACATGGGTGCACTCACATACATGCAGGCAATACACTCATACACACAAAATAAAAATAATAAAAAATTTTTAAAAAGACTGTTTTGGCTATTTTGGAAGCTTTGCATTTGCATAGAAATACCAGAATCCGGGTATAATATACACACACAAACACATGCAAACTGCTAGGATTTTGACAGGCAATGTATTGACTATGCAGGTTAAATTGAGTAGCATTTACATGTGTGTAATCTGTATTTTCCATATCCATGAACACAGTGTTTAGGTTGACTTTTACACAACCCAGTGCTTGCCAGCCCCAGCCCCCATTTTCTTAGTGCTACCTACCTGCAAACTCTTGTTCATCTGCGGGCAGTAGATCCCTCTTGGTTCTTTCCACTGCCCATTGAGACTTTGAAATTCTTGGTTCTACAGAGTCTGTTACAATGCTGCCACTCTCTAGCACTCAGAAAATGTCACAACGTGGCTTGTGCAATGGTTCAACAGGTAAAGAAGCTTGCTGTTGAGCTTTATGACTTGAGTTTGATTCCCAAGAGCCACATAGTGGAAGGAGAGCACTGATTCCTGAAAGTTGTCCTCTGATCTACACACACATACACACATACACCACAGCATGTGTGTGCTTACACGCATACACATAGCATACTGGAGAGCTTCAATTGTCAACTTGACACACCTGGGAAGAGGGAAATCTTAATTGAGATTGACTCTCAGACTGGCCTGTGGGCATATCTGAGGCATTTCCTTGATTGTTGAGTGAGGTAGGGGGGCTCAGCCCACCGTGGGTGGTGCCATCCCTGGATATGTGGTCCTGGGTCATATAAGAAAGCAGGCTGAACACAGGCCCGAGGAGCAAGCCAGTAAGCAGTGTTCCTCTGCAGTCTGTGCTTCAGTTCCTGCCTCCAAGTTCCTGCCCTGAGCTCCTGCCCCGGCTTCCCTCCATGATGAATTATAAGTTGTAAGGTGAAACAAACCCTTTCCTCCTCAAGTTGCTTTTGGTCAGAGTTTTATTACAGCAATAGAAAGTAACTAGAACACATAGACACACACACACACGCACTAAAAAAAGAAAATGTCAAAAAGTATTTGAAGCTTTCAAAAATTGTCAGATGATGGGGCTGGAGAGTTAATTCAGTTGTTACAAGTACTGGCTGCTCCTGCAAAGGACCTGGGTTCGATTCCCAGCACCTACATGGTGACTAACAACCATCCTAACTCCAGGAGATCTGGCGCCCTCTTCTGACCTCTGAGGGCATTGCACGGCATTGGTGCACTTACATGCTGGCAATACACTCACACACATAAAAATAATAAATATTTTTTAAAAGCTGTCAGATGACAAAATTACAACCATTTAGTCATTTGGGACAACCTCCAATATACAGAATCAAACAGGAATTCCCACTGGGCAGTAGCAGAGTAGTATTCTTTGTAAAGTGGAAACAAGCAGACAGAAAAACAGAACCAAAGTGGTTTACATCAGATTATTCAGGTCAGGTAACTTTGGTGTACTTTAAAAAGTTAAAGTTGGGGCTGGAGAGATGGCTCAGTGGTGAAGAACACTGACTGTTCTTGCAAAAGACCCAGGTTCAAATCCCAGCACCCACATGGCAGATAACAACTGCCTGTAACTCCAGTTCCAGGGGATCTGACAGCCTCTTCTGTCCTCCGTGGGCATTGCACGACATGGGTGCACTTACTTACATGCAGGCAAAACGCTCATGCACACAAAAAAAAAAAAGCATTTAAGCTGAGGGAACTTCCTTATTATTCTAATTCTGGTAGATTGGTAGGCTGGAATCTCCTGGAAAAACTAGTCTGTTTAATATGTATCTATTTTGTTAAAGTTTGTTTGTATGGGATGGTGAAATGGCTCAGCAGATAAAGGTACTTGCTGCCAAGCATGATGACCTGAGTTCAATCCCTGGGACCTACATGGTGGAAGGAGAGAACTGACTCCCACAAATTGTCCTCTGATCTCGTCATACATGTTTTAGTGCACACAGATACAGACATACACACAATAAAAGTAATTAAGGGGAAAAAATTGTTACTGGGCATTTAGCACAGTGGTTCCATCTTTTGATTTATTTCTTTTTTTTTAATTAAAAGAAGCATTTCATTACAACAGCATTAACCTATTCAATAACATTTTTCTGAGCTAGGGTACATCTCTTTCAAAATTGGCTGTACATTTCTAGGTTTACAGATGAATTATTACGCTTATATAATCTTTTACTCATTATAAACTCTATAAGACATAAAAGATCAGTTAGTGGGGCTAGCAGGATGACTCAGCAGTAAAGATACCTGCTACCATGCCTGATGACCTGAGTTCTATCCCCAGGACCCATGTGGTAGAAGAAGAGAATCAGCTCTCACAAGTTGTCCTCTAACTCCACACGTGGGCCATGACACGGGCACATACACATACACACACAC
>NW_008337205.1:2570632-2628448 GCF_000622305.1 Nannospalax galili
CCTGTCTGGCTTTGCTGTTTGTCAAGTAACTTTTAGTTATATATATGTGTGCTCTTATGAAATTATATTGGCTCCTTTAATCTTTGGTTATACTTCCCTTTTGGGTGTTTAAGGACATACCATTGGACCAGATAAACTGATTTGTTTTCACTCTTGAGGTCGTTTGAGGATCTGTTCCTCAGGGGTCCCATGGGCTTGGGAGAAGCCCCTGGCTCCTTTCTTTTACCAGTTCCATCTACGTGAAGATAAGTCAAAGGTCCTGCTCGACCATTGTTGGCTTCTCTTGGAAGCATGGAGGAAATGATTCGATTTATTTCTTTTTTACGTGTGTGTTTTGCTTGCATGTAAGTACACCCATGCACCCATGCCTGTAATGCCCACAGAGGCCAGAAGAGGGTGTTGGATCCCCTGGAACTGGAGTTTAGAATGGTTGTTAGCCACCATGTGGGTGCTGGGAACTAAACCCAGGTCCTCTATAAGAGCAGCCAGTGCTCTTAACCACTGAGCCATCTCCCCAGCCCCTTTCTATCTCTTTTCTAAGGATGCTTTCTTATAGAGACTCAGGTCTGCTGCTGGACAAACAGAATGAGTTAAGACAAAGGACTCAGCCCTCTGATGGAGGAGAAGAGGAGTTTAAGTCTTCAGCAGTGCTTTTTTATACTCTCAAAACTACAGTTACAAGCTTGGTGTTTGTGCCAGAACACGACAGAATTAGTTTCACAAAGAACAAAGCACATTCTACAGGTTAACATTTAATCAGTAGGCTACAAAGAGTATATTAGTTTCTTACAAAATCTATAGATTTTAACAGTTTCCAGGAAGGCTAGTCAACTGGTGATTACATTTAACATTAAACAATCATCCTATGTTTTGCAGTACCATGATTTAGACTTATGTTTTTCTCTGATCTATGACTAAGGCATCGTTCTGCCAAGCCCAACGTTCTTGTTTTCAAGAACTGTCCAGTCTTCATCCCTGACTGTTCTTAACCTCTTCCTTGCTGTTCTCCTTCACTTTCCCTAGCACACTGGCCTTTACTTTTTTTCTAAAGTTCCCCTCCCCACCATGAGGCTGTTTGTCCATTCATGCTTAACTCAAACAGCTCGGCATCCTCTCTTCCTCTTCTGTATCTTCTTCCTCTAGGCAGCTGCTGAGATTTGCAGTTGACCTATTTTTGGAGTTTTTCTCTCTCTTTTTTTTTTGTCTTTTTGAGACAGGGTCTCCCTGGAGCCCCAGCTGTCCTGGAACTCACTATGTAGACCAGGCTGGCCTTGAACTCACAGAGATCCTCCTGCCTCTGCCTCCCGAGTGCTGGGATTAAAGGCATGCGCCACCAAGCCAGCCTGGAGTTTTTCTTTTATGATAAGATCTCCCTGCAGCTGTAGCTGGCTTGGAACTCACTATGGAGACTAGACTGGCCTCAATCTCACAGAGATCTGCCTGCCTCTGCCTCCTGAGTGCTGGGATGAAAGGCATGAAGCACCACACCTGGCTGAGTGACAGACAGCCTAATGTACTGCAGTAGGACTCAGGTGCTACCTGGCCAAGGGAAACATCTTCCAGGAAGAAAATATGATACGTACAACATACTGACAAATTCTCCTTTCTCTGCCCACAGGTGATCTACTTCAAGATGTTTTGGCCTGAAACCATCATCCATCCGCCCCCAGTGCCCTTTCCTGTCTCTAAATATGCCTCTGAGTCCATGGAGTCTTCTGACTGGGATTCTCACACTCATAAACTCACTAACTTAACCCATCTTCTGTACTGGCCTCCAACTGGTAGAGACAGGGGTAACATTTTGGTCTCCACCAGCCCCAAGACCTCTACCTACTACCTCAAGGGTCCTGCCAAGGCTACCTATGATCTGGGAGGTCACCTAGAGGCTATCCTTGTAGCCAGAGACCACATGGGCAGGCCCAAGACCCACGGTGGGGATCTCTTTCGGGCACAGCTCCTGGGTCCAGAATCTAAAGCAGGGGTTCCAGGGGAGGTGAAGGATCTGGAGAATGGAACGTACCTGTTATCCTTCCCCCTGCTCTGGGCTGGGAAGGCTCAGGTGCAAGTGCGGCTGATCCACTCCAGTGAGGCAGTTGGGGTTCTTCAGAGAATCTGGAGAGAAAAAAGGGCCACTGTTGATTTCAGGGGGTATTTCCAAGGAAAAGAAAGGGCCAAAGAGACCATGATCTGCAATGTGGATCCGCAATCAATTGGAAGCAAAGGGCCTGTCTGTCAGTACAGGGATGAGGTTTCTGGGGAGGTCTGGTTCTGCACTCAACCCCATACCTTACCCTGCAATGCTTTAGTTGGTCATTCAAGTGGAAGTTACCTGAAGGTGACCACACCACAAGATGAAGCCCTGTTCGCTGGGTAAGAGTCCTGGCATCCAGATGTGTCCCAAGCCTAAGCCCCTGCCTCCCTCCCTCTCTCCCTCCTTCATCTTTTAAATTTTTACATTTATCTATTTGTAGGGGGTGAATAAGGAGGGGCACACATCTGGAGAGTCAGTTCTCTCCTTCTACCATGTGGGTTCTGGAGACTGAACTCAGGTTATCCATCTTGAACAAAACTGTCTGTACCTACTGAGTCATCTCACAGCCCAGGATTTGGGAGGGGGGGTTGTTCATTCATTTTACATTTATTTATTTATTTATTTATTTATTTTGTGTGTGTATGTGTGTGGGCACTCGTAAGGACATCAGAGAACACCTTGCAAGAGTCCATTCTCTCCTTCCACCATTTAGGTCCTGGGGATAGAACTCCAGTCAGCAGGTTTGAATCAAAGTATCTTTATTTGTTGAGGCATCTCACCAGTGCCCCCCCACCCCACCTTGCCCCCCGCCTTTTAAAATATTTTATTATTTTTATTTTACGTGTATGCATGTATTGCGTGCATGTAGGTAACTGCACCCATGTGCAATTCCGCAGAGGTCAGAAGAGGGCTTCAGATTCCCCTGGAACCAGAGTTAAGGATGGTTCGTAGCTGCCATGTGGGTGCTGGGAATCGAACTTGGCTCCTCTCCAAGAGTAGTCAGTGCTCATAATCGCTGAGCCATCTCTCCAGCCCCAAAATATTTTATTTTATGTGTATGGGTGTTATGCCTGCATGTAGGTAAGTGCACTTGTGTCGTGCAATGCCTGTAGAGGACAGAAGAGGCTGTCAGATCCCCTGGAACTGGAGTTATGGGCAGTTGTTAGCTACCATGTGGGTGCTGGGATTCGAACTTGGGTCTTTTGCAAGAATAGTCAGTGTTCTTAACTGCTGAGCCATCTCTCCAGCCCCTTGCCACTTTTTTTTTTTTTTTTTTTTTTTTTGGAGACGTGATCTCTTCTGTAGCCCAGACTGACCTCGAACTCTCTATGTAATTGAGGATGACCTTGAACTCCTGCTCCTCCTACCTCCACTTCCCCAGTGATGGGGTTACAGGAAATGTGCCAAAATGCTCAGTTTTATGCTGTGCTGGAACTTGAACCCAGGGCTTCCTACACCTTGAAAAGCATTCTGTCAACTAACTTAACTACATCCCCATCCTAATTTTGTTTCTTTGAGACAGGTTCTTACCATGTAGCCGAGCTGGCCTCATACTCACAATCCTCCTACCTCAGCTTCCCAAGTACTAAGATCAAAGGTGTGTGTTGCCATATCTGGCTTGGACTGATATTTTTCTTATAGTTAGATTGGGATCATGTGTCTTGGGAAGGAAGAACACAAGGGTGAAATTACATTTTTATCTCATCAAGTATGTCATGCTATCAATATAACTTCTATTTGTTTTGGATTTTTGAGACAGTGTCTCACTATGTAGCCCAGGCTGGTCTTAAACTCAAAATCGTCCAATCTCAGCCTCCGGAGTGTTGGGATTATGGGTATGACTCAACATATTCAGTTTTGAAGAGATATGTGCTGTTCACATTCATCACCTTGATCACCTGAATAAAGGGGTGTTGATCAGGTTTCTTGACTGGAAAGCTCTTCTCCCTTATCTACTTCCTCTTTTGTCTCATATCTTTGAAGTTGCTATGTATAACCCACACTTAGGGACTGGGGAGTTAAGGGCTGGAGAGATGGCTCAACAGGTAAAGGTGATTGCTGCCAAAACTGAGGACTTGAGTTTGATCCCAGGGACCCACTTGGTGGAAGGAGAGAACTGACTCCCACAAGTTGTCTTCTGACCTCCACACACATGTACACAGCACCCCCACATACACACAAAATAAATACATGGATTGTTAAAAAGAAGAGGAGGAAGTATAGGAAGAGGAGGAAGAAAAAGAAGGGAGTTAAGCCCATACTTATAATCCCAAGACTCAGAAGGAGGAGACAGAAGGAGCAAGGGTTCAAGAACATCCTTGCTCGCTTAGTGAATACAAGGCCAGCCTGGGGTGTACGAGACCCTGTGTCAAAAAATGGGGGGAGGGGTTGGAGAGATGGCTCAGTGGTTAACAGCACTGGCTATTCTTGCAGAGGACCCAGGTTTGGTCACAGCACCCAGTGGTGGCTCATAGCCACTCCAGGGAATCTGACACCTTCTCCATGGGCATTGTACGCATTAGTACACTTACACACAACAAAACATTCATACACATAAAATAAAAAATAAAAGGGGGAAGTTACAGTCCTTAGTTCTGTTTATGTAATAATAATAATAATAACAACAACAAAATTTAGTGCTGTTTCTAGAATCTAGTACCCAGAAAAGGTTGTATTTTCTTACTTGCTTTGGATTTCCATTTATCATAAAAGAGAACTACATGATTACATGAGCTGGTTCAATTGTGCTTTGTTTTTCTTTAAATCTTGATTGTTAGTGAACTGATGAGATTTTTTTCTCTTCCTTGCATATATCCCATAACTATCGTAATTGCCCCCATGTTATTAATGTGTTCATCCTATTGCAATTATCTGAAATTAGGCAGGGGAGAAATGCCTAGCCAATCATGGCATGCCATTCCTGACTCAAGTGTTCACCAGGTTAATTTCCCTGAATGTTCACACTCAGTATTTCCCCAGGAACGTGACTGACAAGCCACTCCCTTCAGGCATATCTCCAATCCTGGTCAAACCAGCAACCACTGGGAAAAGGAGTAGTCTGGGTGAGTGGGGCTGGAATATGTTGAGGGTTGAGGATGGCCAGAGACTTAGACGAGGTGTGTTTGTGTGTGTGTGTGTGTGTGTGTGTGTGCATGTGTTCACGTGTGTGGGGGTGTGCTCTCCCATGGAGGTTGATATCAGGATGCCCTCAGTTGCTCTCTAGCTTATTTTATTTTAAAATTCATTACACATTTATTTATTTGTTGTGTGTGTGCGTGTGTGTGTGTGTGTGTGTGTGTGTGTGTGTGTGTATGGGTACACAGAGGTCAGAGGACAACTTATGGGAGTCAGTTTTCTTCTTCCACCTTGTGAGTCCTATGGATCAAACTCCGGTTTTCAGGCTTGGTGGCAGACACCATTGCCTGCTAAGTCATCTTGCCTGATCCTATTGTTCTTGTTTGTTTTTGCTTTTTAATTAGTTAATTAATTTTTACATGTATGAATATTCTGCCTGCATGTATGCAAGTGTACCCATTCATGCGATGACTTCAGAGGCCAGAAGATGGCATGAGATCCCCTGGAACTGGAGTTACAGACAGTTGTGATGCACCATGTGGGTGCTAGGAACCAAACCAGGGTCCTCTGCAAGAGCAGCCAGTGTTCGTAACTCTGAGCCATCTCTCCAGCCCCTGTTTTTGCATTTGACAGAGGTTTATTTAAGAGTAATCAGAACAGGAAAGGGTGTGGTCCAGCTAATTCAAGGGTGCCTGGGTAGATGGAGAACACAGCTTAGGTAGAAGAAAGGAGCTGATTCTACACTTCAGGGACACAGTGGGCATGCAAAGAAGTCGGGCCCCAGTTAAGTGCCCATCTTACTTCTTATGGAAGTTCCCAGAGCATTGTTTGCATACTGACCAGCTGACTGGCCTGGACCTAACCACGACCCCTAGTGTGCAAAGGGTACACCCTCTGTCCTGGGGTTCCTTCAGAAAAGGAGAAATTGAAGACATTGGTGTCCTCCTCCAATGAGGAATGCATAACTATGCTCATTAGATGACCAGCACAAGGTATAAGACTGTAGGGGCACAGGGGAGGTCTATGGGAGCCTCCTCAACACAGGCAGAGCTTGCAACAGGGCAGTACTTGAGAGTCCACAGAAAAAAGATACAAAGTCAAAATGGAGTCATTGTAGAAAATCCACTCATGGGGCTGGAGAGATGGCTCTGCTATTAAAAACACTTGTTCTTCCAAAGGACCTGAGTTTTGGTTCTCAGCACCTATCTCAGGAAGCTCACAACTGCCCGTAACTCCAGCTCCAGGGGATACACACACACACACACACACATTAAAACTAATCTTTTCTTTAACTGAAAGTCCAGGTTGAGCATGGTGGCACTTGCCTTTAATTCCAGCACTCAGGAGGCAGAGGTAGGTGAATCTCTGGGAGCTCAAGGCCAGCCTGGTCTACAAAGGGTATTCCAGGCCAGCCAGAGCTATATAGTGAGATCCTGTCTCGAACACAGAGAGAGAGAGAATACAGGCAAGGGGATCTTTGTGAGATTAAGGCCAGCTGGTCTACATAGTGAGTTCCAAGGCAGCTGGGACTACAGGGAGATCCTGTCTCAAAAAATCAACAACAATAATAAATGTAATTTTTTAATTTACAAAAAAAATTTTAAAGACTGCCCAACATATTTTAAATGCTCATGTTAGCTCTTCTGATTATTTAATTTGTTCTTTTTCTTTCCTTCCTATAGCCTTGTCCTCAAGGCCCCCATGCCGTCCTGGCCACCTGTCCCCAAAGCCCTCTGGTTTCTACCACCAAGACAGATGGCATTCAAGGTTCTGTGATAGCCGTTCCTTCCCCACTGTCAGCAGCATCTTGGACTGCCTGGCAGGCCGCATCGTGTACATGATGGGGGACTCTACACTTCGGCAGTGGTGGGAGTATCTTCGAGACACAGTGCCTTGTGAGTAACCATGAGTTGAGAGGGCGTGGCAGGTAGGGACCCACGAAGGAAGAGCCAGAGAGTGATTACACTGAAGGAGACTGCTATGCATAGTGGAGAAGTGAGGCAGCACACTGGGCCTTTCTGAAAGGTAATTGAGTAAAGACGTGACAGTTTTCAGAACACAAGTTTTTGTGTATGACACAGGGTCGCGTGCAGCCCAGGCTGGCCTTAAACTCTATGTAGCCAAGGATGACCTTGAGGTTCTGATCCTGAGGATGGAACCCAGAGCTTTGTGAAAGTTAGACAAGCATTCTACCAACTGAGCTATATCACCAGCACCCACCCAAGAACACAATCATTATCAGGGAGCTGCCTTCCTGGTTTAGCTAACCAGAAGTCATGCAATGAGCTGAAAAGATGGGGCACCAACACTCAGATAACACGATGAGACCTCATTGAGTTTCTAAGCCTTCATCTGTCTCTTCTATGTGTATGTATGTGTGCATGTGCATGCATGTGCATGTGTGTCATACATGCAGAAGCCAGATGACAATTCTAGCTGTCATATGTAGGTGCTGTCCACTGTGTTTTATATTTTTATTATTTATATTTTGTTGGTGGTGGTTGGTTTGTTTGAGACAGAGTTTCCCTGTAGCCACAACTGGCCTGGAACTCAGTACATAGACCAGACTGGCAACAGTCTCACAGAGATCTTCCTGCCTCTGCCTCCTGAGTACTGCAGTTAAAGGCATGTGCCATGATGTCCAACCCCTACATTTTTATTATTATTGTATGTGTGCATAAAGTGTGTGTAGTAAGGTCATGAACATCCCACAGCACACTTGTAGAGCTCAGAGGACTACTTTCAGGAGTTGGTTCTCTCCTTCTACCATGGGTTCCAGGAATGGAACTCAAATTGTTCAGCCTGTCAGGAAGTGTCTTTATCCCCTGAGCCATCTCACAGTCCTCCTTTCATGGTATTTGAGACAGGGGCTCTCACCAGCCTGGAACTTGCCAAATAAGTTTGGCCAGTGAGCCCAAGGAATCCTCCTGACTTCACTTCCACAGCGCTGAGATTAGAAGTGTTTAAGACCACGCTTGCTTGGATTCTGGGGGGATTGAACTTAGGTCTTTATGTTTGCAAGCAAGCACTGAGACATAAGTGTTTTTAGAGCAGTTTATGTTCCCAGAAAAACTAGAGATTTTCCCATATACCTCCCACCATCATACATCCATAACCTCTCCCATTGTCATCTTCCCTTTTTTTCATTTTCTGTGTATGCGTGTATTGCCTTCATGTAAGTAAGTGCACCTGTGTCGTGCAATGCCCGAGGAGGACAGAGAGGCTGTTGGATCCTGGAACTGGAGCTACAGACAGTTGTTAGCTGCCATGTGGGTGCTGGGATTCAAACCTGGGTCTTCTGCAAGAAGAGTCAGTGTTCTTAACTGCTGAGCATCTCTCCAGGCCCCCTATCATCATCTTCTATCAGAGATATACATTCATTATAATGCACAAATCTGCATTGTGTTTATGATACATGTGATCATTGTCCCAAGTCCACAGTTCACATTAGGGTTGGCTCTTTTTGTACATTCTGAGTTCAGATAAATGTATAAATATGTGTGTTTACCATTATTGTATCATACTGTGGTGGGGTTGTGGTGTATGTGCACATGTTTGTACATGTGCACTCCCAAGAATACACACAGAGGCCACCGAAGGAAATCAGGTATCCTGCTCTATCACTCTCTGTTGTATTCTCTTGAGACAGGGTATGCCACTGACCCTGGAATGAGGTTTTTCAGCCAGCAAGCCCCAGTGGGACCCCTCACAAGGGACTCTTGGCAGGTGCTCTATCTCTGAGTCATGCCCCTAGCCCCTCACTGGGGGATTCCGCATCTGGGGCTACAAGTGGGCACACAGCCATGCCTGGCCCTTTACATGGATGCTGGAGATTTGAGCTCAGGTCCTCATGCTTGAATGGCAAATGCTCTTCCCCACTGAGCCATCTCCCCAGTCCCCATACAGAGTAGTTTCACTGGCCTAAAAATGTTCCTGTCTTTTGTCTCTTACCTGGCAAGTACCGACCTTGTTACTGTACCCACAGGTTTTCTTTTCAGAATGTCACGTATTTGGAATCATACAAAAGAGCAACCTTTTCAGGTTGACTTCACGCATTTTGTAACCTGCACTGAAGTTTCCTCCATGTCATCTCCTGGTCTTTCTTTTAGCTCTGAGTAATATACCATTGTCTGGGATGTTTCACTCTTTGGTTGCTTCCAAGCTTTGACAATTTAAATAAAGTTTAGGTAAACATCTGGATGTACAAGTGTAAGCTTTCAAATCATTTGGGCAAATACATGTAATAAAATTATTTTTTTCAAAAAACAATACTTTTTCAGGGGCTGGAGAGATGTCTCAGTGGTTAAGAACACTGACTGTTCTTGCAGAAGACCTGGGTTCAATTCCCAGCACTCACATAGCAGCTAACAACTGTCTGTAACTCCAGTTCCAGAGAAGTCTCTTCTGTCCTCTGTGGGTATTGCACAACATGGGTGCACTTACCTACATGTAGGCATAACACTCATACACATTAAATAAATACTTTTTCAGGGCTAGAGACATATCTCAGCAGTTAAGAACATTTGTTGTTTGTCCAGAGGACCCAGGTTCGATTCCCAGTACCACATGTCAGCTAACAACTGTCTGTAACTCCAGTTTCAGGGGATCTGACACCCCCTTATGATCTGTGCAGGACACTGCATGCATGTGGTGCACTTACATACATGCAGCTAAAACACTCATACATAAGATAAAAATAATAATTTTGGGGGGGAGCTGAGGACCGAACCCAGGGCCTGCGCTTACTAGGCAAGCAATCTACCACTGAGCTAAATCCCCAACCCCATAAATAAAATATTTTTAAAGATTTTTTAAAATTACTTTTTCAAAGTCAAGATTCAGGACTTGAGTTTTTACTTGCTTAGCAGGTGAGATTGAAGCCAGGGTCTCAGACATGTTAGACGAGTCCTTGCCTACTAAGCCATTCTCCTGATCCCTCACTGGGGAATTCCAGACAGATGCTCTATCACTGAACCATACCCACAGCCCCTTGCTGGGGGATTCTAGGCAGGTGCTCTACTGCTACCACTGAGCCACATGCCCAGCCCCTCACTAGGGGATTCTAGAGGAAGACATCCAGCATCTACCTCTGACCAACACACACACATACACACACACACACACACACACACACACACACACACACCCCTACACTAAAAGTTGGATGCAAGAGTTGAACATAGAAACTAATGTAATGGCTAATGCCTTAGACACTAGAGAGTCTAAAGCAGGAGGATCGTGAGTTTAAGGCCAACCTTAAATAAGAGGGTTGATAAGATTACTTACTGGGTAAAGGCACCTGCCCCCAGGCCTGATAATCTTAGTTGGATCCTTGGGTCCAACATGGTAAAAGGAGTAAGCCAACTCATAAAACTTGTCCCCTGACCTCCATTTATACTTTGTGATACATACCCATGTGCACACACATGCAAAATAAATAAAATGTATTTTTTTAATGACACATAGGGATGGCTAAAGAAATGGTTCAGCAGGTAATAGCTCTGGCTGCTCTTGTAGAAGATGAAGGTTCAGTTCCCAGCACCCACATGGCAGCTAACAACCATCTGTAACTCCAGTTCCAGGGGATCTGATATCCTCTTCTGGCTCTGCAGGCATTGCATGACATGGGTGCACTTATATACATGTAGTCGAAACACTCATACACATAAACTTTTTTTTTAATCTGAAAAATTATACATAGGAAGTTTTTTGTGTAGGTATGTGTGAGTGTGGATGTGTATAGATATGTGCCTGTGTTTTGGTGGTGGGGGGGGTGCATATATGCCAAAGCCAGAAGTCAACCTCAGGTGTCATTTCTCAGGTGCAGTCCACCTTGTTTTTTTCAAACAAGTCCTCTCACAAGCCTGGAGCTCACCAAGTAGGCTAGGTGGCTGGCTAGTGAGCCCCAGGGATCTACCTGTCCTCACCTCTCCAGTGCTAGGATTACAAGGGTGTGTCATCACACACAGAACATGGGTTCTATGGGTTGAACTCAGACCCTCATGCTTGCAAAGAAGCACTTCACCAATGAAGCTATTTATTTCCTCATCCCCAGAAACCTTAAAGAATGAATAGGAAATAGGGAATGACTTAAGGCACCAAAAGGCATCACATTTGACAGTGGGATTTGCCATGGAGAGTTAAAAAAAAAGATAAAACTCTGACAAGTTTGGGCTAGGAGTGTAGCTCAGTTGGTAGAATGTCTGTCTAGCAAGCACAAAGCTCTGTGTTCCATCCATAACACCACATCAAATCAGGCATGGTGATGCATACTCTGGAGGTGGAGGCAGGGGATCAGATCTTCAAGGTCATCCTTGGTTACCCAGTGTATTTGAGGCCAGCTTGGCCTATACAAGACTTTGTCTCAAAGCAAACAACAACAGGGGCTAGAGAGGTGGATGGCTCACCCATTAAAAGCACTTGCTACTCTTGCAGAGGACCCCAGTTCTGTTCCCAGCTCCCACATCAGGTGGCTCACAACCACCTGTAACTCCAACTCCAGGTGATCTGATGCCTTTTTCTGGCTACTTTGGGCACTTGCACGCACATGTACATACCCATACACATACACATAATTAAAAAATAAAAAATAGCTGGTCATGGTTGTTCACACTTTTAATCTCAGTGCTCAGGAGGTAAAGGCAGGTAGAACTCTGTGAGTTCAAGGCCAGCCTGTTTTACACAGTAAGTTTCAAGTCAACCAGGCCTGTCTTAAAAAAAGAAAAGGAAAGCCAGGCGTGGTGGCACACACCTTTAATCCCAGCACTTGGGAGGCAGAGGCAGGAAGATCTCTGTGAGTTAGTTCAAGGCCAGCCTGGTTCTACATAGTGAGTTCCAGCACAGCTGGGGCTACAGGGAGACCCTGTCTCAAAAAGACTGAAAAAAAAAAAAGGAAAAAAGAAAAGAACTTTTATTTGTACGAGAAGATAGTTCATGGGGGCTGGAGAGATGGCTCAGTGGTTAAGATCATATACTGGTCTTGCAGAGAATCTGAGTCCAGTCCCCAGTACCCATATCAGGTGATTCACAATTGCTTATAACTCCAGCTCAAGGGTGTCCAATGACCCTAGCCTCTGCAGGCACTACACTCAAGTGCACATACTTAACCCACAGATACACACATGCACACACATATTAAAAAAAATTTTTAAGATGGTTCACAGCTAGGCATGGTAGCACGTCTTTAATCCCAGGACTCAAGAGGCAGAGGCTGGCGAATCTCTGAGAGTTTGAGACTAGTCTGATCTACATAGTGAGTCCCAAGCTAGACAGGGCTACATGTGAGACCCTCTCTCAAAACAAACAAGAGGATGGAGAGATGGCTCAGCAGTTAAGAGCACTAGCTATTCTTGCAGAGGACCCAGGTTCAATTCCTAGGACGCACGTAATGACTAACAACCGTCTGTAACTCCAGTTCCAGGGGAATCCACGCCCTCTTCTGATCTCTGAGGGCATTGTACAACACAGGTGCACTTATACACATGCAGGCAATACACTCATACACGTAAAATAAAAATAATAAAATTTTAAAAGAAACAAACAAAAAAAGGTGACTCATGGTCCTGTATTAACTTTTCATTTTGGTTTTTGGTTTTTGAGACAGTGTCTCCCTGTAGTCCCAGTTGGCCTAGAACTCATTATATAGACCAGCTTGGCCTCAGTCACACAGAGGTCTGCCTGCTTCTGCCTCCCAAGTGCTGGGATTAAAGACATGTGCCATCTTGCCTGGCTTATTAACTGTTTTTTTAAACAAAATTTTATTACATTTATTTATTTGGATGTGGACTCGGACACACCGTGGCAGGCATGTGGAGACAGAGGACAGTTTGTGAGAGGTAGTTCTCTCCCTCCACCTTGAGGTTTTTGGGGATCAAACTCAAGTCATCAGGCATAGTGGCAAGTGCCCTTTACCTGCGGAGCCATCTGGTTGGTTCTCTATGTTAGTATACTAACTTTCTCTCTCATCCTCCCAACAGCCCTGAAACCACTTGATCTGCACGTCACATATCAGACAGGTCCGCTGATGGCTGTGGAGACAATGCGGGGTATAGTGATGCACTGGCGGGCCCACAGCTGGCCCCTGCGCTCTCTCCGCACACCAGTGGCCTCCCTGCATTCTGTGGCAAAAGAGCTGCATGGCCTAGCTGGGGGTCCCTACACCGTGGTGGTGCTGGGTCTGGGAGCTCACTTTACCACTTTCCCTCCGTCCATCTTTGCGCGACGACTGGCAGGAATTCGGGAAGCTGTGATGGCCCTTCTGGCTCGGGAACCCAGAACTCTTGTGGTCATCAAACTGGCCAACACTGGATATAAATCCGTTTACGGCAGTGACTGGCTCACACTCCAGGTGAACCGTCTCCTCCGAGCTGCCTTTGCTGGCCTCCAGGTGGCTTTTGTGGACGCCTGGGAAATGACATCCAGTCTAGCCTTGCCAGACAACATCCACCCGGTGAAGCTCATTGTCCGAAATGAAGTGGATCTACTCCTCTCCTTCATTTGTCCCATCTGAGGGCCCCTGAGCATCCTGGGGCCAACCTGATGGAGAACCTGGACATGACCATCAAATTTTGAAAAGCACAATGGAAAGCTGAAATAACAGTGGTTTAGAGAAGAGTAGTCACCCCAAGATTTAACACTGGCTTAACTACAATAGCACTTGGTGGACATATTTTTATACATAGTTCTATGTACCACACAGATGAATCTATAATTTTCTATAAACAAGATATTTTATAAATTTTTTCTTTTTCAAATCTGTTTTTATATGTATGTTGCCTGCATTATGTAAGTGCACCATGTGTGTGCAATGCCTGCAGAGGCCAGAAAAGGGTGTCAGATCCTCTGGAACTGGAGTTATGGACCATTGTTAGCTGCCAGTGCTCTTAACTGCTGAGTCATCTCTCCAGCCCCTGTCTTATTTTTCAAATGTAAGATACATGCTTTTTGTGTGTGGTATATGCGCACAGGTGTGTGCAGGTACACTCTCCCATGTATACACAGAAGCCAGAGGAGGACATCAGGTGTCCTGTTCTATCACTCTACCTTATTCACTCGAGACAGGGTCTCTCACTGAACCTGGAGTTATATTGGCAGCCAGGAGGCCTCAGTCATCTTGTCTCTTTCCCCTACAGCCCTGGGGTTATAGGCACACACAGCTGTGTCAGCTTTTTATGTGGTGCTGGGGATTTGAACTTAGTCTTCATACTTGTGCAGCAAGCTCTCTTACCCATTGAGCCATCCCCTTAGCTCCTCTTTTACTTTTTTAAAGACAGGTCTGGCTGTCTCCAACTCTTGACCTTCCTGTTCTACCACTGAGCCACACCCTCAGCACTTAACTGGGGAATTCTAGGCAGGAGCTCTACCACTGGATCACACCCCAGCCCCTCACTGGGGGATTCTAGGCAGGTGTCCTACCACTTAGCCATGTCCCCAGCCCCTCACTGGGACATTCTAGGCAGGTGCTCTACCACTGAGTCACACCTCCCAGTCTCTCACTGGGGGATTCTAGGCAGGTGCTCTACCACTGAGCTGTATTCTCAGTCCAAGAGTGTCTCACAGTTGTCTTGCCTCAGCTCTCCTTAGTGCTGGGATGACAACTGTGTTCACCATGCCTGCTAGTCATTTTAAACTGTGCAAAGTAACTCCATTTTTCTCTAGCTGACAGCATTTTGTGCTTGGCTGCATTTTGTGCTTCATCCAACAACTCCTGCTCTGTCCTGCTAACCACATCCAGCCAGGAAGAACGCCTTTATCCAGCTGCAACTGCCCTTCAAGGAAGTTCATTGTTTCCATAGTACCAGGAATTAACTTTATTTCTAAAAAACGTCTAACTGGCCAGGCATGGTGGTGCATGCCTTTAATCCCAGCACTCAGGAGGCAGAGGATGTGGATCTCTGTGAGTTCAAGGTCAGCCTGGTCTACATAGTGAATTCCAGGCCAGCTGGGGCTACAGGGAGACCCTGTTTCAAAAAGACCAAAAAATGCGCTGGGCATGGTGGTGCACACCTTTAATCCCAGCACTCGGGAGGCAGAGGCAGGCAGATCCTCTTGTGAGTTCGAGGCCAGCCTGGTCTACAGAGTGAGTTCCAGGCAGCTGGATCTATAGGGAGACCCTGTCTCAAAAAGACCAAAAAAAAAAAAGACCAAAAAAAAATGTCTAACTGAAACTTTTTGTTACCTTGCCTATCCCTGTATGATATAAGTGTGGCTTTTGGCTTTATATGCCCTACCCTGCCCCTCCTCAGGGTCAAGAGTTCTTTCTGGCATTAGCCTGCTATTGACTGCTGGCTAATAAATGGGCTCCTAATTTGAGAATCACTGTGTGGCGTTCCTCTGTGACTCATCAGGTACAGCGTTTTGAAGGCCCCAGCAAGATCGCCATTCAGGATGACTCAGCCTCCATCTGGGTCTCCCCAACTTGATGAATTGTTACAGGGGGTAGGAGGTGCCCCCTGTGATACGCCAGGGCCCCATGACACTCACACCAGAGCTAGAGAGTCCAGGAATTAGTACTGCATTTCCCACTACCAAAACTGAGTCCCTCTGGTTAGCATCTAGGAGGTAAATTCTGATATTGCTGGATTGGAGCTCCTTTCTGGTTTCGTCTGGTCTGGTTTTATTGGGAGTGAGATTCTGATGAGAACTCCTCCCCTGTGTTTCCTCAAAAAGTCAAGATATTGACTGAGAAGGTCCTGGCTGGGTACCATACCCATTCTGAACACAATATTCTACCTCATTTCATGTGTTTCTATGTGTGTGATTGAATAAATCAATGAATGAATCAATGAACGAATGGGCAGTCCAGTATACCAATCCCTATTGGTCACATACTGGATTGCAGGCTCCACAGTCCAAGCTGGGAATCCAGCAGAGGCTACGGAGTCAGATTTGATCCTTACTGGCTGTAGCAAATTCATATGGCTAAGTGGTGGCAGTTCAGAATCCATCTACTGCTAAGAGGTGCTTAAATCTGCAGACCTGGCAAGTTCTTCCCCAGACAGTGTCTGTGCAGGGGTTGCTGTCTTTTTGTCTTGCCTATCGCAGAACAAGAGTACGTCTTGTCTCAGTTGTTGTCCTGTGTGTTTTCCCCTTCACCTCCTCTCTGATCCCCACTGGGATGAGGAGCCAGCCTGTCCTCTGAGTTCACTTTGGCTTAACAGTGACCAGAAGCCAACCTGGGGTACTTGCCTCCTCCTCAGAGAAGAATTCTTCTGCCTTTGTCACCTGTGTTATGTGAGTGGTGCCTACCCTGTCTGAGGCCATATGGGCAGGTCTGGTAAACCCTGTGTCTTACCTGCTACCTCCATCCTATTTTCCACCCTGTTTGCTCCGAACTCTTTTCTCTGTTCCCCTCCCCATCTGTCCTCCTTTAAAATCCTGCTGCTGGCTGGGCTTGGTAGTGCACGCCTTTAATCCCAGGGCTTGGGAGGCAGACACTGGCAGACCTCTGTGAGTCTGAGGCCAGCCTGGTCTATATAGCGAGTTCCAGGACATCTGGGGCTACAGGGAGACTCTGTCTCAGAAAAAAAAAATCCTGCTGTGGGCCTCTACTTTAACCAAAGAACTGTTGGCAGCTGAGGTTACTGCGGGGTGCGGGAGAGTTGATTTCTTTAAGGGAGAGACTCTAGATAGGATGACTAGACCCCAGTGGATGAACTTGCACCAGGGAACATCTGGGTACACTAACTTGCATGAAATCCAGTAGGGTGGGCTATGGGGGGCGTCCAGATGGATTTCAACAAAAAATATACATTAAAAAATTTTTAATGAAATCCTGCTGCTGCCTTTACAGTCTCTCAATCTCCCGCCCCCCACAGATGATGGTAGACACCCTACTGAGCAGCCCCCTCCCATGCCCTTTCCCCTTCACCCAAGCCTGTCTTAACAAGCTTTAGGACCTCACATTGTGGACAACCTCTTGTTAGCTGCGGCTGACCTAGCTGCCTGTCTGCCAGACACCTGAGACCTGCTCCAGCTGCTCCAGGTTCTGGGGTACTGTGTCTCTGCAAAGAAAGCTAGACAGAGGTCTCCTACTTGGGATATAAATTCTCTTGAGGTAAGAGAACTCTCTCACTATGGCTTGGAAGGAAGTCATTCTTCAGATTCCCACACTCCAGACTAAAAAACAGGTAAGCCCCTGTCCCTGGGGATAGTGGAATATCACCAACTTTGTATCCCAGGCTTTGTAGAAATAGTAAGACTTCTCTACTCAGCCACTGAAGGAAACCAATGGACAAAGTGGAGTGTTCTAGTTTGCCTTCAATTGCTGTGACAAAACACTCTGACCAATACCAACTTGGGGAGGAAAGTGTTTATTTGCTTACATCTCCAGGATCACAATTCATCACTGAGGGAGCCCAAGGTAGGAGCTCAGGGCAGGAACCTAGAGGCAGGAGCTGGAGCAGAGGGCCATGGAGGAACACTGCTTACTGGCTTGATCTCCTGGTCCATGCTCAACCTGCTTTCTTATACAATACAGAACAACTTGCCCAGAGGTGGTACCTCCCACAGTGGGCTGGACCCTCCCACATTTCTCAGAGATCAAGAAAATACCCGACAGACATGGCCACAGGCCAGCCCAATGGAGGAAATTCCCCAATTGAGGCTCCCTCAACCCAGGTGTGTCAAGTTGACAACTAAAACTATCCAGCACATGGAGGAATAGACCTTCCACTGAAGGAGGCCCTAAACCCAGCCCCAGCTCTGGTTTTGCCTGATGTCACAAAAACCATTTCACCTTTCATTCATGAGACCCAGGGGGTTGCAAACAGCATGCTGACCTAGACTCTGGGATCTTGGTAGAGGCCTGCAGCATGCTTGTCCAAGCACCTGAACCTGCTGGCTTTGGGATGGCCATCCTGTCTGTGCATCGTACCATCTACCACTCTATTGGTAAAGGAGGCTGACAAGCTCGCTTCGGGCCAAGACTTGATCCTTACAGCCCCTCATGCAGTGGAAACCTTCCTCCGGGGAACAGATGGCCGATAGATGTCAAATGCCAGAATTACTCAATACAAGAGCCTGTGCCTTAATCAGCTCCGCCTCACCTTCTCAGTCAGAGCCTCAAACCCAGCAACACTGATGTCTAACAAAAACCCAGAGGTGTCCCTACATGACTGTAAAGATCTGCTGGACATCTCCCAGGCCAGTTGCCCAGACCTCCAAGACACCCTCTTGCTTGAGGCAGATGCCAACTTGTTCATGGATGGCAGCAGCCTTGTAGTAAAGGGGACCCAGAAGGCTGGAGCCACTGAGGGCAGGGGCTTTACAACCCTTGGAGCTTCCTTGTGGACCAGCTTTGAAAATTAACTGAGCTACTTTCTTTCAAATACCAGATTCCACAAGTTCGAGAATTGACCACCCAGGCAGCCATATCAAGCCCCTTCCTCATGCAGGGTACCATAATCTGCTGATATTTATGGACACATTCTCAGGTTAGGTGGAGGCCTTTGCTACAAAAAGAAACTGCCCTCACTATGGTAAAGAACCTCCTACGTGAAATAATTCTTAGGTTGGGCACCTCCGTCAGTTGGCTCCGATAATGGACCTACCTTCACCTTGTCCATAGCCCACATGGTCAGTAAGATATTGAACATATCTTAAAAACTTCATTGTGCCTACCAGCCCAAGGCTCCGGGCAGGTTGAATACATGAATTGGACTATTAAGTCCACCCTCTCTATACTAATCTTGTTTTTGCATTTGTTTTTTTGTCTTTTTGAGACAGGGTCTCCTTTGCAGTCCCAGCTGGCATGGAACTCACTATGTAGACCAGGCTGGCCTCAAACTCATAGAGATCTGCCTGCTTCTGAGTGCTGGAATTAAAGGCATATGCTACCATGCCCAGCTTCTAAACTAATCTTAGAGACCAGTAAAAATTGGCCCAACCTCCTACCCCTGGTTTTCCTTCGGGTTAGATGCACCACCTATAGGGCAGATTCACCCCACCCCATGATGTTCGGGAGGCTGCCTCCCCTATTGACCCTATTCTCTTACCATATCTGCAATCTCTCCAACAGGTCCAGGCTACAGTCCATTCTAATGTCTGAGACAGCCTCCCGGTTCCATCCTCTTCACCCTGCCACTCATTATGCCCCAGAGATCTGGTGTACATGAGAAAGTTCCAGAAGGAGGACTTTACCCCTGTCTGGAGGGGACCTCACACCATCATCCTCACCACACCGACTGCCATCAAGGTCAACGGATCCACCATTCCAGTGTCAAGCCAGCTCCATACCAAAATTGAGGATGGACTATCACTCCCGGACAAGACCCTCTCAAGCGAAGACTTTCTCAATCATAAGACTGTTCCTCTTTAGCTGCCACATCCCCCTCTGTTCTACCTCACCCCAGATCTATACTTTCACCTTTACCTGTTTCACTACTGGTAAGATTCTTTCCAGTCTTTACTGGACCTATATTCTCAAAGGCATGGTCCTGTTCAGAACTTACCTGAAAAAACTTCTTGCCCCAAAACTTGGTAAAAAGTAGAAGATGGGGCCTCCAAGGCCTAGGAAAGGCAGCTTTCTATCTATGCCCAGGACAACCCACTGACCTCAGGTACCAGGGTGCAAATGAGTTTTTCTGCCTTGATTAGTCTTGTGTCACCTAGCCACATACAGAGGAAGGCCAAATGATGCTAGCCTCCTCTCCATTGGAAGGGGCCCCCTTCAGTTCAGGACAGTGACTCCATCTTCAACCAAATACAGCAGATAACTATGTCTGGAAACTGGGCCCACTTGGGGCCTCCAATTATACATCTCAAATGATGACAAAGAAGCTTTGTTCACCATCCAAAGAAAACCCCTCAGTTAATGGGTCCCACCAAGGCCAGTTGGCCCCATAGCCAACTTAGAAGACCCCCTTTTTGCCTCTCATCCATGGTTACCATATAACTCTTTCCCCCTCTCTCCATCTCCACCCCATTCCCCCATCAAACCCAAATCTGGTTCCCCACAATCTCACAGCCTGTTTCCCATGTTAAAAGGAATGTATTGATTGCTTAACCTTACTCAGCCCAAGTTGGCTGAAGATGACTGGCTTTCTTTAAAATCTAAACCACCCTACTACATAGACTGGGGGTGGAGAAGCCAATTATGACCAATAACAAGTCTGCCTGTCTCTCTGCTCCTCCACTAACTCTAGGAGATATAATCGGTAATGCCTCATGCTTAACCACCCCTAACTACAACCTCCAAAGATCTCCCTTCTCAAATGTCCTGCAACAATGCTGTCACTTTCAGCCTATCCACCTCACAGCTTACTTTGCTCCACATAGGACTGGGTTGGGCTGCACCTCTGGACTGACCAAATGCATCATCTCTGATGGGCTGAACGAGAAGCCAATTCTGTGTCACAGTGCAGGTTCTCCCCCAGATATATGCCTATAGAGTGCACCTATTTCATGTCCCTCCAAGGCTTACTATAAATGAGTGGCCCCCTTGCTGGTCCCCATCCTAGTAGGACTTGGCATAACTGGAGTGGCAGCCCTGAGCAAGCCTTGTTAAGAGGGGAACTTAGAATGTCCTAAATTACCCAACAAAATGATTCAGATCTAGGACATCTACAGTCTTTCATCAATATGTTACATAACCAAGTTGAGTCATTGACTGAGATGCTTCTTCAAAACCAGCATGGGTTAGACCTACTATTCATGTCGGGGGGGGGGGTCTATGTATAGCCTTAGGAGAAGTTTGTTGTTTCTCTGAAAACAAATCAGGTCTTATTAAAGACACCTTACAAAAAGCCAGAGAAAAATCTCAATGAATGCCCAAGAAAAAGAGGTCAACATTTCCTGGTTCCATTGTTGGTTCTTTGTTGGTTCGATTGGAATCCATGGCTGACCACCTTGTTTACAGGCTTAGCAGGACCACTCGTCCTCCTCCTGGGTCTAATAATTGGGCCTTGCCTAATTAACTGGCTGCTAAACTTTGTCAAACAATGAATAGCCTCTGTTAAATTGATGTACCCGAGGATCCTTTGTCACCTGAGGATTGTGAGTCAACGCTTTGACTATGCCCTGCCTTTGACTCCCAGTGGGGAATGAACTGCCCAGAGTGACTCCAGTTTACTCTAGCTGACAGCATTTTGCGCTTGGCTGCATCTTGTGCTTCATCCAGTCGCTCCCAACCCCTGCCCTGCTTACCACGTCCAGCCAGGCAGAACGCCCTTACCCAGCTGCACCTGCTGTTCAAGGAAGTTCATTTATTTTATTAGGAAACCACCTTATATTTGAAAAATGTCCAACTGAAACATTTTGTTATTGTACCTGGCCCTGGTATGATATAATTGTGGCGTTTGGCTTTATAAACCCTACCCTGGTCCTCCTTGGAGTCAAGAGTTCTTTTTGGTATTAGCCTGTTCTTGACTGTTGACTAATAAATGGACTCTTGATTTGACCATCACTGTGTGACATTTCTCTGTGGCTCCACGATTTACTTATGACTAAACTGGATGCCAGGAGTGGTGGCACATGCCTTTAGTCCTGACAGGTGGATCTCTAGGAGATCCAGGCCAGCCTGGTCTACATAGCAAGTGCCAGTCCAGCTGGGGCTACAGGGAGACCTGTCTCAAAAAGAATAAACTGGACACAGGTAAGACAAGAGCAGAAATGGTATCTGCCAGTATAAAGAAGTTTATTATGAGAGACATCTGCTTGCTGGCTGGACACATGCATTACACCATCTGCCAGGATAAAGGAGAACAGAGTGAAACGCATGCTATAAAGGAAAGCCAAATCCCCAGGATCTGCAATAGGACAGGGACAGAGTGCTAGTAACTCTCCAGAGAGAACTCAAGACTAAATCAGAATGAAGGAAAAAAGTACAACTCATTTAACTTTAATTGCCTGTTTAAAGGCTGTATTTTCAAACACAGGTTCGTGGGTAGGGCTTCAACAAATAAATTTAGCAAGACAAATAAATCCATAACAAACAATGAAATGAACGTGTTTCTGGACTTGGGTGTCACTCAGCTGTAGAGCACTTGCTCATGTAAGAGATTTTTTTTAAAAAAAGGGGGGGTCCTTGGGGCTGGAGAAATAGCTCTGTGGTTAAGAGCACTTGCTATTCTTGCAGAAGACCCAGGTTCAGTTCCCAGCACTCACATCAGGCAGCTCACAGCCACCTGTAACTCTAGCTCCAGAGGCTCCAACACCCTCTTCTGGCCTCCACAGGCACCTATACACAGGTGGTACATATATATCTCACCTGTACATCTTATTGGTAAACTGTAATGTGCTGTTTGAACTCAGAGAAGCTGACTCTAGAAGTGGAAACCACCCCTCATTTCAGATCCAAGTTTGTCTCAAAGTATCCTCTAAGACCCCTTTTCTGAGGATGGGCTGCCTACCTAACTCTTTAAGAAGGAAGGGCAAACAGCCAAGAGGGAAAATATCACATCTTTGAGAGAAGGAGAGTAAAAAAACATTGTGTCCTTGAACATAGCTGGGAGGTAAATCATTCACAATACCTTCCCAAGATCAAAAGACTAAGCTACTGTTCATCCACTGATAGAAAACTACATGCTGTGAAAATAGAAAGTGCAGCTTCAGCCATGGGAAGCTCATCCATAAAAGGAAAGCTCAAAAAGAATTGTTTAAGAGCTGGCATAGAGCTCAGTGGTGGAGATCCTGCCTAGAATCCCCCTATGACAGGCTGGGGGCCAAGCTTAATGTTGGAGCACTTGCCTAGGATATACAGGCCCCAGTTTCCATCCTTAGCACTACAAAAACAAACAGACCAACATCATCTTGTGTGACATGACACAGATAAGTCTAACCTTTAGGGTTTAATTTCCGCTGCTATGTGTCTCAGTGGCCAGGGTAAAGAGAACACCAAATGCCCTTTGTGCCAGATCTTCCTTGTTGATGTGCTTCCCAAGCCTTTCTTCCTGATCATGTTGATTTTGTTCAGGACATCTGACTACCTCCTTTGCCCTGCTCTTTGTTTCACCCGAGGTCCTCCACTGGCAGGCAGTGTGCACATGTCACCTAGTATCTGTGCTATGAGGAAAGGCTCAACAAGAAGGTTAAGATCTTTGTTACTCAGGCGACAGAGTTATACACAAGAGACAAAGGCTAGAAGTCCTAAAACTGAATTAGCTTGTCTTTTTCTTTCAATTTTTTTTTGTCTTTTTGAGACAGGGTCTCCTTGTAGCCCCAGCTGTCCTGGAACTCACTATGTAGACCAGGCTGGCCTCGAACTCACAAAGATCCACCTGCCTCTGCCTCCCAAGTGTTGGGATTAAAGGAGTGCACTGCCATGCCCGTCTTTTTCTTTTAATTAAAAAAAAATTTTATTATTTTTATTTTATGTGTATGAGTGTATTGTCTGCATGTATGTGAGTGCACCCATGTCAAGCAAGGCCGAGGAGGTCAGAAGAGGCTTCGGATTTGCCTGGAACTGGAATTAAGGATGGTTTGTAGCCACCATGTGGATGCTGAGACTCGAACCTGGGTCCTCTGCAAGAGCAGTCAGTGCTCTTAACCGCTGAGCCATCTCTCCAGCCCCAACTTGTCTTATTTTTAACTATGTATATTATGTCTGTCTGTGTGGGTGTGAGCATGTGAGTGCAGTGCCCCATAGAGGCCTAGAGGCCAGAAGAGAGCATGCGATCGCCTGGAGCTGGAGTTACAGATGATTGTCAACTGTCTGAAATGAGTGCTGAAAAGTCAAACTCTGATCCTGGAGAAGAGGAGCAAGGGCTCTGAACTGCTGAGCCATCTCTCTAGCTCCTGAGAGAAACTGCTAAGCATTTACCTGTGGCTTTGAGCCATGTGGATATTTCTCATAAAGCAAGGTCTACTTGGGCTTGTACTGGCCTGAGACTTTGTTCTGAGATGGGATCTCCTACACAGCACAGGCTTGCCTGGAACTCACTATGTGGTCCAGCCTACTCCATGTTGAAATCCCCTCCCTTTTTGCTCTAGGTGTTAGGGATGGAACCCAGGGCTTTGCTTATGCTAGGCAAGCACTCTATCTTAATATAGATCACCAACACTTGATTCTCCCTTTTTTTTCTGTGCATTAATCTAGACTTTCCCTTTAGGGTAGTCAGTCTTCCTCCTGTGAGTAAATAAACTCTTCCCGAGGCTGGAGAAATGGCTTAGCAGTCAATAGCACTTGCTGCTCATGCACAGGACCCAAGTTTGGCTCCCTGCACCCACATCAAGTGGCTCACAGCCTCTTCTAATTCCAGTTCCAGGGGATCCAACACCGTCTTCTGGTCTCCAAGGGCACTGTACTCATGTGCTCATACACACACACACACACACACACACACACACACTTTAAAAATAAAAATAGCACAGGAAAGATGACTCAGTAGTTAAGAATACTTAGTGTTCTTGCAAAGAACCAAAGTTTGGTTCCCAACATCCACATAGAGTGGTTCACAACCACCTATAAATCCAGCTCCAGGGGCTCCAACATCCTCTTCTGGTCTCCACAATCACCAGAACACACACACACACACACACACACACACACACACACACACACACACAAACACACATATAAACATACACATAAATAAAATATAAAATAAATCTTCAGAAAATAAATAATTAAAAATAAATCTTTTTTAAAAATCATGTTTTTATTTTTATGTATATGAATGTATTGTCCTCATGTATGTAAATGCACCCATCTCATGTAGTGCCCACAGAGGCCAGAAGAGGACACTGGATCCTGGAACTGGAGTTACAAAAAGCTGTTAGCCACCATGTGGGTGCTGGGAACCAAACAGGTCCTCTGCAACAGCAGTCAGTGCTCTTAACTGCTGAGCCATCTCCCCATTCCTTTTTGTTTATTTGGCTTTGGGGTTTTTTGTTTGTTTTGGTTTTTGGTGTTTTTTGAGACAGGTTGTCCCTGTAACCCTGGCTAGCCTGGAACTTGCTATGTAGATCTGCCAGCCTCTGCCTCCCAAGTGCTGGGATTAAAGATGTATGCCACCATGCCTGGCTTCCTTTTTGTTTTTTATTAATATTTTATGTATTATTTCTTATGTTACGTGTATGAGTGTATTGCCTGCATGTACTTAAGTGTACCCGTGTCATGCAATGCTGGAGGAGGTCAGAAGAGGGCACTGGATCCCCTGGAACTGGAGTTACAGACAGTTAGCCATGTGGGTGCTGAGAATTGAACCCAGGTCCTCTGCAAGAGCAGTCAGTTTTCTTAACCACTAAACCATCTCTCCAGCCCCCTTTTTTGTTTTTTGTTTTTGTTTTTTTTTTTTGAGGCAGGGTCTTACTACTTACCCAGACTGGCCTGAAACTCACTGTGTAGATCAGGCTGTTCTTGAACTCACAGAGATCTGCCTGCCTCTGCCTCCCGAGTGCTGGGATTAAAAGCATGTGCCATCACATCTGGTATAGAAATAGTTCTCTGTGAGTTTGAGCCCAGCCTGGTCTACATAGTGAGTTCTAGACCAGCTGGAGCTACATAGTAAGAACCTATCAAAGGAAGCAAAACAAAACAGAACACAACACAACATAAACAAAACATCTCCTCCTGATACCTCTAGCATAAGTTGGTGAAAGACATAGGAGAGGGAGAAAGATAACTCTGGGTTTCGAAATCTAAAGGAGAAAGATTTGTAAGGGATGGACAAACAGTACTGGTAGGGTGCAGAGATAAGCAAAGACTGCCCTCTGGTGGGAAGATGGGTTTGTGCAGGTGATGGGGCAAAAACCAAAGAGAACCAGGCATGGTTTTTATATTGCCAGAAGCTAGGGGATGCAGCAAAATCCACAGACAACGTTTTTTCATTGCTTTGTTTGTTCTTTGTGTTTTGCTGCTGGGATGGAATCTATGCTCTCACACATACTAAGAAAGTAATCTGCCACTAAGCTCTTTCCCAGCACTCTTACCTTTTATTTTGAGACAGGATCTCACGCTGCCCAGGCTGGCTTGAACTCATTCTGTATCCCAGGCAAGGCTGTGATCACCCTGCCTCAGCCTAATGACGTGTGTTCAACCCCTGGGATTCATGTGGTAGAAGGAGAAAACAGACTCTTGCATGTTGTCCTCTGACCTCCACATACATGCTATGGTACATTTGTGTGTGTGTGTGTGTGTGTGTGTGTGTGTGTGTGTGACACACATGCCTGTTTGCATGTGTAAGTGCAGGCATTGTCATGGCATGTATATGTTGTGTCTGAGTGTTTTTCCAACATGTATTTTACAGATGCGCCCGTGTTGTGCAATGCCCATAGAGGCCAGAAGAGGGCATCAAATTCCCCTGGAACTGGAGTTAAAGTTGGTTTTGAATCACCATGTGGGTGCTGGGAATCAAACCCAGGTCCCCTGCAAGAGCAGCCAGTGCTCTTAACCACTGAGCCATCTCTCCAGCCCCTTGTTTTGATTTTTGAGACAGGATCTTATTACGTAGTCCCAGATGGCCTGGAACATGCTATGTAGACCAAGCTGGCCTTTATCTCACAGAGACTGGGCCTGAAGCCATGTGCCATTGTAGTAGTTAAATAAGCAGAGACTTGAAAGGACAAGAAGACACAGATGAAGCTTTAAATGGAAGATGTGAGACTCTTAGTCCGCAGATGCAGATCCTTCTCAGGCCTGAGGTTTTATTCAGTACTGAAATAACGGATGAGTTAAATTCACAGGAAATATGTGCCAAGAACACGTAAGATATACAATAACAAGTTAATGAATACAATGTATATAGATGTTATCAGACAAAGCCACCTCTAAACTAAACTTTCAGAAATGTCTGCTTTTTGGAATAGCTTCAGCCCAAACAGAGTGCTTTCAGGAGTTTAAGAACACATTTTGCCCCTGGGTGTTTGCCTTCTGGATACACTGCTTTCAGTGATCACAGTTCTTTTGTCCTTCCATTGAACATTAACTCTGGAAGTATGCCATAAACCATCAAGTGGCAAGACCTATTAATTCTTCATGAAGTGGCTTGCTACAAGCCGCCACACCCAGCTTCAAAGCAGCCTTTTATACAGCACATACAGTCACCTCAAGCACACCGGATCTGTTGCTCAGAACCCAGCATAGACCAGTGATTCAGAGCCTGGTGCTTGTGAGCAACAGTGTGCTAGCCCTGGGGAAGGACTTCTCCACACTTGTTTCCCTAAGTTCTAAACCCAAAAAGCCTGACACTGGGTAGGATGTGACAATGCTGAAGTATAGACGTCAGTGCACAGGGCAACAATGATTCGCTGCCAGCCAGATGCTTTTAGAAAGAGAAGAGACAAGTCAATTAACCTGTCAAATCATTCCACTCAGTTCCTTGAATAGAGCTCATTTCCCAAGGGAGGGTGGAGAGAAAAAGAAAGAAATCTGGCAGCATTGTAGGTGTCTGCTCCAACCCCTGAATCTTGCCTCTTGTAAGTATTTCGTCTCAATCTATCACATGTACTAAACAAGTGTTCTGAGTACCTGTTGTTACATGTCAGGTGCCACATGAATTGCTAAGCACATGATGTGTGTTTGGGAGTGTGCGTGTGTGTGTGTGTGTGTGTGTGTGTGTGTGTGCGTGCGTGTGTGTGTGTGTGTGTGTGTGTGTGGTCTGCCTAGCATGCATGAAGCCCTGGGTTCTATCCCCGTCACCAAATAAACCCAGCATTCAAGAAGTGGAGGCAGAAGGATCAGAAGTTCAAGATCATCCTCAGCTATAAATTGAGACCATCTTGGTTAGAGAGAGAGAGAGAGAGAGAGAGAGAGAGAGAGAGAGAGAGAGAGTCATGCTACATAGCACAAGCTGGCCTAGATAAGCTCCTGTCTCAGCCCCCAAAGTGCTGGGATTACAGGTATGTAACATCATGCCTGGTTTAAACACATAATTTTTTTTTTGGTCTTTTTGAGACAGGGTCTTCCTGTAGCTCCAGCTGTCCTGGAACTCACTATATAGACCAGGCTGGCCTTGAACTCACAGAGATCCACCTGCCTCTGCCTCCTGAGTGCTGGGATTAAAGGCATGTGCCACCACGCCCGGCTAAACACATAATTTTTAAAGCATTCAATATCCTGTAATCTCAACATTCAAGAGGCTGAAGCAGAAGGATTACAACAAGTTTGAGGGCAGCCTGGCTATAGAGGGTACCAGGCCAGTCTGGGCCATAGGGTGAGACCCTATCTCAAACATACATACACACAAATCAAACAAACACCATGCAATGTGATCAGAGTGTTACCGTAGTGTGGGGTTTTCTCTGTGGTTTAAGCACACAGACAAAAGGGCATTCCATCTACCTATAATGGTCAGGATGGTTGTCAATGTAGCTGAAGCTTAAAGGAGAACCATGGAATTGGGAAAAAAAAAAAAAAGAGTTCCTGGGGGACTGGTAAGATGGCTCAGCAGTTAAGAGCACTGGCTGCTCTTGCAAAGGACTTGGGTTCAAGTCTCAGCATCCACATGGTATCTAACAATCATATCTAAAACCAGTTCCAGGGGATTTGACACCCTCTTCTGTCCTCTGCATGCACTGCATGCACAAGGTAGGCTTACGTACATGCAGACAGAACACTCATGTACATGAAATAAAAATAAATCAAAATTTTTTTTCCAAAAGAAGAGTCCCAGTCAGGTATGGTGGCTCATGCCTTTAATCCCAGCACTCAGGAGACAGAGGAGGTAGGTTCTGTGAGATTGAGGCCAGCCTGGTCTACATAACAAGTTCAAAGGGGAGGGGAGGCAGGGAGAGGGATCTATCTAAAAGCTGCATTCCCTCCCCAGGCAGGGGAGCCTGCCTGTGAGGCAGACACCGGGCAGGGAGAGATATCTGGTAGATGCTGAATGTTGGTGTAGAACTGAAATAAATGTGCTGGCCCAAAGACACACACACACACACACACACACACACACACATACACACACACACACACCACATGCACAAATAATAAATAAATATAATTTTAAAATAAGAAGAAAAGAGGGCCTGGAGAGATGGCTCAGTGGTTAAGAGCACTGACTGCTCTTGCAGAGGACCCAGGTTCGATCTCTAGCACCCACATGGTGGCTACGAACTGTCCTTAACTCCAGTTCCAGGGGAATCTGACACCTTCTCCTAACCTCCATGGCACTGCATAACATGGGCGCACTCACATACATGCAGGCAATACACACATACACATAAAATAAAAATAATAGATAAAAATATTTTTTAAAAAAAGAAAAAGAAAAAAGTTCCAAGACTAGGCTTGGTGGTGCTCACCTTTAATCCCAGCACTCAGGATTTCTGCAAGTTTGAGGCCAGCTTGATCTACACAGGGAATTCTATACCAGCCAGGCTATGTAGCATTAAAAAAAATAAACAAATAAACAGTTCCAGGCCAGTCTGGGCTACGTAGCGAGACCCTGACCCACAATAACAAAAAGCAAACAAATAAGAAGGAAGGTGGCCAGAGAGAGTGTGTACAGGTATAGGTGACCCTGCCAAGCAAAAAGGCAGCTGTCACTCTGGCTAAGACATGGAGTCCAAGCAAAACAAAGGCTGACAAGTGTCTCAGAGCAGCCAGCCTTCTCCAGAGACCAAGACAAAGAGAAAACAGAGCTCTGGTGTCCATAAGGTCTGAGACCTCGATGATTAGAGAAGTTGTTGCTGTTGTTGTGTTTTGGTTTGCTCTTGGTCTTTTTTTAATTTTATTTTATGTGTATGAGTGTATTGCCTACATGTATGTGAGTGCACCCATGTCATGCAGGCCTCAGAGGTCGGAAGAGGGCTTCAGATTCCCCTGGAACTGGAGTTAAAGACAGTTTGTAGCTGCCATGTGGGTGCTGGGAATCGAACCTGGGTCCTCTACAAGAGCAGTCAGTGCTCTTAACCACTGAGCCATCACTCCTGCCCCTGGTCTTGGTCTTTTTGAGACACTGTCTCCTGTAGTCCCAACTGACCTGGAACTCACTATGTAGAACAGGCTGGCCTTGAACTCACAGAGATCCACCTGCCTCTACCTATGGAGTGCTGGATAAAAGGTGTGCCCCAACACACCCAGCTGTTGTGTTTTTGACAAGGTCTCATGTAGCCCAATCTGACCTCAAAACTCACTATGTTGCTAAGACCTTGAACTTGCCATGCACCAGCTTCCACCTTCTGCGACCACACCCAGTTTTATACAGTGCTGGGGATGCAACTCAGGGCTTTGTGCATGCCTAGGCAAAAATTCTACCAACTGAGCTGTATTCCCAGCTTCCTGCAAACCCTTTTTTACTTTTTTCAGAAAGTACTATGTTACAGGAAACTGAGGCATGGGACTCTCCATGCACAGAGAAGGTACCAAGAGACTCACATAGAGAAATCAGGAAAGTGTATTCATGCCAGCAGTCTCCAGTGGAGTTTCTTCCTAAGGCACTTGAGCCCCCAGTTAGTTCCTTCATAGTTTTTATGTCTCCCCATATTATTCTCTAAGTACCACAGCATTGGTGGATTTAAGTTACAGCCTACATAATTACCAGCACAAATGCTTGTGTGTCCTAAGACCACCTAGAGCAAATTCCTTTTGCAGGTATGTTTGCAGAGGCAGATATTTAGGCAGGAATTAAGGTATTCTTTAACAACAGAGTTTATTGCAAGCAAGGTAGTTTCAGACAGGTGTTCCACTAGATAACTGTGGTATTCATTTCTCAGGATAGTGTCCTCCATATGAGTGTTAATTCATCTCAACACAGGTTTTAGTAAGCATTCATAAAACCCCTATAAGGTGAGTACTACATCCTAAATTATAAAATCAGTTATGAGACAATATTAGACACACACAAAAGTGACACTAAATGTATGGGTATATTTCTTTTCCCCATCAGTCTTACTTTGTAGCTCAGGCTGGACTTGAACTCATGATCCTCCAGCCTCTGCCTCCTTAGAACTGTGATTATAGGTGTGAGCCACCCACCATGCTCTCTGTTCACAAAAGGAGAACAAATTCTTTTTGCATTGGTCAACAGGAAATAAATCTGTATATGATTCAACCCAGGAGCCACGTCAGCAGGTCGGGTGGAGGTAAAACTCAGGGTCTCTGAAACAAGGTTGCTTGGGTTTGACTTCCTACGCCAGTGATAACTGTCTCCCGGTTACTATTTAGTTCATTTCTGATTATTTAGAATACTTAACCCCTGTGCACCTCTGGGTTTTTTCTCATTTGTAAAAAGGGAATAATAATATTATTTATGTCACAGATCTGTCATGAGATAAAAACAAGTTAGTGTGAGTAAAATGCTTAGAGCGCGAAGAAACCAGAGCATGTTCCAGTCCCTTTGTAATCCGGCATTTTAGAGTCAGTTGCTATTAAATCCCCAACCTTTGATGGTCGCTGTCCAAGGTACTGGAAGCTCTGCGTCTAGGAGAAGCCGTGGAAGTGATCCAATCCTGCATTAGCTCACAGAAAGAGGGCATGAACAGCTGGGCATGGTGGTACATGTTTGTAATTCAAGCATTCGAGAGGTAGAGGAAAGAGAATCAGGAGTTCAAGGCCATCTGTGGCTACATACTGAGTTCGAGGCCAGCCTGGACCATGTGATAACTTGTCTGATCAGGTGGACTTACTTAGACCTAGGAGAGTTAAGATTTTTTTTTTTTTTTGAGACAGGGTCTCACTATGTCAACTCAAGACATACAAGTTAGGCATGCATGCTGTAATCTTAGCATTTAGGATGCATGTGAGATGTAATCTACCGCCTTCTCAAGGCAATGAAGCTTTCAATCACCCAGGTGGATTAGCATGGGTTCAGTCCCTCCCTTCTGGGGAGGACAATCCAGTCACAGCTAACTCAATGTTTAGGCAATATTAAGTTGGCATTGTGGGGTCACTTTGGGACAATTCTGATCTTGGCAGGTTAGGCTGTAATATGCTTCCAAAGATAAGTGGTAATATGGTGGGTAATTGCAGCATTTGGGAGGTTGAGACAGGACATAGCAAGCCTGTCTTTAAAAATAACAAAAATCTAGGCGTGGTGGCACACGCCTTTAATTCCTGCATTCGGGAGGCAGAGGCAGGCAGATCTCTGTGAGTTCAAGGCCAGCATGGTCTACATAGTGAGTTCCAGGCCAGCTGGGGCTACAGGGAGACCCTGTCTCAACAAGACCAAAAAAGAAAAAAGAAAAAGAAAAGAAGAAAGGAAAAAAAAGGTGGATGCAAACTCAGTGTAGAAAGTTAGCAAAACCAGAGATTCTGTTAGTTGATGGAAAGAAGGGTGTCCATGCATTGCGGCACATGCCTGTAATCCTAGCACTCAGGACAAGGCAGCAATGTAGAGTGCTCAAGCCTAGTTTGGACTCTATAGGGAATCTAAGGCATAAAAGGGAACAGGAGGGAAAGGGAGGAAAGAGGAAGGGAGGGAAGGAGGAAAGAAAATCAGGCTGAAGATGCAGCTCAGGGGTACAGCACTTGCTAGCATTCATGAGGACCTAAATTCTATCCCTAGTAATCTGGGGTTGGAGTGCTTACCTAAAATACTCAGAGTCCTTGGTTCCATCTTCAGCACTGCATAAATGGGGTATGGTGGTGCATGCCTGTAATCTCAGCACTTGAGAGGTAAAGGCAAGAGGATCAGGAGTTCAAGGCTAGCCTCAACTACATAGTGAGTCTAAGGCCACATGAGACCTGGCCAAGGAAGGAAGGAAGGAAGGAAGGAATGAAGGAAGGAAGGAAGGAAGGAAGGAAGGAAGGGGGAGAGGGAAGGGAGGGGGAAGGGAAGGTAGATGAAGTGAAGGGAGAAAGGGAGAGGAGGGAGAGGGAAGCCGGGAGGGGAAAGAGAAAGGGAATGGTGGAGGGAAAGGGGGAAGGGGAAGGGAGGAGAAAGAAAAAGGAAAGAAGGGGACTTGAAGCCCATCAGGCACTTTGCTCAAAGAAATGACCCCTTTATGTAGGTATTATGTAGCATGGGAGTGGACAGACTGTGTCTCTGGAGTCACCTGCTTCCTATTACAACTCTGAATCTCTATCTTGAGGCAAATCTTCCTCTTGAGATGGCTGAAGGAATCTGGTGGGTGAATCCAGGTTGAAATGCTCAGTCGGAAGGCTGTAGAGAGAAGACACTACTAAGGAAGGGTTTACCTTGAAAACCCACAGACAAAATGCTACAGGAGGCCTGGCTAAGCCTTCAGAATGTACTAGGGAGTCACTGGCAATAGCCTGGATGAGGGAGCACAAAGCTAGGTGGTGATAGGATAAGTGATGCTAGGTCTTTAATTCATTCTTTTTTTTTTTTTTTTTTTTTTTTTGAGACATGATACATAGCCTAGGCTGTTCTTGAACTCATGATCCTCTCGTCTAAGGCTCCCAGATGCTATGATTACAGCCACAATTCTTGGTGTGGTTCTTATGTTATTGTATCTTAATTTTTGAGGAAGGCTCTTATGTAGCCCAGGCTGGCCTCACATTCAGTATGTAGCAAAGGATAACCTTGAACTTCTTGTTCCTTCTGCCTCCACTTCCGGGTGTGCTGAGATTACAGAGGTATATGCCACCTTGCCTGGTTTTATGCAGTGCTGGGAATTGAACCCAGGGTTTTCTCTACCAACTAAGCTACATCCCCAGCCCAAACCTTTGTTGTTGTTTCTTTGTTCTTGAGACAGGGTCTTACTATGTAGCCCTGCTGACCTCGAAATCACTACGTAGACCAGGCTGGCACTGAACTCAGAGTCGCCTCTCTCTGTGTCCTGAGTGCTGGGACTAAAGGCATGCACCACTGCACCCAGAAATCCTCTGTATTTTTATTATTTATTTATTTTGGTCATTTTTGAGACAAGGTCTCCCTGTAGCCTCAGCTGGCCTAGAACTCACTATGCAGACCAGGCTGGGATTAAAAGAGTGTGCCACCATATCCGGTTTTCTCTGTATTAAAAAAACTTATTATTTTTATTTTATGTGAATGTATTGCCTGTATATATGTAAGTGCACCCATGTCATGCAATGCCCAAGGATGTCAGAAGAGGGCATCAGATCCCCTGGAGCTGGAGTTATGGATGGTTGTTAGCCACCATGTGGGTGCTGGGACTCAAACCTGGGTCCTCTGCAAGAACAGCCAGTTCTCTTAACCAGTGACCCATCTCTCAGTTCCTTCTCTGTATTTTTCAAGGAAGAAAGTATAACATCAACTCAGACCTGATCCCTACTATCATCCTCCCGACCTCACTGAAACCCATGGACTACCTGTCACATATCAGACAAGGTCCCCTAATGACTCTGGAGACATAAGGGGTGGGACATAGAATTGTATTGCCAGACCCAGGGTCGCCCCCTGTGATCTGTGCATCAATGGCCTTCCTGCACTCCATAGCCACGAAGCTGGATGGCCTACCTGAGAAGCCACACACTGTGCTGGTGCCACCTCTGCAAGGCCACTACATCACTTTCCCTCTTGCCATCCTTGTGTGATGATTGGTAGAGATTGGGGTAGCTGTGCTGGCCCTCCTATCCTGGGATCCCAGTACTCTTGTGGACATCAAACTGGCCAATACCAGTAATAAATCCGTGTACAGCAGTAACTTTCTGGGGTTCCAGGTGAAGTTTCCCCAAGCTGCCTTTGTTGCCCTCCCCTCCATGTGGCCTGTGTGGATGCCTGGAAAATGACATCCACCTGGGAAAACCCAGTGGACTTATTTCTCCTTTTCTGTCTCACCTGTGGGTTCCCAAGAAGGGTTGACAAAGGGCTTGGGGCTACGGCAGGACTGTGAAGAGGATCACAGCCATAGTAAAACTGGAATGAAGGCTCCATTAATTCCTCTCCCTGGAACACTACATTAACTGTATTAACTTCCTAACTAACCTAGCCAATTCCATCTTTAAATGTTTCTATTCAATTTTACTTTTGTATATGAGTGTTTTCCCTACACATGTAAGTGCATCACATGTGTTCAATGCCTGCAGAGACCAGAAGAGAGCATTGGATCCTCTGGAATTGGAAGTAATAGATGGTTGTTAGCTGTCATGTGGGTGCTGAAAACCGAACCTGGATCCTCTGCAAGAGCAGTCAGTGCTCTTAGCCGCTGAGCCATCTCTCCAGCCCCAAAGATTAATTATTATTTAACTGTGTGTGTGTCTGAGTGTGGGTATGCGTGAATGCAGGTGCTCGGAGGTGTTATATTCCCCTGTAACTGGACTTACAGGCAGCTGTGAGCTGCCCGATGTAGGTGCTGGGATCCAAACTTAGGAACTTGGGTCCTCCACAAGAGCAGCAAACATTCTTTTTATTATTATTGTATGTATATGAGTGCATTGCCTGCATGTGTCTAAGTGCACCCATACCGTGCAATGCCCATGGAGGTCAGAAGAAAGTGTTGGGTTTTCCTGGAACTGGAGTATGGATAGTTATTAGCCACCATGTGTATGCTGGGAATTGAACCCTGGTCCTCTGTAAGAGCAGCTAGTGCTCTTAATCACTGATCTGTATCTCCAGTATCTTGTTTTCTTGACAGGGTCTCCCTGTAGCCCCATGTGGCCTAGAACTCACTACATAGAACAGGCTGGCCTTGATCTCACAAAGATCCATCTGCCTCTGCCTCCTGAGTGCTGGGATTAAAAGTGTGTGCCACCACACCCTCCTCATCCCACTTTTAAAATATGTACATATGTATATATGTTTTATATCTAGATACATATATTACTAAGCACAACCTATAATTATTTGATTGCTACTACTACTATTGCTACTCTGTCTCTTGAATAGAATGTGACCTCTCTGTGGGGCAGGGAATTTGTAGTTTTCTCACTGTAGTGTTACATGACCTACATCAGTGTTGAGACATTACAGATGTTAAAAGGTACCCACTGAGGGCTGGAGAGATGGCTCAACACTTAGGAACGCTGGTTGTTCTTGCAGAAGACCCAGGTTTGAATCCAAGCACCCATATGGCAGCTAACAATTGTAACGTCAGTCCCAGGGGATCCAACAGCCTCTTCTGACCTCTGTGAGCATTGCATAACACAGGTGCACTTACCTACATGTGGGCAATACATGCATACACACAAAATAAAAATAATAAAAATTTTTAAAAAAGATACCCACTGAATAAGTAGATGAATTAAGTCAGGGGAAAGCCAGGCAGGGCGGCACACGCCTGTAATCCCAGCACTTGGGAGGTGGAGAAAGGAACATTAGGAGTTCAAGACCAGCCTGGACTACAAAAGGCTGTCTCAAACAGAGGTGGGAAAAAGGTCAGGAGCTCAGTGGTTAAAAGCACAGGCTGCACTTGCAGAGGACCTAGGTTCAGTTCCCAGCACCCACATGGAGGCTAACAACCATATGTAACTCCCTCTTTTGACCTCCACAGGCACTGGGCACAAGGGTGCACTCTCATGCAGGCAAAACACTCATAAAGTTTTAAAAATAAAATGAATTAATTTTTAAACAATTAAGGTCGCTAGCAGGTCACCTCTGTGCCCAGCACCTTCTCAGCAGCCTACTTCCCAGAAGAAATAAGCCACTGGTCACAGTATTCCTCTTTTGCAACTGCTAGTTACCATATTGGCATGATTAACGCTATTAGTGTTTTTCATTTACGTTAGGACAGTATAATTTCCAATGCAGTATCTATTTTTTATTTTGGAGGATCCTAAGAATACTTCTGCATTTTACTGAGGACCCATAGAAGATGCAGAGCTGGGCCAGACCTTGGTCCTAGTCTCTTGCAGAGAGAGTGTTAAAGGTGATTAATGGCAGTCACTCCGTTCTGTCGGGAAAGCTGGGTCCTGGGAAGGCTGGAAGTAACCAGCCTGACATGCTCTGACTGGCTGACCCAGACGGAGGGCCTTTCCTGCCTGGTATGAACTCAATCTCTGGGTTCATCTGTGCAGGGCACACTCGGTCTTCAAACGTTAATTCTTCTCTGCTTCCCTGACCACCCGAAAGGGGGCTCCGTGACCAGGCACAACGACATCAGCGATGCCTAGGATCCTCTTCCGGCTCCGCTGCTGCACCCCTGGGTCTTCGCTCAGAGCCTGCCACGAGTCCTCGTCTCCATGGCGTTCGAACACATCGCCCGCCACCACCACGGTACCCAGGGTGGTGCCCTCCACCACCACGCTCACGTCCCGCTGGCCTCCGTGGCCCGGCGTGGCCCACACCTGCAGCCCGGGGCCCAGGACCAAGGGCTGCTCCTCACACAGCCCGTGGGGCAGGTAGAGGCCCCCGGGGAGGCAGAAATCGTGCGAGACCAGCAAAGCCGCCCCGGGAAAGAGCCCCAGGTTCCCAATGTGATCCGAGTGTCCGTGGGTCCCCACCACTAAAGTCACGTCTCCCGGGGCCACGCCCTGCCCAGCCAGGGCTCCCAGCAGCGCCCCCCGAACCCAGGGCCCCCCAGTGTCCACGAGGACCGGGCCACGCGCCGCCTCCTCCAGCGCGGCCTTTGCCCCGCGGTCTGCAGATGGGGACCCTCGGCTGCCGGAGCCGGAGGCCCAGGTCCGGGGCAGGACGAGGGTCACTGTGCCGTCCGCGCGCACCGCTTCCCCCGCGCCCTCGGGCTCCGCGTAGCCGCGCAGCAGAACGGCCACCGAGTAGGGGTCGCCGGGCACCAGTAGGGGAGCCTCACCGGGTAGCGGCTCGGTCCGTACCGCGCCGGCCATGGCTGGGAAGGGAAAGAGGGCTACGGACGGCTGCCGGGTTCCCACCGCGAGCCCGCCATTCCCAGGGGGAGGGCTCAACCTTGCCCCTCCCGCCTAAAGTGATCGCCCAACCCACCTCCCCACCGGGCCTCCGCGTTTTGGCTTCAGCTAGGCTCAAGACATGGCTTTCATTCATCGCCATTTAAAGAACAGCCTTTTCCCCGTCCTCATTCTAGCTCTAGCCTTGTACCTAAAATATATCGCCTCTCTTCAATCTGCTCTGAGGAAATGCAAAAACTGGGAAAAACGTGAGGGATTTTGTCCCATACGGGCTCCCGTACTAACTACGGTGGCCGAGTAGTTGAATTCTCGAGCATTTTGCAACTTGTGTGAATGAAGGCTACACAAATCCGAAGTGTTTTTTGTTGTTGTTGTTTTCTTTGAAAATTTTTTGGTTTTTGAGACAGGGCCTCCCTGTAGCCCCAGCTGGCCTGGAACGCACTATATAGACCAGGCTGGCTTCGAACTCACAGAGATCCGCCTGCCTCTGCCTCTGGTAGGATTAAAGGCGGTGAACGCCACGCTCGCTAGGAATGGTTTTTTTGGTGTAAGCGCTCATGTAGCCCAGGCTGGTCCTGAACTTGCATAAGTAGGGCCAGAGAAGACCTTGATCCTCTTGCCTCCACCTCATAAGTGCTGGGATTATAGCTGTGCGCTACCACGCTGGATTTAAAATTCGAGTTGTTGTACAGTTCTGTTCCTCAAATGCCTATCAGCATCCTTGGGCCAGAAAATTCTAAAAACCAATAGGCCCTATTGTCTGAGTGTTGTTGCTTCATCGATCTTATATAATCTCTGCACGTTTAAAGCTGGGCTCAGATGATATTTAGAATTTTTTAAAAGTTTAATAGCGGTATAGAAAATTTGGCATCTGTGAAATAGGAAGTAGGCCAAGTGCAGATCCCCACCCTCTCCCAGAGCCTTGTTCACTCTGTTCACCAACTGATGGTTATACAGCTTCTTGATGCAGGCAGTGTGTAGGTAGGTTGATTGTTTTGGCTTCTTTCTTGTTTCATTTGTTTTTTGAGACAGGTTCTCCCTGTAGCCTGGAACTCACTATGTAGACCAGGCTGGCCTCGATCTCACAGATCCACCAGCCTCTGCCTCTGGAGTACTGGGATTAAAGACTTGGGCCACCACACCCAGCCTGGCTTCTTTTTTTGAGATAGGACGGTCTCATGTAGCCCGCTAGCCTTAAACTTGCTACATAGCCAGATGATAACCTTGAACTTTGGATCCTCTTGCCATCACCTCCAAGTGCTGGGATTGCAAGGGTATGGTCATGTTTTATATGGGGCTGGGGGGGTCAAACCTTGGCTTGGTTCATACTTGGCAAAATATTAAGTGAGCTACATCCCTATTCTCAGTTCTGGCTTGGTGCAAGGGTCCAAAAGTAGAGCCTTTAAAGGGCAAGGGACTTTCCCACAGCTCATCCTGCACATTGCTTACCAGTGAATGCAGGTGTGGACCAGTAGAGATATTTACCAGGAAGAGCTTAAATATTGTCACAACATATACCTGGCCAATTAGGAGCTTGATGTGGCTCATCTCTGGAGGCAAAACTTGCCCCTGCTCCTACCCTTTCTCCTCCTATTCTGAGTCCCCAGGATCCTGCTTGATAACCATCTGAACAGGACAGTTACAAGTCTTCACACACAAGCACTCTTAAAGTCACTCACACACAAGCACTCTTAAAGTTGTCGAGCAGGGAGAGCTCAGATTTTAGAGCTCTCCATTACTCAAAGCCAAGAGTCAAAGATCCTCTGGGTCATGCTTGGGGTTGCCCGATGTCTTGGTTATTTCTTCTTCCTCTTCCTCCTCCTCTTCCTCCTCTTGCCCATCTCTTATTTTCTCCTTTCCAGTCCAAGTTTCCTGTAGACAAGCTAGGTGGAGTAAGAGAAAACAATTTCAGTGTTAGCACTAGGAATATGATGGGTTGGCAGAGGAGGGGCCCAAGCTCTGCACTTACCAGTTTCAGAGTCTGGGAGCACATGACCTTCACAGAGAAAATGCTGAAGGGGCTGCTCCTGGTGATGGAAGTACCAGTCTCCCACAACATCTTCAAATTCCTCCAGCATTGTCTCACACTAGTGAAGAGGAAGAGCAGGAAGGTCTGCTCTAATGGGCTTTGGAAAGCTCCATCTTCCTACTCTACCTGATTGCCTTTGGAGAGGCAGGTAGCCAGCAGGGTAAGCTTGGCTTACTAATTGTGTCATTTTATTCATTGAACATTTACTAATATTTATCTACTCAGCTAGATGGCAAATACCTGTAATCCTAGTTGGAGGGGGGGGAAGGCAGGAGGATCAGAAGTTCAAGGTCATCCTCGACTATATGGTGAGTTCTAGGCTAGCCTGGGCTATGCGAAACCTTGTCTCAAAAACTCTGAGCTTCAAATTCTTGCCTGTTAGTCAGAACTGGCAATCCTACCTGTTACATGAGGATGAGACAGTAGCTGAAAATTATGTAGTCCAGAGCCCAGAACATAGTATATGCTTAGTAAACAATGGTGGCCATCATTAAACTCCAGTATTACTTCATGATATGCTTTGGGGCCTGCTTTAATAAATGACACAGTAGCCACACATGATGGCAAATGCTTTAATACCAGCACTCTGGAGGCAGAGGCAGGGAGATCTCTGTGAGTTTGAGACCAGCCTGGTCTACATAGTGAGTTTGAGGCCAGCCAGAGTTACATAGTGAATGAATGAATGAATGAATGAATGAATGAATGAATGAATAGTCCTCTGCTGTTTCTCCCTGCTCAGAGGTAGACACCCCTAAGGCAAATCTAGGACCTAGCTCCTCTTTTCACCTCCCTGGACAGTGTGACATCTCATCCTACCTGCTTTTTGAGGAATGTCACCTCCACGCTGGGCTCATCCCACAGCTCCAAAGGGATTCCCAGATCCACCTTTACTCCCTTCTGCACCAGGCCTTTGAGCGTTGCCATGGTCTGACTCTGACCCTGAGGGATGGAAAAATTGTTATCAGCCCTGCACCCCACCTCTTCCTTTCCCTTCCCACCAGCCATATCCACTTTATCACCTATAGGAGACTCAGGGGTGTGGTCTGTGAGGGAGTCTGACCATAACAATGGGACGCTCCCTTTTGTGGGGAGACAGGCAGATATTCCTTGAGGATCTTACAGGATACGGATCTTTGTTTCTGAGAAACAGGGACCTGGGCTGGGGAGACAACTCAAAGTTTTTGCTGTGCAAGCACTACTGAGTTCAATCCCCAAAACCCACATAAGAAAGCCAGGCATGGTAACATGAATTTGTAATCCCAGCACTGGAGAGGGAGAGACAGGTTGGCTTATAATCCCAGCACTGGAGAGGGAGAGACAAGTTGATCCTTAAGGTTCTCTGGCCAGCCAGCCTGACCTGCTTGGTAAGCCCCAGGCCAGTGAGACTCTGTCTCAAAAAAACACTGTGGGAATAGCAAGATGCTACCTGTGTTTGATCCCTAGGACCCATACGGTAGAAAGAAGGAATCAACTCCCACAAATTGTCCTCTGATTGCCAAGTACATGTTGTGGCACACAGTCATACACTAAATAAATAGTTGTGAGGAAAACAAAAAACAAAAGAATAACCAAAACAAGGTGAACAGTTTCTGAGGAACAACACTCAAGGTTGACTTCTGGCCCCTACATGTCCACAGGCACACACATGAACAACAAAAAAGAACTGGAGAGGTGGCTCTGTGGTTAAGAACAGGTGTTATTCTTGCAGAGGACGTGGGTTCATGCCAGACACCCACATGGCAGCTCACAACCATCTGTAACCCCAGTTCCAAATGATCCAGTGCCCTCTTCTGGCCTCCTTGGGCACTGCACATCGTGGTACACTTACATACAGGCAAAACACTCATATACATAAAATAAAAAATAATAAAATTTAAAATTTGGAAACAAAGCAAAACAGAAAAACAAACAGCTTTCTTCCCAAGAGGCTTCTGACCTTGGCATATCTCAGTGACCCCTTGCGCTCAGCATGAACACTGTAATCCAAGATCCGCTCACATAAATTCTCCAAGGCCTCTTCCAATCTTGTCTCCCTGGGAAAACAAGGGAACTAAGACTTCTTGATGTTTCAGGAACCCCTAGGGCTCCTCTCCAGGGGAAGAGGGAGTTAGGAGGTGGGTAAGTAAAAAGACTCACGAAACACTGTAAGGCACGTGTCTCTTTCTCTTGCCCGTATCTAGCACCTGCCCCAGCTCCAGCACCTCTCGAGATCGGCCACTGCGACTCAGCTCCTCCTGTAGTTCCATGCTCAGCAGCTTACATACTGGTAGTGAAGAGAGATGTCCAAGGGGATGAAAAAGACAAGTGATCACCCCAGCAGTACATTCTACTCATGACTCAAAGCAGCAGAGCCTTCAAGCACACATGGTCGGAGCCAGAATGACTGGAGGAGAATACCGACTTGGCCTCAGTAGTTGTGTGACACTCGTGTGCCTGGGCTTCTTCACCTCTAACATGGAGATAATACTGTGTCCTTCAAGAAGGTGTGAGGATGAAGTAAGTCAATATATGCACTTCAACCTCTGCTGCTAGAGTAGTTTCTGGCACATAGTAAACACTGTGTAAGTACTTGATTTCACTCTGAAGTTATTGATTGAGCTCATTCTGTATGCACACTAACAATACAGACAGCATAAAACCCATCATGATCTGTACATGGAACACTGCCAGATTAATGTGGGACAGATATATAGAAAATGACAATATAGTGGTGATACTCCAGGGTTACAATCAAGAAACTTAATCTCGGGGCTGCTGAGATGGCTCAGTGGGTAAAGGCAGCCAAACCTTAAGACCCGAGTTCAATCCCTAGTAGCCACACAGTGGAAGGAGAGAACTGACTCCTACACACACATACACACACACACACACACACACACACACACACACACACTGTGGCATGTTCAAATCCACGTGTACACACACAAAATAAATAAAAACGTAATAAAATTTTTTGAGACAGGGTTTCTCTGTATAACCCTGGTTGTCCTGGAACTTGATATGTAGACCAGGCTGGCCTCAAACTCACATTCACCTGCCTCTGGAATTAAAGGCCTGTGCCACCACATCCAGCCATAATAACAATTAGGGGAAAAAAAATCCCATCAGGATATACAAAATTCATTCAAAGGTCACTTGTTCCATAATCCCTATAAGGGTGAATGTATCTTTTCTACTACTATCTGGCCAGCATCTGACCTGGCACATGGAGGGTGGGGTTCCCAAGGAAAATAAATGGCTCATACAGAAGCAACAAGTAAGCTAAAGAGAGGGATAAATACTGGGAGTGCTCAGACTGTGTGCTAGGACCTCAGATACAGGGGACTACCAAGGACTATGACACACCCAGTGACAGGTAAGGGAGGAATTCAAAGAAGAAGACATTTAAACTGAGTCCTGAAGAATGAATAGGAGCTCACCAAATATACAAAGAGATTTCAGGCAAAGGGGAAAACAGCCAGGACTGGAGAGCCAGCTCAGAGGTTAAGAGTACTTGCTGCCAGCCAGGTGTGGTGGCACATGCCTGTAGTCCAAAGCATTCAGAAGGCAGAGGCAGGCAGATCTCTGTGAGATCAAGGCCAGTCTGGTCTACTAGTGAGCTCCAGGCCAGCTGGTACTACAGGGAAACCTTGTCTCAAAAATAAATAAGTAAATAAATAAATAAATAAATAAATAAATAAATAAATAAATAAACAAACACAAAGAGCACTGGCTGCTCTTGCAGAGGACCAAATTTCAGTTTCCCAGCTCCAACATGGTGGCTGACACCTGTCCAAAACTCCAGTTCCAGGGGGTCTGACACCTTCTGGCCTCCTTGGGCATTGCATGTACTGTTGCACTTACATGCATGTAGGCAAAACATTCATACACATTTAATAAAAATAAAGTTATTAAATTTTTTTGAAAAGCAGCCAAGGGAGAGGAAGGCACACTCAGGGACTGTGAGAAGTTGGGTGTATCCAAAGCAGCACAGGCACTTTTAGGAATGAAAGTGGTATAAGAATGTTTGAGTCCATACAAGAGACTTATAGACTATGCCAAAAAAAAATGTTGGCTTAGGGGCTGGTTAAGAGCACTGGCTGCTCTTCCAGAGGACTTAGTTTCAGTTCCCAGCACTCATGTGGTGGCTAACAACCATTAGTAACTCCAGTTCCAGGGGATCTAATGCCCTCTTTGGGCATCTGTGGGTACTTCATGCATGTGATGCACTTACATGCAGGCAAAACGTTGATATATGTAAAATAATTTTTTTTAATCTTGGCTTAGGGGCTGGGGAGATGCCTCAGTCAATAAAGTGTTTGTTTTGCAAGCTTGAGAACCTGAGTTCGAATCCTCAGAACCCATATAAAAAGCTGGGAGGTGTTGCACACTTGTGATCCCAGCACTTCCAGATGGGAGGCAGAGACAGATTCCTAGAAGTTCACGGGCCAGTTAGCTTGGTGGCAAAATTTCAGAGCAATGAGAGACCCTGTTTCAAATAAAAAGTGGAAGGTGCGCTTGAAGAATGACATCCAAGATTGTCCTCTGACCTCCAGAAATGTTCCGTGCCTGTGCATGCATACTCATGGGTGCACATACACAAACACAAAAATGTATGATTGCAGTAGGAGGCATACAGAGGTGCTAAAGCAAGAACTGCCAGGGTTAAGCTGTGTTTAGGAAGATTAACAAGTGGAGGAAGTGAGTGATTAGAATCAAGTCATGAGGAACAATGATAATGAAATACAGTGGGTGTGAGTTGAAGAGGAAAAGAATCCCAGAATGAAATGAATGTCAGGGAGAGACTCACTGGGTACTTCCAAATGTGGCCATTCACTAACGAAGCCAGGAAAGGCGCCACTTGCTGTAAAACCCATACAGTACACCCCTCTACAAAGCCTCACACTGATGGGCAACTTCTAGTGGTAGGGCGTCCCCATCTTCTGTTTATGAGCTTCAACTGCTGAGTTACTCACTCTCACCCTAAGGGGGGCCATGGGACCTGTAATTTGCAAGCGTCTCTGCCAGGGCGAGACACAGGATGTCTACAAGGTCTGAATATCATATCTTGCTCCTGAAGGCTCCCCAAATTTAGGTCTGGTAGGTCACAAAGTGGGAAACATAGAAGCTCTATAGAATGGGTTTTCCAGAGGAGACGGTCTTTAAACTACAATCCCCACAATCCACTGAAGCCCAAGCCTGACAAGAAAAAGCGGGCTCTTTCGGGGTGCCGCATGGGAAATGTAGTGCCACGGTTTGGGATGGCTTTATACGTTCTCTAGCTTGTTCCCATTCCAATATCACCAAGCTCCAAAAGAGCCTCCTCCCTTAAGATCTCAAGAAGGTCCAGTGACCCATCCACCCTAGACGCAGGAGGTGGGACAGGGAGAGGCAAATAGGAACTGCTTTTTTTAGATACCTTCGCATTTGCTGGGCAAACGTTCTGTGTCATCCTCCTCTTTCATCGTCCCAGCCCACGCACCGTATGCTGCCAGGATGAAAAGCAGTATTCCCAACCGCACAGGTCCCATGACAAAACAGTCCACACACGCACGCACACGCATACACAACCACCGTTTGCCTTCAGAACAACTTCGGGAGAGCAGCGGGCCCTTTAAGTTCAGGCGCGGCCTTTGGCAAGCTTTTAAAAAAAAAAAAAAAAAAAAAAAAAAAAAAAAAAATGTAAAAAATCCAGCATGGCAGGGTCAGCGCATGCGCAGAGCTAGCCGGACAAGGAGGTGGAGCGTCAAGGCTCTGGACTTCACCGCCTGTTTTGTGGCGCCTCCTGAAGGTCCTGGCAGCTGGATAGTGAAACAATAAATTGAAGTAATTAGAATAGAAGAATATGATTCTTAATCAAGTATGCAGAGTATAATTTTATATAATTTCAGGGTTTGAGACGAGATGATTTGCTGTAACCTGGGGAAGATGCAGTGACTAGCTCTCGGCCTCTGCCAGGACCTACTCCTGCCAGGGGGCGGGGCCAAGATGGCGCCGAGCGCCGGGTGAGCGGCGCTTTGGCAGCGGTGAGAGGCTTTTACTGCTCCCGGTGCTTGGCTGTCGGGGGCAGGTCTGAGGTGTACCCGGGAGGAGAGTCTTTGAAAGGGCCCATGTGGGGACTCGGAAGAGGACGGTTGGTGGTGTGTCCGTGCTCGTGGGAATCCTGTGTGTGTTTGCACTGGAGGGAAGTTGGGGAGATGTAGTGGATTCCGAACCTCCTTTCGCGCTTCCTGGGGAATCTCTGTTCCCTGCTGAGGAGAATAGCGCACAGATCTAGCTCTAGCTAACCGTCCTCTGCGAAGTCCTCCTGTCGCGTCCCCTGATGTGAGAAGCTCTTGAGGCTGTAGAATGGTTTATGAACCCGTAGTGGCAGAGGGTACCGCAGGGTAGTGAAGGATCAGTAGGAGTTCGCCAGGGAACTGGACTCGGACTGCTTCTTGTATACCTGGCCCCAGGTACAGAGTGTGCGTTGAGTAGTTGTATTCCCTGTAGACAAGACTTAGGAAAGTCAAAGAGGAGACGTGGGATGTTTTGACAAGAACCAAAGTGTCCTTTGGCCTTTATTTTCCCATCTCCCCAGCACTCAGTTCTGAGCATTCTTGAGGTTGATCTTACTCAAGTCCAGTGCCAGGCATGCCCCATTCCTTTTGATCACAGAGTAAACTCCAAGCCTGAGCCTGTGTTTTATTCATTTTGGTAATCATTATGCCAAGTATTTACTGAACACTTAAATCTTTAGGCTTTGAAATTCATTTATTCAACAATGCCCCAGGTACAAGTCTGGGCACCAAATACATCAGTGAACATAAGAGACATATCCCTGTCCACTGGTTGGGGGTAGGATGATAAAAAAAAAAAAATGACAGCCAAACTTGGTGATACATGATTGGTAATGTGCAGGAGGATCACAAATTCAAGGCTGCGGAGTGAGTTCCAGGCCTGCCTAGGCAACTTAGACTGTCTTAGTCCTAGAAGGGTTGCTTAGCATGTAGAAAGCCCTAGGTTTAATCTTGGGTGCTATATATATTTTTTAAAAGATGATAAAAGGTATTAGAAGAAAGCTATAGCAAAGGGTAAAAAGCCAGGCATAGTGGCATGTGGCTCATCCCAGCACTTGGGAGGTAGAAGCTGAAGGACCAGGAGTTAAGGCAGTGTTAAGGCTACATAGTGAATTTGAGGCCAAACTGGAAAAAGAAAAACAGTATATTTATGATAGCATGGCCAGGTATGCAACCAAACATACATTTGGGGCGGACACAAGGAAATAAAGCAAGAACATGCCTGTCGGGTTTAAAGAACAGCAAGGAAGATGATGTGATTGGATAAAGGTAGGGGAAGGAAAGATAGAGGGATGTAATGAGAAAAAAATACCTTTCTTCCTAGTTTTTTGTCTGTTAGGAACTCAATACATAGCCCAGACTGACCTCCAGAGAGCTGGGATTACAAGTATACACAATGTAGGGTCTCACTCTGAAGCCCAGCCTGGCCTGGAACTCAAGACAGTCCACTGCCTCAGCCTTCTATGTACTGGGATTACGAGTGTGAGCCATCACATTTGGCCAAGAAGACAGACTTTGATGGGAAGGCGTTGGAAGGATTTTATGGTAAAAAGGGAACCATTACAGCAAAGAAATGGTGGCCTGGTTTATATTTTGACAGAATCACTTTGGTTTTAAGGAGTAAATGCAGGGAGACTAAGGTGGAATCAGTAACACCTGGTCCTGGGGCTTTTGGAGTTCTGCAAGTCACCTGAGCCAAAAAATAAAGAGTTGAGTGGCAAGTGCTCTACCACTGAGCCATGTCCTGAGCCCTTAATCTGATGGATTTGATGTGAGGACCCAGATAAAGAACTTGGCAAGTAGAAAAAGCAGGATCAGCCAGGCATGGCGCGGCACGTCTTTAATCCCAGCACCTGGGAGGCAGAGGCAGGCAGATCTCTTGAGTTTGAAGCCAGCCTGGTCTACATAATGAGTTCCAGGTCAGCTGGGGCTACAGGGAGACCCTGTCTCAAAAAGACTGAAAAAGAAAGAAAGAAAGAGAGAGAGAGAGAGAGAGAAAGAAAGAAGAAAGAAAGAAAGAAAGAAAGAAAGAAAGAAAGAAAGAAAGAAAGAAAGAAAGAAAAAGAAAGAAAGAGCAGGATCAGGAGTTCATCCTTAGCTACATATTGAGTTGGAAGCCAGCTTGGGTTGCTTGAGCCCTGTCCCAACAAAACAAAACAAAAAATCCTGAAGGCCTTTAATGTGTGCCTTTAATCCCAGCACACAAGAGGCAGAGGCAAGCAGATCTCTGCGATTGAGACCAGCAAGGTCTACATAGTGAGTTCTAGGCCGGGTAGGGCTACAGGGAGACCCTGTTTTTTAAAAAAACAGAGTGGGAGATGTATCAGTAGAGTGCTTTCCCCAATGCAGGAAACCCTAGGTTCCATCCCCAGCACTATGTAAACTAGGTGTGGCCTACATCTGTGATCACAGCACTTGGAAGGTGGAGGCAAGAGGATCTGGAGTTCAAGGCCATCCTTCCTTTCATAGAGCTTGATAAAAAGCTAAAACCAAAAACCCTACACAAACACAAACCAAACAGAACAAGTTGTTACTGGGCATGACAGCACATGCCTGTAATCCTAGTACTTGCAAGGCTGAAGCAGGAGGATGGAACTAGTCTGACCCTGTGTCGAAACAAAACAACCCAAACTAAGTTTCAGGATTGGTAGCATTGTTGTGAAGATGAGCAGAGCCTGGAGCCCATTGGGTAGGGGACTCATCTTATAATAGGGATTTTGACTTGTTTTTCTTTTCATCTCTTCCTGCCATGTCCTGCTACCAGAGTCACCATCTCTCCACCCTGGGGCGCCATCCTTCCAGGGAGGGGAGTTGGAATTCCAGCATGGCTGAGGAGAAGAAACTGAAACTCAGCAATACTGTGCTGCCCTCCGAGTCCATGAAAGTGGTGGCTGAATCCATGGGCATTGCTCAGATTCAGGAAGAAACCTGCCAGCTGCTGACAGATGAAGTCAGCTACCGCATCAAGGAGATTGCACAGGTAACCCTTTGGCCCCAGCCTTGCTTTGTGTGGATCCACTTTATGTAGCTGAGGATAACCTTGAACTTCTCCTTCCTCCACCTCCCAGTGCTGAGGTATAGGCTTGCCCCACCATACCTGGCTCATGTGATGCCAGGGATCCAATCCAGGGCTCTGTGCAAGCTGGGGGCAAGTGCTCTACCTACTGACCTACATACATCTCAAGTCCTGTTTCCTCAGGATCTTGGATTGACCCTCTTCTCCCCAACCCCTAGGATGCTTTGAAGTTCATGCACATGGGGAAGCGACAGAAGCTCACCACCAGTGACATTGACTATGCACTGAAGCTAAAGAATGTAGAGGTAATTGGGAGAGATTGGAAGTAGGCTGGAGGCCTGAGATGGAGGCAGAGCGAAGAGACCCTGTGGATGTTGCAGCCATGCCTCCCCTGGGCTTCTTCTCATGCCTCCCTCTCTCTCTCTCTCTCTCTCTCTCTCTCTCTCTCTCTCTCTCTCTCCTTCTCGTTGTTACTGGGCATGACAGCACATGCCTGTAATCCTAGTACTTGCAAGGCTGAAGCAGGAGGATGGAACTAGTCTGACCCTGTGTCGAAACAAAACAACCCAAACTAAGTTTCAGGATTGGTAGCATTGTTGTGAAGATGAGCAGAGCCTGGAGCCCATTGGGTAGGGGACTCATCTTATAATAGGGATTTTGACTTGTTTTTCTTTTCATCTCTTCCTGCCATGTCCTGCTACCAGAGTCACCATCTCTCCACCCTGGGGCGCCATCCTTCCAGGGAGGGGAGTTGGAATTCCAGCATGGCTGAGGAGAAGAAACTGAAACTCAGCAATACTGTGCTGCCCTCCGAGTCCATGAAAGTGGTGGCTGAATCCATGGGCATTGCTCAGATTCAGGAAGAAACCTGCCAGCTGCTGACAGATGAAGTCAGCTACCGCATCAAGGAGATTGCACAGGTAACCCTTTGGCCCCAGCCTTGCTTTGTGTGGATCCACTTTATGTAGCTGAGGATAACCTTGAACTTCTCCTTCCTCCACCTCCCAGTGCTGAGGTATAGGCTTGCCCCACCATACCTGGCTCATGTGATGCCAGGGATCCAATCCAGGGCTCTGTGCAAGCTGGGGGCAAGTGCTCTACCTACTGACCTACATACATCTCAAGTCCTGTTTCCTCAGGATCTTGGATTGACCCTCTTCTCCCCAACCCCTAGGATGCTTTGAAGTTCATGCACATGGGGAAGCGACAGAAGCTCACCACCAGTGACATTGACTATGCACTGAAGCTAAAGAATGTAGAGGTAATTGGGAGAGATTGGAAGTAGGCTGGAGGCCTGAGATGGAGGCAGAGCAAAGAGACCCTGTGGATGTTGCAGCCATGCCTCCCCTGGGCTTCTTCTCATGCCTCCCTCTCTCTCTCTCTCTCTCTCTCTCTCTCTCTCTCTCTCTCTCCTTCTCGCCCTCCTGCCCTCCCTCCTCTGATATAGCCACTGTATGGCTTCCACGCTCAGGAGTTCATCCCTTTCCGATTCGCCTCTGGTGGGGGCCGGGAGCTCTACTTCTATGAAGAGAAGGAAGTAGACCTGAGTGATATCATCAACACCCCTCTGCCACGGGTGCCCCTGGATGTCTGCCTCAAAGGTGTGGGAAGGGGAGAGTAGGGTAGGCAGGGAGAGGGAAGAGCAGCAAGGTGTGGGGGTGGGGGAGAACCTCACAGGCAAAGAAACAGAAATGTCCAGTTGTGACAGTGTGAGATCCCCGGAGAAAGGCAAGAAGTGGATCTGGAAGGAGTACACACCTTCCTTCAGCGTGACACCTGGGTATTCAACTGGAATATCTTCCTCACAGCTCATTGGCTGAGCATTGAAGGCTGCCAGCCAGCTATACCGGAGAATCCACCCCCAGGTAACCACCTCCATCCAGAGCCTGACCCCCTTGTTCTTCTCCATCCTGTTCTTGTGGAGTCCCCCTCATCTTCTCATCACCCCTACTATGACCACTTTCCTAACAGCTCCCAAAGAACAGCAGAAGGCTGAGGCCACAGAACCCCTGAAGTCAGCAAAGCCAGGCCAGGAGGAAGATGGACCCCTGAAAGGCAAAGGTCAAGGGGCATCCACGGCCGATGGTAAAGGTCAGTACCCAGGCCAGGCCTCCTCCTACCTGTGTCCTTGGTGAAGTGGATGAGGTCAGGGCCAGAGGACCCCAGAAAGGATCTAGAAGCCTAAAGAAAGGCCAGGTCTTGTGGAGGTTTGTCCTGTACAGAGGGCTTTTTCCAAGCTTGCTTTTTTATGTGTGTGTGCATGGGCATGGGTATGCATGTTCATGTTGGTGGTACAGATATGTATGCAGGTGCACATGTGTGTGGCGGCCAGAGGATAACCTTAGCTGTTGGCCCTCAGGTGCTATCTCCCTTGTTTTTGGAGACTGGGTCTCTTTGGTCTGTTAATCTGATTAGGCTAGACTGACTAGCAGCAAGCCCCAGGGATCCACCTGTCTCCACCTTCCCTAAAGATGGGATTACAAGCATGAACCACCATGCCCAGCTTGCTTTTTTTAAAAAACGGATTCTGGGGATTGGACTTAGGTCCGTGTGCCTGTAAGGCAAGGCTTTAAGTGCTTTATTGACTGAGCACTGAACTTTTTTTTTTTTTTTTTTTTTTTTTTTTGGTACTTTTGAGACAGGGGCACCCTGTTGCCCCAGCTGTCCTGGAACTCACTATGTAGACCAGGCTAGCCTCAAACTCACAGAGATCTTCCTGCTTCTGCCTCCCGAGTGCTGGGATTAAAGGCATGTGCCACCACATCCGGCTCTTTTTTAAATTCTATGTATGTTTTAAATTTTATGCATGTTTTACTTGCATGTATTTAAGTGCACCCATATTGTGCAATGCCCCGAGACCAGAAGAAGGCATCAGATCCCCTAGATGTGTGGGTGCTGAGAAGCAAACCCCAGGTCCTCTTCAAGAGCAGCCTGTGCTCTTAACCACTGAGCCATCTCTCTAGCCCTCTGAAGTTCATTTTTCAAACCTGTGTGGCCAAATTCACACAGGGAAAGAGAAGAAAGCGCCTCCCCTGCTGGAAGGGGCCCCTTTCCGCTTGAAACCCCGCAGCATCCACGAACTGTCTGTGGAGCAGCAGCTGTACTACAAAGAGATCACAGAAGCCTGCGTGGGGTCCTGTGAGGCCAAGAGAGCGGTAAGCCCATCTCCCACCTGCCTTCACCCTGAGACTTTTCCCAGAGCGTCAGCAGTTTCCTGCAGTGTATGCCCTCACATCACTCCCACAGGAAGCTCTGCAGAGCATTGCCACGGACCCAGGGCTCTATCAGATGCTGCCACGGTTCAGTACCTTCATCTCAGAGGGGGTGAGAGGACTGGAAAAGGCCAGGCCCAGGAGAAGGCCCCAAAGGAAGGGGGTGGAAACAAAGGAGGGGGATGGTACGGGTCACCCATCTGAGGGTCTCTCTGCCCCCTGCTTGCCCCCAACCAATTTTCCCTCCCCTAGGTCCGTGTGAATGTGGTTCAGAATAACCTGGCCCTGCTCATCTACCTAATGCGCATGGTGAAGGCGCTGATGGACAACCCCACACTCTATCTAGAGAAATATGTGAGTGGCCCCACCCACCTGTCTTTCCAGGATCAGGGGACCCTACTGCACAGGAAGCCAGGTGTAAGAACCGGCTGATCCTGCCTTGTCTTCCTCAGGTGCACGAATTGATCCCAGCAGTGATGACCTGCATTGTCAGCAGACAGCTGTGCCTGCGGCCAGATGTGGACAATCACTGGGCACTCCGGGACTTTGCTGCCCGCCTGGTGGCCCAGATCTGCAAGCATTTCAGCACAACTACCAACAACATCCAGTCTCGAATCACTAAGACCTTCACCAAGGTAAGCCACCAAGAAATAGATCAGCTAATGCAAGTCACCCCTCCAGGGTTTGCACCAGAAAAAGTGAGAACTTCGCCATCCAGCAGTGACTGGGGGAAATGATACCTGGAACAAGAACGAGAGAGATTGGGGTCTGGGACTCAAACCTCCTTCATGTCTTTTTTAAAAACTATTTTATTTTTACTTCATGTGTATGAGTGTACTGCCTGCATGTATATAAGTGCACCTTTGACATGCAATACCCGTGGGGGTCAGAAGAGGGGAGGGGGTTGGATCCCCTGGAACTGGAGTTACAGTTGTTAACTGCCATGTGGGTGCTGGGAACAACCCGGGTCTTCTGCAGTCAGTGCTCTTAACTGCTGAGCCACCTCTTCAGCTCCTCCTCCAGTGTCTTAATGCTTTATAAGATAGGAGATGCCAGTCCTTAGCAATTAGCATTCTTTTTTTGAGAAAGGGTGTCATGTGGCCCAGGCAGGCCTTGAACTTGCCATGTAGCTGAGAATGGTCTTGAACTTATCATCCTGCCTTTATCTCCTGGGTACTGGGATTACATGCCTGCATCACCACATCTGGTTTAACAGTTGCCTGGCCTTTCCAAACCTTTTCATATGGGTTTGTTTTCTTTGCCTACAGAGCTGGGTAGATGAAAAGACGCCCTGGACAACTCGTTATGGCTCCATTGCAGGCCTGGCAGAGCTGGGACACGATGTGAGGCCCTCAGCAGGAAGAACTGGAAAGGGGGGATGTCATAGAGGGGAACACCCTGACCCCCAAGAGGCCCTGGTGACCCTACAGCACCAACTTTCCCCCTTCCTTTCCACTAGGTGATTAAGACTCTGATTCTGCCAAGGCTGCAGCAGGAAGGGGAGCGGATCCGCAGTGTCCTGGATGGGCCTGTGCTGAGCAACATTGACCGCATTGGAGCGGACCATGTGCAGAGCCTTCTCCTGGTGACCGGAGCCCCTACCCTGCCCTCCCTTCTTCCCACCACCCCCACAGACATGGATGGGCACAGTGTTTAGCAAGCACCAGGCACATTTTATTCACTTACTCTTCAGAGGCCAGTACTAATGTGTACACAGAGAGCTGGGCACAGATGGGCTAAGAAACAAGAGGCCCTGCCACCTGGTCTATAACTTTTGGACTACACTGCCCCTCACCCTGCTTGTATCGCTGGTCCTCTGCTGTTCACACTGGCTGGTCCTCAGGGAAGGAGCATTTCTTTTGTTTTTTTGAGACACTGAAGCCCCAGGTGACCTTGAACTCAGATCCTCTGCCTGCCTCTGTCTCCCAAGTGCTGAGATTGGAGGCATCCTTTTTCTCTCTTTGCTTTTAGAGACAGGGTCTCACTAGCCTTGGCTAGCCTGGAACTTGCTAGGTATCATGCTGCCTTGTACCAATCCTGCTGCCTGCCTCTGCCTTCCGAGTGCTAAGATTACAGATGTACACCACCACACACACCAAAATCATTCCTTTTTTTTTTTTGTAATGCTGGGAATTGAACCTAGGGCCTCACACGGTAACAAAACTATTTTTTGGTCTTTTTGAGACAGGGTCTCCCTGTAGCCCCAGCTAGCCTGGAACTCGCTATGTAGACCATGTTGGCCTTGAACTCACAGAGATCTGCTTGCCTCTGCCTCCCAAGTGCACACCACGCCTGGCGGTAACAAAGTTCTTTACCATTGAGCTGTATTTCCTTGCCTGCCCCCCCCCCCATTTATTTTTGCTTTTTGGCACTCTGCATTTGCCCAGGCTAGTCTGAAATTCTCTACATAAACCTGGTTAGCCTTTAACTCATGATCTTTCTATGTCCTGAGTGCTGGGACTATAGGCATAAGCCACCACACCCCCCTCAAGAGCAAGCATTCTAAAGGAAAAACCATAGTGTTCCTCATACACAATCAGCTCACAAAAGCAGTGGTGAGTCCCTTTCTCACCCTGTCCCTCATTTTTCTGAGTACCAGCCCTCCCCCCACATTGCTTTCTCTGCAGAAACACTGTGCCCCAGTACTGGCAAAGCTGCGGCCACCACCTGACAATCAGGATGCCTACCGGGGAGAATTTGGGTCCCTTGGGCCCCTTCTCTGCTCCCATGTGGTGAAGGCTCGAGCTCAGGCTGCTCTACAGGCTCAGCAGGTCAACAGAACCACACTCACCATCACACAGGTCAGCTACTGAGGGAAGAGGGTGAGAGGAAATGTAGAAGGACCCAGGGTTGGGACAGTCATGGGGCTGGAGCCCCTGAGTGAGAAGCAATATATTAAGAGCAAGAGCAACCCAAATCTCCCATGTTGACATCATCTTCTCTCCACAGCCTCGGCCCACACTGACCCTCTCACAGGCCCCTCAGCCTGGCCCTCGAACCCCTGGCTTGCTGAAGGTCCCTGGTTCTATCGCTTTGCCTGTCCAGACACTGGTGTCTGCACGAGCTGCTGCCCCGCCTCAGCCTTCCCCTCCTCCAACAAAATTTATTGTAATGTCCTCGTCTTCCAGTGCCTCATCCACCCAGCAGGTTTGTGGCGCTCCATGCAAGGAGCCTTGGTCACCTCAGAGTACCTTGGGGAAGCCTTGGAGTGGAGGCCTAACTCCTCCATGCCCCAAATCAGAAGGTGGAAGGGTCATTTGTCAGGGTGTTATAGCTCCCAAGCTAACGGCAGTCTCCAGGGTCTTGAGGATGGAATTGAGTAGTCAAACTGGGGGGTACAAAGGAAGATGGGAGCCGAGGGTGAGGGTGAACAGCAGGTATCTGGAAAATGATCCCGGGGGAAGTAAATGCATCTCCTCAGGCCATCTAGGGGTATAAGACAATCACAGTGCTTTCCTCTCTCCCCAGGTCCTATCCCTCAGCACCTCAGCTCCTGGCTCAGGCTCCACCACTACCTCTCCTGTTACCACCACAGTCCCCAGCGTGCAGCCTATTGTTAAGCTGGTCTCCACTGCTACCACTGCACCCCCCAGCACAGCCCCCGCTGGTCCGGGCAGTGTTCAGAAATACATCGTGGTCTCCCTTCCCCCATCAGGGGAGGGCAAAGGAGCCCCCGCCTCTCATCCTTCTCCAGTCCCTCCCCCATCCTCTTCACCATCCCCACTTGGGGGCAGTGCCCTCTGTGGGGGGAAGCAGGAAGCCGGAGACAGCCCCCCTCCAGCTCCAGGGACTCCAAAGGCTAATGGCTCCCAGCCCACTGGATCTGGCTCCCCTCAGTCTGCTCCATGATGGTTGTCACATCTGCTGACCTCCTCCTGTGGATTCCTGCACACACAGACGCATGCTGGAGGAAGAATGGATGAAGGAGTAGGCTGTTTCCTCCAGTGACTTTCTTTTTAGATACTGTACAGTGAATTCTTCAGAATAAAAGTTGGGTTTGTAAGTTGTGAGTCTCCCTGCATCACATATCACAGCACATATCACAGAAAGGGTGAGTCCATGAACCCTCCTGGTTTCAGGATTTTGCTTGTTCAAATTCAAAGTCACAAGAATGAAAATGTCCTTTTCCTGTTCAACTGCCTGCTGGCTTCACTGCCTGTGTTCTTGTTAGGGGACTCTCAGATCCGAATGACATAGGCATCACTATGGCTCAGGTGTCGCACCCACTTGTGCGGGTTGGCATTACCAGAGGGACTGAAGGATACTCTGAGGAAGCGAACCTGGAGGCCAGAGCATGTGTGTCGGGGGAGTTCAAAGGAGAGGCTGGCAGGGCCCAGCCCCAAAGGGGCTGCTGAGGCAGAGGGCCCATGGTTGGGAGGCCCCTGCAAGCCAGGAACATCCATCTGTAAGTAAAGAGGTCGAAGAAGCTATGAGGCCAGGCACCAGAACTGGGTGGTAGCATTAGGTACAAGAGGGTCAACAGTTGATACCTGGAAAAGGCCTGAGAGCTGAGAACCTCCTTGTACCCGGGGCAGGTCCCAGTGGAGGGCTCCTTCCCCCAGCTCTGCCTTCTGATCAGGGCTGCTCAGCTCCTGAGACAGGCTGCAGAGTGGACAGGGAAGATGCTGGACTCAGCGGCTCCTTCCTCAGCAGAGCACTCTACTCCAGGGAGGCTCTCTGAGAAGCACACACTAACCTGACCACGCCTCGAGGCAGGGGAAGGTGCAGACGGATGTTCAGAGCTTGGCTGCAGAGCAAAGGAAGAGAGTCAGCCCTGGAAGGCAGGGGCCTTGGCCTAGTTCCTCAGACAGTTTAGTATAGCTGAGGATGACCTTGAACTTTTGATCTTCCTCCACTCCTTCAGTACTGGGACTGCAAGTGTACCCACCACACCCTACTTATGTAGTGCTGGGGCTCAAACTCAGGACTGTGTGTGTGCAAGGCAAGCACTCTACTACTGACCTACACCTTCAGCTCTGTTCCTCTTTAATCGCACAACAGGAGTTCAGCACGGGCATTCCTACTTCCACCTCTTTCCCAAATGCCAGAGTCTCTAGCTCAACAGGAATCTGAGGTTAGCCTGAAGTCTATTGTTAAGCTGCCTCTGCCTCCCAAGTGCTGGAATTAAAGTTGTGCACCACCATGCCCGGCAATGTTTGGGGGGGTGGGTAGCGGGTGGGCCTCACGTAGCCCAATCTCAGATCCCTATGTATCTGAGATTGACCTTGAACTCCTGATCCTGCTTCCATCTGTCAAGTTATAGGTATGTACATACCACCATGCCCAGTTTAGCCAGCCCAAACTCTTACCTCTTTGGGGGCAGGTCGCACCGTAACTTCAGGTAAATCTGGAGCCTGGATAAATGGTATACCATGACTTAGGTTGTACCCTGCTGGCATTCCACCACTGCTCACCCAAGGTAGTGGTGTAGGTTGTACCCCAAGAAGGAGAAGGACTGCAATCCACCCCACACCACTAGCCAAACCTTATTCCAACTTGCACCCTATCACCTTTACCACCATCCTTCCACATTAAGTCTTGGGAAAAGATAAGCCTTGGTATGGCCTATGGAGTAGTTCTCAAACACAGGAAATGGGGCTGGAGGGATGGTTCAGAGGTTAAGCGCACTGGCTGATCTTGCAGAGGACTCCAGGTTGGTTTCCAGCACCCACATGGAGGTTAACAACCATTGATAACTTCAGTTCCAGGGGATTCAACATCCTCTTCTGGCCTCTGGGAATATCGCACACATAGATGCACTTACGCAAATGAAGGCAAAATACTCATGTACGTAAAAGAAAAATTAAAAAAATGTTTTTTGCGGGGGGGGGGTGTCTTTTTTTTTGAAACA
>NW_008337205.1:2628529-2653252 GCF_000622305.1 Nannospalax galili
TTTGGTCGTTTTTGAAACAGGGTCTCCCTATAGCCCCAGCTGGCCTGGAACTCACTATGTAGACTAGGCTGGCCTTGAACTCACAGAGATCTGCCTGCCTCTGCCTCCCAAGTGCTGGGACTATAGGCATGTGCCGCCACACCCAGCTTTAAAAACTTTTTTATAAAACAGAGGAAATGGTCTTACCGGCCTGAGCCTCGGTCCCACTGTACAGAGGGAAAGAGCCGGAAGGGGAGTGGGGAGGAGAGGTCATCAGAGAGTTGGTACCGCATCACAGTCAGCTGAGGCCAGAGAGCAACAGGTCAGCTTGATCTCATACTTGCAGTGTCTCCCTCCCCTACAGTGAATGGATATACCAGACCCTCCTGAACCTGACCTCGCCCTGAGGTGGCTGCAGACGGAGGATCCTATGAGACTCAAACTCATCCAGGTTGACAGAGCTATGGAATGAGACCTCATCAACTCGAATTCCTGGCCCATAACCTGAAAAGAGGGACGACTGCTCTCCTGACCATGCTTCAGGAGGAAAGCATCGTTTCCGACTTCTCTCCATGAAACCTTGAGAAAAACCAAAGTTCTCCTTACCTCTCAGTTCTGACTTCCCCACACAAAATTCTTCTGTCAAGCCAATTCGCATCTCTGTAGGAGGGAAGGACATCAGGAAAGGGCAGCAAACACCACCATACATGCCACCAGGGGACCTGTACCATACCCAACCATGGGTATTCACCAGAGCCACTGGGAAGGAAGCTCTTGAGCCGGATCTCTCCCTGGACATCCACCTTCAACAGTGAGCCCTAGGGGTGGGAGAGAGATTAAGACCCAGCCTTCAAGTACCATTTCCTTTTAACTCCAGGAGTGGCAGCCCAGACTTACATTAGATGCAATCAAGACAGAGAGCCTCTCAACCACATCCAAAAACACTTCATTCTTTTGGGTCTGAGAAAGAGAGAGGATTTAGGGTTAGAGACTGAAGGCCTGTGTTCTAAAATGGACAGGGAACTTTGGGCATGGTAGCACATGCCTGTGATCCCAATCATTGAGAGGCTGAGGCAGGACAACTGCCATGAGTTCCAGGATAGCCTGGATTAACAGAGAGATCCTGTCTCAAAAAAAGGGGGGCTGGGGAGATGGCTCAATGGTTAAAAGCAGGTACTGCTCTTTCAGATGACCCAAGTTTGGTTCCCAGCACACACAGAGGTACATGGGGAGACACACACTTAAAAATCTTTTTTTGGGGGGCGGGTCAGGGGGTCTTTTTGAGACAAGGTCTCTCAAGCCCCAGCTGGCCTGGAGCTCACTATGTAAACCAGGCTGGCTTCAAATTCACAGAGATCTGCCTGCCTCTGAGTGCTGGGATTAAAGGCCTGTGATGTCATGCCTAGTCATAACTTATTTTATGTATATGAGTGTTTTGCCTGCATGTATATAAGTGCACCACGTGTGCAATACCCAATGAGGCCAGAAGAGGGCATTAGATACTATGGAACTGGAGTTAGATGGTTGTTAAGTCACCATGTAGGTGCTGGGAACTGAACCTGGGTCCTCCGCAAGGGCAGCAATCAGTGCTCTTAATTGTTGAGCCATCTGTCCAGCTCCCATAATTAAAAATCTTATATAGAGGCTAGTTGGGCATGGGCATGGTGGCACACACTTTTAATCCCTGTACTTGGGAGGCAGAGGCAGGCAGATCTCTGTGAGTTGAAGGCCAGCCTTGAACTTGCTGATCTACACAGTGAGTTCCAGGCCAGCTGGGGCTACAAGGAGAACCTGGGGGTTGGGGGACTGGAGAGATGGCTGTGTTGTAAAGTGCCTGCTGTATAAACATAAAGACCTGAGTTGGATCCCCCCATAATGCACGTAAAATAGGCATAGTGATGTGAGTCTGTACTCCTAGTGATGGGGAGGTAGCCACAAGCAGTTCCCAGGGGCTCTCTGGCTGGCCAATCACCCTAACCTAATTGGTAAGCTACAGACCAGTGAGACATTATCTCAAACCAGGTGGTTAGTGTTCCTGCCAATGACAACTAGGGCCGTCCTCTAGCCTTGACATGCACACGTCTATACACATGTGCATAAAAGTAAAACATCCAGACAGAAAGGACAGCCCTACAGTGTGACCCTGGGAGGTAAAGGAATACTCATGTCAAGGGGAGCAGAAAGATAAGCCAGGTCTTGGACTCTGGGGTCCCAGGAAAAGAAGTCATAAAGTCTGACTTTACTGATCCCTCCCTTACCTGATCGGAGCGACTAGACAAGACGGGGCGGCTGGCTGCACTGCTTGGGGCCACTTTGTTCTGTTGTGTCTCAGCCCCAAACTGTAAAGTACCCAAAGCAATCAATCCTCAGCTTTGATGCTCCAAGCCAACCCTTCTTCTCCCTCTTGATCCTTCTCTCTCCCAGGTACTGACCAAGCCAACACTGCTGAGGTCAAAGAGGCTGAAGGGCTTGCTGACCACAGCTTCAGTCTGGATGAAGTTCCTCAGAATCTCTGTGGATGTAGTCTGCACATAACCATAATCCTAGGAGACAGAAAAAATGAAGAGTGAACTTAGCCTCCCAACCACAGGGCACCATGGTAAAGAGAGGACATAGCGACATTCCTACACACGGGAGTAGGAAACAAGAGAGGGCCAGGGAGATGGCTCAATGGATAAAATGCTTGCCACACAAGCAGGAGGACCAGAGTTCGAATTTCCAGAACCTATGTAAGGTAAGCACATCTGTACTTACAGTGTACCTTTGGTAGAGACAGGATGATTGCAGGAAGCTTGCAGGCCAAATAGCCTAGCATACACAAAACAGAGAACAAAGAGACCCTGTCTTTTTTCTTTAATTTTTTGGACAGGGTCTCACTACATAGCCCTGACTGGCCTAGAACTCACTATGTAAACCAGGCTAGCTTCAAATCACAGAGATCTGCTTGCCTCTGCCTTTTTTGAGTGCTGGGATTAAAGATATGGGCTACCATGCCCAGCAGAGACCCTGTCTTGAATAAGGTAGAAGGTGAGGATCAACATGAGATTGTTCTCTGACCTCCACATGTGTACTATAATAATACACACAAGCACACACATGCACTAGATTTTAAAGAGAGGGAGAGTGCACTGGTGAGATGGCTCAGTGGGTAAAAGCATCTGCCAAGCCAGCCAACCTGAGTTCAATCCCTGGGATCTACAAGGAGAAAGGAGAGAACTGACTCCAGCAAGTAGTCCCCTTAACTACACACACACACACACACACACACACACACACACACACAAACTGTGGCCCCAGCCTCCCACCCAAATAAATGTTTAAAAAGAGAGGGAAGTCTTTGGACTTTACCAGCACTTCATCCAGGAGTTCGTAAACAAGAGCCACATTGCGTGAGATGGTCTCCTCGTTGAGGGAACCACAGTAGTCACCCAGGAGAGTGGCTAACCTAAGGAAACACAGCAGAGGGTGTGTGAATAATTATCCTCTCATGCCCCTCTCTTGGGTGCCTGGACCAGCAGAACTCACCGGGAAAGCAGCTCCAAGAGGCTGAAGGGAGAGACGTTTTCTGAGGTTGTTGCCACCAAATAGAGGCCACTGTGTCTGATGTGAATGAAATGACGGTCATCGTGGTGCTGAGGCAGAGGTGGGCAAAAGACCAGAGTCGCAGTGAGGTGGCCCACGAGATGGCAAGTGAGACTTAGGGCGCTCCCTAACTGACGCCTGGCCTCAAGTGTAAAGCGGTAAACGATAGCACCTACCCCAGAGTTGTACAGTTAAGTCAAAGGGCTACAGTATGGGCCTGGAGTCTTGCTAGCACTCAACACACTTGGGTTAATCGTATACCCCTTCCTGATAGGTTCCTAACACACAGCCCTTGACACTGACAGTCTCAAGCCCCTGCTCACCAGCCCAGAGGAGTTACCATGACAACCGGGGACTCGTCTCCGGGCAGTCCCGTCAGCTTCCGGTAGAAGAGCTCAGCCACATCTCGGCCACCACTGTCTCCGCGGACTGGCCGAGTGAAAGGATAGTTAAGGTGCAGGCGACAACAGACTGACCTAGGCTCGACTTCCAGCAGGCCACTCCACCCCGCCCGTCAAGGATACAGTCTTTGTAGATGAGCGGGTCCCCCTTGGAGGACAGGATGAAAAACTGGGAAATCATGGCCGCTCTGAGAGTGGACGAGGAAACACAGATGAACCCACCCCGCCCTGCGGTGCCGAAACAAAAGGACCCGCAGAAGCTGGCCCTTTAAGAGCGACTCCCCCGCCCGCGCCTGCTTGGACCGCGGGAAACTCCGCGCCCACGCCTTAGGACCCGCCCACCGCCTCCCTGTCACTCAACACAGACTCTCTCAGTGATTGGTCAGAGCCTGGAGCCAGTGCCGGGTGGGAGGGCTGGAGGGCACTCCCGTAGGATTGGCCGGCCAGCAGCGGCGCCTGTCACGTGGGGGAGGACGTTTCGCGCCAATTTCGGTTGGTCGGCTGCATCCCGCCTAGCGCTCAGTCAGTGCTTTCTCGAAGTGAGCCGTCTTAGCCCGCCAGCTCTTGTCGCACGGCCCCCGTCAGCGATGGCCCTGAAGGACTATGCAATCGAGAAAGGTGAGGCTCTTCTGTGAGGGGATGCGCGCGAGCACAATTCTGGAGTCTGAGGGAAGCGGGGATGCGCGGCTCGGGGCCAGGGGCGGCTGGCGCCTGAGGATCGCAGTGGACAGCCGGATGGAGGAAGCGGGGCTGCGGAGGCTGCGGGGTCGTGGGAGAATGGATAACCCGGGCGGCCTGCAGAAACCAGGCTCGAGCCTGGAGGGACTGGGAGGATGCGAGAGCCCAGCCCCCGCCTAAAGGACGGGGACTCGTGGAGGTCTCCCGGGCGTAGAGCTGCTGAAGAATTCCCGCGTTCCGCCCGACGCGCGCCGAAGCCGAGAGGCGGAGCCTGTAGGGCCGCTGAGCGCCGCGATTGGCCGTCTTTCGCCGCCCTTCGAGCGGAAGTGGAGGCGGGCGGAAGTGGCGCGCTGCGGTCGGAGGGAGTGTCATGTGTAAACAGTGTCCTTCCGCGCGCTGGCCTCGGAGGTGGCGGCCGGGGGGTGGGGGCGTGCCTGGCCTCGGATCTCGCGCGGCTGGCCGCGGGCGGCGGAGGGTCGGAGCGGCCCTGGGACAGGCTGGCCAATCGCCGGACGCTCCCGCCCTGGGCGGAAGAATCCCGGGCGGTGAGGCGGCTGGAATTCGGGCCCATGTGCTTCTTTGTTTACTAAGAGCGGAAGCAGTGGCGGGAGCTGGGTGTGGGGTGCCGGGCGGGCCCGCTGGCCGCCGCGCTGGCGGGAAACGGAGGTGTAGGGGACCCCCGAGGAAAAGAGGAATCGGACGGTGGAAGGAGAGCCGAGTATCCAGAGACTCGATGGTGTTGCGGTCTGCGGAGGTTGTGGGTGAAGATTTGGAGACTTTTAAACTATAGCGGAGGCAGGAATTCCCCTGGGGAAGGGTTGGGTAAGTCTCTGGAAACTGCCAGGGAACCCATATTCTGAAGGTAGTCGAGTCCTGCCTGCCTCGGGCAGAACTAGGTAGGCTTGTTTTCAGTGTTCATATAACTAGTTAAGGGATCGTGTTTTAAATGCAAGTGGGTTTCTTAGGCTTTCGTTAGAGATTTGCAGTAAAGAATCCAAAAGGAAGTTTTGGGGGCGGTGAGTGCGCGCGATTCTGGAGATCAGAATAACCTACGGGAATCGGTTTTCTCCTTCCACCATGTGGTCCCCAGGGGTGGAGCCCTGGTGTTCGGGCTTGGTGGCAATTGCCTTGACCCGCTGAACCATCTCATGGGCTCCAAGGATTGCTTGTTAACTTTATGTTTACTTTGTAGAAAAAGTTAAGAAGTTCCTACAAGAGTTTTATCATGATAATGAGCTTGGGAAGAAGCAGTTCAAGTATGGGACCCAGTTGGTAAGTCCCAAGACTAGCTGTGGGGAATGGGGCAGCATGTAAGGACTTGTAGAAGGTGGCCTGCCTTGTTCGATCATGTTTGGCTACCTATAAATAACCGAATTTTAATGCTTTTTTAATTTTTCAGAAGTGCTTTTAGGTTTTGTTTGGTTTGGGTCTTTTGAGACAGGGTCTTCCTGTAGCACCATCAGATCTGGACCTCAGGTCTATCTGCTTCCCGAGTGCCAGGATTAAAGGTGTACACCACCATATCTGGCCTGGAGTCAGTTCTTTTCTAACCATTTGGGTTCTGGGGATTGAACTCAGGTCCTCAGGCTTGGCAGCAAGTACATTTCCCACTGAACCATCTCATCATCCCCTAGTTTGTGATCTACATAGCCCATGCTGGCCTCCGTAACTCCCTACATACATAGTTACATAGCTGAGCTTGGCTTTGAAAGCCTGATCTTCCCACCTCTATCTCCCAGGTGTTGAGATTAATGTGCCAGCTGTGTGACTAATTTAGCAGAGTGTCTGATAAGTGGATATAATAGCACATTCATAGTCAGGGTGTTTTTAGGAAGTTCTTTCCAAAGCTGAAGAGGGAGCACTGCTGTGCTATGTTGCTCTTTTCTAAACCACTGATGGATGTCCAGAGACTGAGCTCAGTGCACAACAGTGGAGGAGGTAAACTTGGCCCTGAGGTCTTACCATCTCTTCCTCACTTCAGGTTCGCCTGGCTCATCGCGAACAAGTGGCGTTGTATGTTGACTTGGATGACGTGGCTGAGGATGACCCTGAGTTGGTGGACTCAATTTGTGAGAATGCCAAGCGCTATGCGAGGCTATTTGCTGATGTTGTACAAGAGCTGCTGCCTCAGTACAAGGAGAAAGAGGTAGATTGCCTCGGGTTTCTGAGCTGGGCTGCCTGGTACCCTCCTTTCTCTATCCTGCTCCTCATTTTACTGTCTTGTTTAGGTGGTAAATAAAGATGTCCTGGATGTTTACATTGAGCACCGGCTGATGATGGAACAGCGGAGCCGGGACCCTGGGGCAACTCGAAACCCCCAGAATCAGTATCCTCCTGAGCTCATGCGCAGATTGTGAGTGTCAGTGAGGGAAGGGTTAGGGAATGTCCTCATGACTTTGCTGACCATCATTTTTCTTTTAGCGAGTTGTATTTTCAAGGCCCAAGTAGTAGCAAGCCTCGTGTGATCCGGGAAGTGCGAGCTGACTCTGTGGGGAAATTGGTGACTGTGCGTGGGATCGTCACTCGTGTCTCTGAAGTCAAGCCCAGGATGGTGGTTGCTACATACACTTGTGATCAGTGTGGAGCAGAGACCTACCAGCCAGTACGTGTTCATCTTTGAAAAAGGAAATTTTTTCCACTGATGGTAATCTGTTATTGCCCCTGATTATTGTGAAAGGTACTCCAGCAGTTCACTTTGAATTCTTTGGTAGCTAGTGGTCTTCCTGGCTGTTTTGTTTTCTTGATGCTTGCTCAAGAGGTTCTTAAACTTTAAGGTCCTTGCCACCAGGTAGAAATGATTCCTGTGGTGATTGTAAGGGATTTTTTTTCTGATTTTCTCTGGGATTTCTTTCTCATATCTAGATCCAGTCTCCTACCTTCATGCCTCTGATCATGTGCCCCAGCCAGGAGTGTCAGACTAACCGCTCAGGAGGGCGGCTGTACCTCCAGACACGTGGCTCCAAGTTTATTAAGTTTCAGGAGATGAAGATGCAAGAACATGTGAGTTTGGGGGACATTGTCACGGAATCCACCTGAATCCTGCAGTCACTTGTGAGGTGTCAGGAAGAAAGGATGGGGAAAGAGCTGGGGCATAGGGGTCACCTAAAGGAGGAAGGAGGTTTCCACATGTGCTCTTAGCTAAAAGCCTGAGACGTGGATGTAACTGAAGTTTTCTGATTTGAGTTGAGGGGGTAAGAGCTTAATTTCCCAGTTCAAGCCATGCATGTCAGCACATACTTTTAATCTCAGCATTCCTTGGGGACATCCAGGCCATCTGGGGCTATAAGAAGACCCTGTCTTCCCTCCCCCAAAATCCAGTCAACTTCCTCATTCAAGCTTCCCTAGGGTGGGCTTCCTGGGGTTGGGGAGAGGGTGAGGTTAGTCTCTATGCCTCATATTCTCATGCATTCTTCCCTTCCCCTAGAGTGACCAAGTGCCTGTGGGAAACATCCCTCGTAGCATAACAGTGCTGGTAGAAGGCGAGAACACAAGGATTGCTCAGCCTGGGGATCATGTCAGTGTCACTGGTGTCTTCCTGCCAGTCCTCCGCACAGGGTTCCGACAAATGGCACAGGTAGATACAGGGGTTCCAAAACGAGGAAACCATTTCCTTTCTACCTCATCCGCTCTCCACGCGGAAAATTAAAATACCAAACAGGGTGGAACCGATGGTAGTGAAAAAATTGTTAGGGATGTGATGAGAGTTTAAAGTGAGTCCCCTCACACTGGCATTCTCCTGCCCAAGGGATTGCTGGCAGAAACTTTCCTGGAAGCCCACCGTATTGTGAAGATGAGCAAGAGTGAGGATGATGAAGCTGGGGCTGGAGAGCTGAGCAGGGAGGAACTGAGGCAGATTGCAGGTGAGGGGCTATAAGATCGTGTTGATCTCTCTCCTCTCAGCCCTTTGTCTTGAAAATGTTCTAACTTCATTGCAGAGGAGGATTTCTATGAAAAGCTGGCTGCTTCCATTGCCCCGGAGATCTACGGGCATGAAGATGTGAAGAAGGCCCTGCTGCTGCTGCTGGTGGGCGGAGTAGACCAGTCCCCTCGAGGCATGAAGATCAGGGGTAAGGAGGAAGATGGGGAGACTTAGGACAAAGCCGTTTGAGGGGGGAGTAAAAAAGGATGAGACATAGTGTCCTATGGCTCTATGGTTGTAGGTGGCTTAGAAGAAATAGGGGAGCCAAATCTTAGAGGTGCTCTTCCATGTTGGTGGACAACTTGGTTTGAGAGAAGAGTCATTCAGGGGGCTTCCTTCTCTTCCTCCAGGAAATATAAATATCTGCCTGATGGGGGACCCTGGTGTGGCCAAGTCTCAGCTTCTATCTTACATTGATCGCCTGGCCCCCCGAAGTGAGTATGGACAGGGATAGGACTCTGTTCAAAAGGCAGAGGTGAGCAGGAGAGAGCTCAGGGAGGGCAGTGTTGCTGCTGCAGATCTTCAGCTGCCTCTGCAAGGCCTGGGTTGAGAAGTTGAGAACAGTGCCTTTCTTCAACAGCCTGCTATTTCTCTCTGTCCAGGCCAATACACAACAGGCCGTGGCTCCTCTGGAGTGGGGCTCACTGCAGCTGTGTTGAGAGACTCTGTGAGTGGAGAGCTGACCTTAGAGGGCGGGGCCCTGGTGTTGGCTGACCAGGGTGTATGCTGCATTGATGAGTTTGACAAGATGGCTGAGGCTGACCGCACAGCCATTCATGAGGTCATGGAACAGCAGACCATCTCCATTGCCAAGGCAGGCATTCTAACCACCCTCAATGCCCGCTGCTCCATACTGGCTGCTGCTAACCCTGCCTATGGGCGCTACAACCCCCGCCGCAGTCTGGAGCAGAACATCCAACTTCCTGCTGCGCTGCTCTCCAGATTTGACCTCCTTTGGCTGATTCAGGACCGGCCTGACCGAGACAATGACCTCCGGTGAATAAAGCACATCTCCCAGAGAGACAGCCCTGTTTGATGGTCTGGAGGGAGGGAGGTGCACAGAAACTTTGGCCTTTGCACAGCTGGCTGGTCCACGGTTAACGGGAAGATGGAGGGTCAGGGCTGAGATGCTTCCTGGGTGGTTTGTCCACACCATGCTTTGGTACTGAGTCGGGACCTAGGTGTATAGCCCTAAAGAGTGCTTCTTGCCTGTGTTCTCTCTAGGTTGGCCCAGCACATCACCTATGTGCACCAGCATAGCCGGCAGCCCCCTGCCCAGTTTGAACCTTTGGACATGAAGCTTATGAGGTGAGAGAGCTAGGGGTGGGCACATCTCGGGGAAATATCCCTGGCACATGGCATTGTCTGAGGCCAGGTGTCTCTGAAAAGCTTTCAGTGTTGGGAGGAGGTGTGTTTTTAATACTGTTCCTTTTTCAAATTGCATGAGCCTGAGACCATTAAACTTGGGTTCCCATCTGCCAGCCTGGCTACAAAAGAACAATGTTTCTGGTTGGGCATGGTGGAGCAGGCTATGGTCAGGTTATAATCTGAGCTGTCCTGGAGGCTGAGGCAGGAGGATCTCTTGGAGATTTCTTTGGAGAGGTCACCAAAAATAAAACATTTCCCAAGATAGGTAGATTAACTTTCCTCCTTGTCCACTTTCGTTCTCATCCACTGTCATCCTGTGACAGGATTGAGGCAGATACAGCCCTTTGGCCAAGCTGGATCTGCCACAGATTGCTTGACAGCATCTCTGATCTTTCTGATTTCTAAACCCCTTTTAACCTGTTATCTTCATGTAAGAGGGATAAGTTCAGAGGATCTGGATGTGATTTGTCTTTTGCAAAGGTTGTTTTCCTGAAAAGTTGAAAGTCACTTGAGTACACTGGCAGCTTGTTTGGAGAAGTGCCTTAGTCTTTTCAAGCCAAGCAGATAATCCTCCTTTGGGGGTTTTTGTGGTGGTGGTAGTATTTGGTCTTCCTGCAGAAAAGGCCTTTAAGAATCTTAAGTGAGGATCCCTGAAAGTTCGGACTGCTTTCTCCTTTCCCACGAGCCTTGTCTCCCACAGACGGTACATAGCCATGTGCAGAGAGAGGCAGCCCACAGTGCCCGAATCTCTGGCTGACTACATCACAGCAGCATATGTGGAGATGAGGCGAGAGGCCTGGGCCAGTAAGGATGCCACCTATACTTCCGCCCGGACCCTGCTGGCTATTCTCCGACTTTCCACTGCACTGGTGAGTGTGAGTGCTAAGTCCCTGTCAGCTGAAGAGCTGATCCTTGCCTGGCACCTCAGCTTAAAGGTCCTCTGACTGCCTCCTCCCTCTGTCCCACTGGCCTTGCTGGGGCTAAAGTGCTGACAGTGCAGATAGTGGTCCTCTCCGTGCTACCGCACTGTGGGTACTTGCTGCTCCAGCAGGGCATGTGCAGCGCCTGTGGAGGGAAAGGCCTACTTGCTTTCACCCTCTTGGGTGAAAGAGTTTGAGTTTCCCAATATCTTAAAGGATCTGGTCTTAGAAATTTTCATTCTGTCCTCCCATCTTGGACTGTCATGGGGGCTCCAAAGTGCTGTTCGTGCAGGTAGTGTGATTACCCAACCTACTGCTGAGCTAGCACTTCCCGAGCCCCTAGGACACAACCTCTGCCAGTGGCCTTGGCTGGGCTTCCCAGGCTCCATCTGTCATGGTGGGGAGCCCAGTGGAGTTCAGAAGGGTCTGGTCTCCCTCACAGGACAGCTGAACACCGGGACTGGCCAGTGTTGAGAGGCGGAGACTTGGGCAATTGCTGGACGCTGCCCTGGGCATTGCACTTGTCTCGGTCTGACAGTGCCGGCCCAACACTGCAGATATTGGGGGGCAGGGAGGAGTCCCCATTCTTGTTATGAATAGGCAAACATAGCTTGCCCAGCCTTAAAGTGGAGCATAGATGGTCTCTGACTTTGTTCCCTCCTCCCTCCTGTGCCCATCTTGCCCCTGCCCTCCCCTTAGGCACGCCTGCGGATGGTGGACACTGTAGAGAAGGAAGACGTGAATGAAGCCATAAGGCTAATGGAGATGTCAAAGGACTCCCTTCTGGGTGACAAGGGGCAAACAACTAGGTGAGTGTGGGCCACCTGGACTTTGACTTCTGTACCTCATACAAGGTTGGCCTCAGAATTCTGACACTGACCACCACTGTTTTGTTTAGCTTTGACCTTTTTCATCCATGTGTTTCAGAACCCAGAGGCCAGCAGATGTGATATTTGCCACTGTCCGTGAGTTGGTCTCAGGGGGCCAAAGCGTCCGCTTTTCTGAGGCTGAGCAGCGCTGCATATCACGTGGCTTCACGCCTGCCCAGTTCCAGGCGGCTCTGGATGAGTATGAGGAGTTAAATGTCTGGCAGGTCAATACTTCTAAGACACGGATCACCTTTGTCTGATAGCAATCTGCTTGAGACCTGCCACCCACCCTGGACTGTGTGCCATCTGCCCCTCAGAAAGGTGACAGTGTCCTGGAGGGGAAGACCCCATTTCCCATGCTGCACTTTTTATTCCTGTTGCTAATAAAGTGTTTTGGTGTTCTGTTAACAGTCTGGTAGAGTCCCCAAGTTGATACTGTTCCCTTTTGTGTTTACTTCATCTATTCAGATCATACCTGCTGAGACACTGGGGGTGCAGCAAGGACTAAAGCGTGTGGCAATCCAGAACTGGGTCTCCCAACTTTTATGTCCCTCCTGTTTTCTCCCCAGTCCAAAATACTGTCACTATGAGCTAGTCAGGCTGGGAGGATCAGGTACCAGGATGAGGTGCAGGGGCTGTACCACCTATTTCTTAAAATGCTTTCATCATACATCTTGGGGCCACCCAAAGGGGATGTGTAGAAATGTCACACCTGGCACAAAGAATCACTGGAACCTCCAACCTCAATCAGTTAGCATGCCATACAGGTGAGGCACATGTATACTGAGCCCAAGAAGTCACTTTTCTCAGGGCCCATGGCTTTGAGTTGTCCCCAATAAAAATGGGCTTTGTATTCCTCCCCTTTTTGCATGAAAAAATAAAATTAGCCTAGGAAAGTAGTCACTTGTCACTTCTAAAAATGGAAAACAGAACAGAGAATTGGAAGACAGCATAGTGGTCCAGGACCAGTCACCTTGAGTCACTGAAGGGGCTGGGGGCTGGTCAGGAAGAGCTGAGAAATGGATTCTTCTTGAGAAGGCTATAGCACAGGACCTTAGGATTCCAAGCTGAGAAACCAGTGTGGTGCCATTAAGAAAGCAAGTGGAAGGGGTGCTGAGGGCTGCTCCTCTTTATTAAAGACAGCAGTAGATCTAGGGAATGCAGTGCCCAGCCCCCAGACAGTTGTCTGAGCCCGTTGCACCATCCCTTCCAGAACCCCCATCAGAAGAACAGTCCCCGCATTCGCCTGCCAATGCCTTGTCGGTCATAGAGGACGTTGAACTTGTTCACAAACTGGTTCATGGTGTTACAAGTTTTGGTGATAGTGCCAAGGTAGGCCATGAGCCCCACATCGTTGCATTGCTGGGAGGGAACAGAAAGAACCAGTTCCCCAGGGGTCTTTCATATTAGGACTAAGGGACAACTGAGTCCCACCTCCCCAGGTGTCAGACTCACATCATAAAAGTCTGTCTTGAACTTGTCTGTGCTGAGGACTGGAAGGCAGTGACATAGGGCGTAGGCCTCCCGCAGGATCTCATGGTTGAAGGGCACCTCTCCTAAGGGCACAATGAGGCTACATTGATGTGGATGCTGTCACTTCTCCAGGAGATGCAAAATGGTTAAGAGTGACAGAGAAGCACCTGCCCTACCTGCTTCTGAGGCTTTGACATACTCCAAAATGAGCTTCACACGGCTGTGCAGCATCTTAATAGCACTATGCTGCGCTATCAGGTGTTCAGCCACTGCAGGGGAACAGGAGCAGATGAAGAAAGTATGCATATGGCCACACCTTCTGCCCCATACTTCTGGGAGTCACCTCCCTTACCAGTGGAGTTCTCCCCACTGCCTGTTGCTGTCATTCGGGCCACATGGTCTACACCAATGCGTTCAGCTTCCTCAGTGGCCAGAGTGTAAGTCAGTTCAGCAAACAGCATTGTGGCCTACAGGGTAAAATATCCCACATAGTGTCAGGAACAGGAAACAGGGCTGAGGAGAAGGCTCAGTGGATAGAGCACTTGCTGCCACCTGAGAACCCACATAAAGCTAGACAATATACCATGTGTTTGTACAGATGTAGAGACAGAAAAATACCCAAGAAACTCACAGGTGCATATCCACTAGCAATAAGAGACCCCCATCTCACACAAGGTAGAAGGCTAGGATGGATACCCTAGGTTGTCCTCTGACCCCACACAAATGCTATGGCACACACAGCAGAACAGGCCAAAAGGATCTGAAGGTTGCAGGATAGGTATTACCTCTCCATTGATTATATCGATGACAGACTCAAAAACGCTAACAGGAAGCTGTAGGAAATAGATGGAGAACAACTCTTACTAAGAGCAAATGCACTTGAACTTACCCTGTGTACCAGGCTGACTTTGAAATCACAATCTTCCTGCCTTAGCCTCCTGAGTGGCCTCACTTGAGTTTTAGGCTAGCCTGATCTACATATTGAGTTACAGAACAGCCAGGGCTACATAGCCCATCTACATACACACACACACACACACACACACACACACACACACACACACACACAAGAAAACGAAACAAAAAACAGGCAAGTGGTAGATGTTCCTAACACAAAGGGTCCTGGGGTCAAGAATACTCACATCTGTGTGCTTGGTCATAGGGTTCAACTTAAGAAAGAGGGGACTCTCTATTATCTCGCACACCTGGAAGAAAAAGACAAAGCTCAGCAAAGCCAGTGCCCCTTCAACCACTCATTCCCTATTCTCTCCCGCAGCATGCACTTTCCAGTCTGTATACCTGCTTATGGACGTGGATGTCGGAGGAGTCAGGTGGCCCCCCTGTGGTATACCAACCCAGAAACTCCAGCTCCTTGAACACCTGTTTAACTGGAGAGGAAGGGGCCAGAGCACACAGGATTTCTTTAAACCATCCTTCCTTAGTTTGATGTACCTGATATCTATATATCTATAGATTATCTACATATTTTCAAAACCAGCTCCTCCCCCTTCCCTCCAATCTTGGCTCAGGTTAGGATAACTACACCTTTCTTTGGGGGGGGGCTGTTTGTTTTTCTGAGTCAGGGTGTCCCTGTACCCCAGCTGGCCTAGAACTCACTATGTAGACCAGGCTGGCCTCCAACTCACAGAGATCTACCTGTCTCTGCCTCCAGAGTGCTTGGATTAAAGGCATGTGCCACCACAATTGGCTTAACCACACTTTTCTATCCTGTCACCTCTCATCCTTTACCTGCTGAAGATAACTTTGAACTTCTGATCTGCATCCACCTCCTGGGTGCTGGGATTACATGTATATGCCAGTACTCCTGTTTTATGTGTTACTGAGGATTGAACTCAGGGCTTCCTACATGTTGGGCAAGCAAGCAATCTACCCACTCAGCTATAATCCCAGCCCTTTTATTCTTTAAAAAAAAAAAAAAAAAGACAAAAACCCTGCCCTTTCTCTTCCCCACTTCTGTTCCCCTCTCACACTGCTCCTCCTTGGTGTAATAATATTCCTTGTCAATGACAATCTTCTCTTCCACGGTGTGGGACAGCAGCTCAAAGGAGTTCATCACCTCGATATTTCGGCCCTCCTGCTTCCCGATCAGAGCCCCAATCACTGGGGGGAAAGAAGCACACAGAAAAAAGGTGAGGGAAAGGCATCCAAAACCTTTCCTAATACCAGAGGCTCTGCAAGTCAGTGCGGCATGGACGCGGAAACTAAGAACAGTGTGTAGAGGTCTCCTGGAGGAGGGCTGGCGATCTTACCGAACACTCACCCTGCATAGGCCGCCCCTCCTGGGAGCGCATGCGGATCCAGTGGTCTGAGATGTTGAGGATGACAAGGGGATGGAGAGCGACGGAAACACTCCCTGTCACTCCGGAGGCCATCACGCTGGGGACTAGGAAAGGTGGAAGGAAAAGGGTGGGTCAGAGCTCGAGCCCCACATAATTCCCTGGAGGCAGGAGTGAGGGACGCCAGAGCCGGAGCGGTCCATCCATCCCTCCCCGCAAGTGATCCTCAGAGCGAATGTCACTTCTCCCCGGAGGTTAAGAGGGACCCGCGACACCCCGCAAGAGCGACCCCAGCGACCACTGCGCACGGCCCGTTACCTGCTGCATCCACCTCCATGCCGCTGCTGCTTCCAGTCCCGTTCGCTGCAGCCGCCGCCGCCGCCGCCATTTTCCCCGCGCCCGCCAACCTCGGCCCCGCCCCCTTCCTTCCCGGCTTCCGTCGGCGAGCGGCGCAAGCTCAGTGTGTGCTTGGCTGGGAGAGGGCGGGACATCTCTTAGGACCTCACCACTTGGGGCTGTGCCAGTTCGTGGGTGTGTTTTGTTGGTTGTTTTGAGTAGGGGTTTCTGGTAGTCCAGGCTGGTCTCCATAGTGAGTTCCAGAACAGCCGGGGCATAATACCTTGAACTTGGTAGTATGCATCTGAGGATGATCTTGAACTTCAGATCCACCTCCCAAATCCTGGGATTACAGGCGTGCAGCAGCACGGCGTCTGCTTTATGTGGTGCTGGGGGTGGAACCCAGGGCTTCGTGTATGCTAGGCAAGTCCTCTATCAACTGAGCTACATCCCCACTCCTCTTGTTTTCTTAGTATTTTATTTTTTCTTTGTCGCATTCATACATGTATATCATGTATTTCGATCGCATTCACCTCGCATTATCCTTTCATCCCTCTCCCACTCTAACGCTTTCAGGTAGCAGCTTTTTAGAAGGGCGTCCCTTGTGGCTGGATCCAGCAGGTGGCGCTGTTGCACTGAGACATGGCCTCTGATGCACAGACGCTGCCATATAAACTTTAAAGCTGAGATTTCAAACTTTTCCTTTAGTCATTGCTAGTTCTCCTTCCCCCTCCCCTTCCTTTTCCCTTCCCGTTTTTTTGCTTAGTCTTGCTATGTCGCCCAGACTACCTCATACTGATCCTCCTGCTTCAACCTCCCCAAGTGTTGAGATTACAGGGGTGCACCAACACTGCCCCTTATGGAATCCTTACATCATCACAAAGATATTTCATGCTCAGAATCCAGAGATTCTGAGTCAGTAGATCTTGGGTCTGCCAGAAGTCACTGGAGAGTAAGACCTGTTAGTTTCCAGAACTCAGTAGGAGTCCTGTAGAGACTGGATGCTGTGCAAATTGGAATCAAAGAGAGGTAAGGCTGTAAAAAGAATTAGGAAGGCCTTTTTAAAAAAGAAAGCATTTTTATTTTACCTGTATGAGTGCCTGAATTCATGTTTGTATGTGCACCCATGTAGTGCCTGCAGAGACCAGAAGAGGGCATTAGATCCCCTGGAACTAGAGTTCCAGACGGTTGTGAGCCACTGTGTGTGTGCTAGGAACTGAACCTAGGTCCTCTGCAAGAACTGCTGAGCCATTTCTCCAGCCCCAGGAGGACATTTTTATTCTGATATTAGAAAATTTCATCTTGTAGAGGAAATAAAAGCTTGGAGGATCCCTCTTATGAAGGCATAAAAGTGAATGTGGGGCTGGGGATATGGCTCAGTGAATAAAGCACTTGTCACATAAGTGTGAGGACCTAAGTTTGGATCCCCAGGACCCACACAGAAGCCAAGTGGGTGTGGCAGTCTCCTGTAATCCTGTTGCTCTGGAGGTGAGGCAGGATCCCTAGGGCAAGCCAGCTAGCTAGACTAGCATAGAGTCAGCAAGCTCTGGGTTCAGGAAGTCTGCCTCAATAAATAAAGCAGAGAGTAATGGAGGAAGACACTGGATTTCAACACATGCAGCACATGCACACACAACCACATACATGTGTATCCATACACATGCAAACATGCATACACATATGCAACAAGGCAGCCTGGTCTACATAGGGAGTTCCAGGACAGCTGGGGCTACAGGGAGACCCTGTCTCAAAAACCAAAATAAATAGAAGATAGATAGATAGATGATAGATAGATAGATAGATAGATAGATGATTGATAGATAGATGATAGATAGATGATAGATAGAGAGATAGATAGATAGATTAGATAGATGATAGATGATAGATGATGGATGGATGGATGGAAGTATGGATGATGGATGATGGATGGAAGGATGGATGATGGATGGATGGATGGAAGGATGGATGATGGATGAATGGATGAAAGTATGGATGATGGATGATGGATGGAAGGATGGATGATGGATGGATGGATGGAAGGATGGATGATGGATGGATGGATGGATGGATGGAAGGAAGGATGGATAGATGAATGATGGATGAAAAGATGGATGATGGATGGATGGATGGATAATGGATGAATGGATGAAAGGATGGATGATGGATGGATGGGTGGAAGGATAGATGATGGATGATGGCTAGATGGATGGGAGGATGGATGATGGATGGATGATGGAAGGATGGATGATGGGTGAATGGGTGGATGATGGATGGATGAGTAGATGATAGATGAATGGTGGATGAATGGATAATGGATGGATGGGTGGGTGGATGGATGGATGATGATAGATGGCTAGCAAGGATGAATGAATCAGTAGAAAGAAAATATTGAAAAGATAGATAAGTAGATGAGTGAATGGATGAATGGGTGGATGAATAGATTGGTGGACAGGTAGATGGATGAGTGGACAGATGGGTGGGTAGGTGGATGAATGGATGGGTGGACAAATGGGTGGGTGAGTAGATGGATGGGAAGATAGATAGATAGATAATGAATAAATTAAAGCTTGCTTGCACCACCAAGGAAAGTAGCATAGGAGTGTCTTCCAGTTGGCTGAGTCTAAGCAGCCTACTACATAGCTTGAGAAGCTGTGTTTGGCCCAATCACAGTCTGGCCACCTAGCACGACTCAGTCATTGAGGCTTGAATTTTGGACCAATCATGGCCTTACCTTCATAGCACCAGTCACACTAGTACTTCCACCAGGGGAACTGCTCCCTTCTGGTCAAGGTGGAAATGACTACAGGGTCATCTAGAGTTCATGGACTTAGGACAGCAAACTACTTGGTGTGCCAATTGTGTCAAGCAGCCTCCAGTAGGGCTGTGCCTTCAAAAACCAGGGGAATAGATGTCTCCGGGGCTCTGTTGAGTGTTCCAGACAGACAGCTGGTGCTGGTATAAGGGTAGTCTGACGAACTGTGAGACTGAGAGTCCCTTCGCTTAGGACAGTCTGGGCAGGAAGAGGGAATATAATAGATACTAATTAGGGAATCAAATCACCCTATTCCCAGTGTCTTTGGTTGTTTACAGGAAAATAAACATCAAGGTTTTTTTTTATTGATTTATTTTTATCTTTATGTATATGAATGTTCGTCTGCATGTATGTGAGTGCACCTGTGTGTGCACCCATGGAGGTTAAAAGAGCGTTGAATCCTCTGAAACTAGTTACAGACGAATGCTGAGAATCCCAACTCGGGTCCTCTGCAAGGGCAGCCAGCGTTCTTATCCATTGAGCCATCTCTCCAGGCCCACCCCCCAGTCCCCAGCCGAACTCTTTCAAGGTTCTTGTATTTGCTGTGGAGCTCTGGGGCCCGGCTGGACCCATTAAACCCGTGCCCAGAGGGCCCCCGCACTCCTTTCGAGAACATGAGCCCTGAATTCCCAGGGCCTCCAGCTTCCTCCACTGGGCTTCGTCCCTTCACCACCCGGCCGGCAGGTGGCCCGATCGGGAGCATCTACCCGCGCTGGTCGCTAAAGTCTGCAAACCATCGAGAGGTGAAGACCTCCCATTTTCCTAGAGAGAGCAAGTGGGCGTCAGGACTCCCGGGGGTGGTAGTGGGTGGTGAGAAAGGACAACCCGGAAACGAAATGGGGGAGGGGAACTTCCGTTCTTTGTTCTGTCCCCGGTGTTTGAGTCCGTGACAGGCTCCAACTGTGCCTGAGTCCGTGTCTGGCCCCCTAAACCTCCCGTCCCTATCCCCAGGGTGAGTCGGGCCGTCTGCGGCGCTCGCGGTGAGGCGGAAGCTGTGGTCGCCAGGGAAGGGGGTTGGTGTTCACGCAGCTGCGGCCCGCGGGGTCCCCGGGCCCGGCTCCGAGGGGTCCGCCGTGCTCCTCGCGCCCCTGCAACCGCTCACCTAGCCGGTGTCCGAGGACCCCGCGCTCCACGCGTGGCAGGAACGGGACTCCGGAGCTGCTTTTGGGTTTTCTGCAGCCTCCAGTCCCGCATTGCAAACTCCCAGCGTCGCCGCAGAGGCGTCCTTCGCTTTAAAACAGCTGATGACAGCGACCCTAACTTGTTACTTCGCCGAGTGGTTAATCCCTCCCGGTGCTGCTGGCAGGAGAGGAAGTTTGTATTTTCTTTAACTGTAAGGGAAAATTCGAGAATGAGTAGTTCTGGATCGCAGGGATAACTAGGGCTTGGGAAGAGGTACAAATTCGGATCCAGGGACTGATCCTGCTCACCATGAGCTCAGCAAGTCCAGTCTTTTCTTGAAGGAGAGTGATAGAACCGGCCCGACGCCCCAGTTCCAATAGTTTTGATCCCCAGTTTGATTGACTTTGTTTTTGAAGCAGGATCTCTTGCTGTTCTTAAACTGTGTGTAATCAAGGATGACCTTGAATTGAATTTCTCCGATCCTCCTGCCTCCACCTCCCAAGTGCTAGGATTAGAGGTGTGTGTCATCACACCTGATGTATATGGTTCAGTGGATGGAACCCGTAGCCTCATGCATGCTAGGCAAGCACTCTGCCAACTGTGCCACATCTACAGCCCTTAATTTGCTTGAGAAATGAGATTGAACACCGACCAGAATCTATACACTGAGGCGTGTGTAAACCCCATAAAAATACAAATAACGGAGCTTGACACTCATAAGAGGAACTGAAGGCTGTTTTTTTTGTTTGTTTGTTTTTTTGTTTTTTTCTGTAGAGACGGTATGTGTGGAGAGTTTCATTTGGTTTCAAGCATTTGACAGTCTTGTACAAGGAAAAGGCTTTGAATTTTCAAAGGACTTGATCTTGGTCCTATGGGATAGGTTTTAGCTTACTGCCCAAGACCGTTTCATGGCTAAACTGTGCAACCCCAGAAGAGACCCCCTGCAGAAGTGCCAGACTGTGTCCAGCCAGTTAGCTGACAAAGCACTAGAGCTTCTTACTCTGGTGGAGGTTGATGCAGAGAACCTTCAGTTCCCTTTCAGCTCACCAGAGTGCAATGAGTTGTGATATTCATTGCTATCATTTTTCATATCTCTAAGAATCTAGGTTAGAAATCAAATTTATGTGATTATTTCGTTTTGCCTCCTTAATCACACAGCCTTGGCGAACAACTAAAGTCAGTTTGCCTCACTTGGGAGGCTGAAGCAGAAGGAGCGCTATGAATTCCAAGCCAACCTGGACTACATAATAAATTCCAGGCTAGCCTGGGGTATAGAGTTAGGTCTGCTCTCAAAACAAATAAGATCAATGAAAAAAAAAAAGAAAAAGGATTTCTAGGAACTGAACCAAGGATGCCAATTTTCTAGCTATTGCTACTTTGGCTTTCTGGTGACTTAACTCCAAAGAAGGAAGGAAGGGATTCAGAAAGAAAGCTTCTTTTGGCCTGGCTTTACTGTCAGGTGATCCTTCTCAGCCCCAATGAGAAGCTTCAGGGAGTGGGACTGGCAGTAGGGCAGGGGGAAGGCCCCACCTGGACTCAGATCTGAGGGAGGACACAGAGAATGAGAAACATTGTTCACTGACCCAGACACTGGGGACTTGTTCTCAACAATATGCCTTTGAGTTCCAGATTTGATGAACCCAGCCATATGAATATTGGCTTTTTCTCAGGAGTCAGCTTTTGGCTTGCTTGGTCTTTGTTTGTTTGTTTGTTTGTTTGTTTGACATAGGTCCTGTCCTGTATCCAAGACTTACAACTAAACAGTTTTCCTGCCTCAGCCTCTCGAGTGCTGGAATTTCAGGCTTGTACCCCCCATGCCAGGCTGTTGACTTGCTTTTTTAAAGAGAGGGGATTTTGTTGTTTTTGTTTTTTGTTTTAATATTTTATTTACTATTTCTATTTTATGTGTATGAGTGTATTGTCTACATGTATGTAAGTGAATCTGTATCATGCAATGCCCATGGAGCTCAGAGGGTGGTGTTGGATCCCCTGGAACTGACTTACAGGTGGTTGTTACCTGCCATATGGGTGCTGGGAACTGAATCCCAGTCCTCTGCAAGAGCAACCAGTGCTCTTAACCACTGAGCAATCTCTCCAGTCCCAGTTTTTTTTTGTTTTTTTTTGAGATGGGGTTGCATAGTGTTGCCAAGTTGATCATGTTTGTGTTGTTGGGGTTTTGTTTTGTATGATTTATTTTTGGGTTTTTTTAAGACAGGGTCTCCCTGTAGCCCCAGCTGACCTGGAACTTGCTATGTAGACCAGGCTGGCCTTGATCTCACAAGATCCACCTGCCTCTACTTCCTGACTTTGAGTGCTGGGATTAAAAGGCATGTACCATCACACATAGCTCTGTTGTTTTTTGAGACAGAACCCGGTGAAAAGTTACGAGACAATGTCTCAAAAAAAAAAAAAAAAAAAAAGAGTAGGCTGAGGCTGAAGAGATGGCTCAGCAATTACTCTTCTGTCCTCCATGGGCATTGCACACCACAGGTGCACTTATATACATGCAGGCAATACACTCATACACCTAAAAAACAGAAGAGGGAAGGAACTCCTCAGTAAGAGGAAGCACAATTTGGTTAATCTTTTTTAACTTTTATGTGTATAAGTGTTTTGCTTGCGTGAAGGTAAGTGCACTATATTCTATGCAATGCCCATGGAAGCCAGAAGAGGACATTGGATCCCCTAGAACTGGAGTTATGCACAGTTGTTATCTGACACGTGGGTGCTGGGAACTCAACCAGAGTTCTCTACAAGAGCAGCCAGTGCTCTTAACCATCCTTCTATATTTTTGAGAGAAGGTTTCAAGTAGTCAAGGCTGGCCATGAACTCTTGATTCTCCTGCCTCTATCTTTCAAGTGCTGGGATTACAGGTGTGTGCCACCATACCTGGCTCAGGGTAAATCATTTCATCCTGGTGAACAATATTCACTTATTTTGTTACACTTGTCACTCAAATGTTGTGGGGTGGAACAGAGGTTGGAAATTTGGGCCCTTTTTGTGATCCTCATATAGTCTCATTACAGAAATCTCAAGCAGTTGCTGTGTTTCTTGTGGATTTCTTCTTTCTGGATTCAGGAGGTGTTTTAAAAATGATCCTTGATCTTTTGCTTCTGCAGTGCTGCTTCATTCTCATTCAGTGCCTGCTTCCTGCTGAGTCTGCAAATAGGAGACTGGAGCCTAGAACATCTAGCCCTCCCCATGGAAACTCAGGCTGACCATGCATCTCAGCAACCTCAGGCTCTGCTGGAGAGTGGTGAGGACCCGGGATTTGTTGTCCTCTTTCTTTGTTATCTGTTTCTTGAGACAGGGACTTATCAGGTAGCCCAGGCTGTCCTAAATCAGAGTCCTTTGAGTCTTGGACTTAGAGGTGTCTACCACCAGGCCCTGCCCCATTTATGCATTAAAACATTTATTTATTTATTTATTTTTATTTTATGTGTTTGAGTGCTTGCCCACATGTATGTAAGTGTACCACACATATGTAATGCTTGTAGAAGCTGGAAGAGAACATCTAATCCCCTGGAACTGGAGTTACGGATCTTTGTGAAATGCCATGTAGATGTTGGGAACTGAACTGAGATCCTCTGCAAGAGTAGCCAGTGCTCTTAACCGCTGAGCATCTCTCCAGCCCTTCATTCATTCTTTTATTCTGGCATTCAGCAGTCATCTATGGGAACGTCTCGTTAAGTACAAGTGTACGCCAGGCTGGCTGGCTCTTGAGCTTCTGGGGATGCTCTGTCTTTGCTTCTTATCTCCTCACAGATGTTTGTACTTCCCGTTCGGCTTTTACTTGGGTTCCAGGAATCCAAACTCAGGTCGATGTGTGGCCGGTGCTTTTACCCATTGGGCTATTTCCCTACCCTTTGGGTACCATTTTTCAGGCCCTTAGTCCTGGTTTGCTTCGTCGTCACAGTTGCACTTAGGAGTGAGCCCTTGGGCTCTTGGGCATCATTTTGTAGGGTACAGGCAAGAGACTGAAGAGCACTAAAATATGTTTTGCTCTTATGGACAATGTCCTGACTTTCTTTTTATTTAATTCTTTTCTTTTCCAGGCTGGAGAGATGGCTCAGTGATTAAGAGCACTGGCTGCTTTTATAAAGGATCCAGGTTCAGTTCCCAGCACTCACATGGTGGCTAACAACTATCTGTAGCTCTGGTTCCAGGGAATCCAACATCCTATTCTGGTCTTCTCAGGTATTGCAGAACACAGGTACACTTACATACATGCAGGCAAAACACTCATATATGTAAAATAAAAATAGATATATTTTTGTTTTGTTTTGTTTTTTGAGACAGGATCTGACTATGTAGCCCTGGCCTCAAACTCAGAGATCCACCTGCCTCTGCCTCCTAAGTCCTGGGATTAAAGGTGTGCACCACACACCCAGCCTAAAATAAATACATCTTTTTAAAAAATAATTTTTATGGGGGCCAGGCATGGTGGCACACGCCTTTAATCCCAGCACTTGGGAGGCAGAGGCAGGTGGAGCTTTGTGAGTTCAAGGCCAGCCTGGTCTACATAGTGAGTTCCAGGACAGCTGGAACTACAGGGGAGACCCTGTTTCAAAAAGAAAAAAAAAAAATTTTTTTAATTTTTTCGTTTTATTTTATGTGTATGAGTGTATTGCCTGCATGTATGCAAGTGCACCCATTACCTGTGTCATGCAATACCTGTAGAGGTCAGGAGGCATCGGACCCCCCCTGGAACTGGAGTTAGGAACAGTTGTTAGCTGCCATTTGGATGCCAAGAACCCAACCCAGGTTCTCTGTAAGAATATCCAGTGCTCTTAATCCCTGAGTCCCAAATAAATCCAGCCCCAAATAAATCTTTTTTTTTTTTTTTTTTTTTTTTTTTTTTGCTTTTTGAGACCTTTTACAGGGTCTCCCTGTAGTCCCAGCTGCCCTGTAATCACTATGTAGACCAGGCTGGCCTTGAACTCACAGAGATCTGCCTGCCTCTGCCT
>NW_008337205.1:2653371-2664601 GCF_000622305.1 Nannospalax galili
GAGATTGAATTCAGGTTGCCAAGCTTACACAGCAAGTGCTTTTTTATCTGCTGAGCCATCTTGCTGGCCCAAAATAAATTTTATTGAACTCTTATTCTGCTGGGCTTGTTGGCTCACTCCTTTCAATACAGCAGTGAGGAGGCAGAGGCAGGCTGAGGCCACAGGGAGATTGTCTCAAAAAAAAAAAGAACCCAAAATAAATATTTATTGTGTGTGTGCCTGTGCATATGTGTGTGTCTTTAGACATACATGTGCCACAGCACTCCTTATAAAGGTCAGAGGAGAGCTTCATATATTGGTTCTCTCCCTCTACCATATGGGCCCTGGGATCGAACTCATGTTGTCAGGCTTGGCAGTAAGCACCTTTAAATAATGGGTTTAATTACAATATTTTTTTATGTATGAGTGTTTTGCCTGTATGTAAGTGCACCTGTGTCTTGCAGTACCCATAGAGGCCAGAAGAGGGTGTTGGATCCCTTAGAACTGTAGTTAAAGATGGTTCTTAGGTGCCATGTGGGTGCTGGGATTTGAACCCAACCTGAGTTCCCTGCAAGAGTAGCCAGTGCTCTTTAACTATTGAGCCATCTCTCCAACTCCTAATTACAACTTTTTAAAAATTTATTTATTTTATGTGCAAGTGTATTGTCTGCATGTATATAAATGCACCCGTGTCATTCAGTGCCCAAGGAGGCCAGAAGAGGGAGTTGGATCCCCTGGAAATGGAGTTATAGATGGTTATTAGCTGCCAAGTGGGTGCTGGGATTTGAACCTGATTCTTCTGCAAGAGAAACCAGTGCTCTTAACTGCTGAATCATCTTTCCAGCCCCCCCTTTTTTATTTGGCTTTTTGAAACAAGGTCTCCCTGTAGCCCCACCTGGCTTGGAACTTGCTATGTAGACCAGATTACATAGCCAGCCATACTTGATGTTGTCCTCAGACCTCCACATGCTACATCATCGCATACACACGCCCACACTCAGACATACACAGATAACACACGTGTGTGCACACACAAAAACCAAAATTCTTAGAGGGTTGTGTAGAAGACATGCCTTCCATGGTACTGGGTATGAAACCCAGGGCCATACATATGGAAAGTAAGCACTTACCATTGAGCTCCATCCCCAGCCCCTTGTTCCAACAGGGAATATTGTTGCCATGTTTACTAGGAAAATGCGTCTAGCTCCCTTCCTTTTTCTTTGTCAGATCTAGTTATGTATTGTGGGGTAGCCCCTAAGAGACAAACATCTAAATTCAGGGCTCATAGGGAAAGTTATGTGGTCAAATGCAGAGCTAGGAAACATTTGTAGCATATAGATTTGGTCTAGGGGTGAAGAAAAGGAGAGGGGCTGTGGGCGTTGTGTCTTCTGTCAGGGCTTGAGGGAAACTGCTCATTCTCTGCTTAAGAATTTTCCACAGGCAGCTGGAGAGATAGCTCCGAGGTTAAGAGCACTGGCTGCACTTATAAAGGATCCAGGTTCAGTTCCTAGCAGCCACATGGCAGCTAACAACTGTCTGAAACTCCAATTCTAGGGGATCTGACACCTTCTTCTGACCTCCATGGGTATTACACAAGTGCATTTACACACATGCAGGCAAAACACCCATGCACATCAAACAAACAAAAATAAGCCAAAAAATTTTTTAAAAACGAAAGAATTTCCCACAGGAGTTAAATGATGCAGGAGTAATGAGAACATACCCTGCTTGTGGCCCAGCTTGGACAATGCTCATGAATCGTTGTGGGGCTGCTGATAGAGCTCTTTGTTTAGCGTGCACAAAGTTATGGGTTCAATCCCTAGCACTGCCAAGAATAAAAACAAGTAGTCATGAAAGCAGAGACGGGGTGGTTTTGGTGAGAGATGTGTTCTTGGGTCTGAAGCAGATAGACTGACTCCTGGCCCTGGTACTGTCCTTCAGGTCTCCCTTCTTCAAAAGTCCCTTCCTTCCCTGACAAGGACAGCCTGGGGGATGAGGTGTTGGCTGCTGCACTCCTAAAGGCCAAGTCCCAGGTAAGCCATGGCTCCCTTCATTCTTTTCCTTCCCATTTTGTGGATGGTTTCTATGGAGTGACAGCCCACTCAGCACCTTAAACCCCAATTCTGTCCATCCACACTATGATTATAGGGCCAATGAGATGACTCAGTGGTTAAAAGTATTTACTGCCAACCGTAACGACCTGAGTTCAATCCCTGGGACTCACAAGTGGGAGGAGAGAAACAACTCCCAAAAGTTAACCTCCACACATGTACTGTTGCCCTGTCCTCCCTCCCCCCCCAATAAATAAATGTACAAACAAAATTTACTTCCATTGTGGATGCTTGGAAGGCAGCTGTACTCACCACTGTGCCATCAATGAGGCACCCCATTGTGGACCCTCATGCTGTCATTGCTCTGACCTCCTCTCCCTGCTTTTCAAAGATACATTACTCACCCCCGTCCTGGTTGCTGTTTGGTGCTGCCAGTCCCAACCCTCATTCTGAAATTGCATGCTCGGCCATGTTGTTTCAGGAGTTGGTGACTTTTGAGGATGTAGCTGTGTACTTTATTCGAAAAGAGTGGAAGCGTTTGGAGCCTGCGCAGAGGGACCTGTACAGGGATGTGATGCTGGAGAATTACGGAAATGTGTTCTCTCTGGGTAAGGACTTGTGTCTTCTCAACAAAACTTGACTTCTGTGTTTGCTAGTGTGTAGTCTAGTCCCTGAGGTCAGCGGCTAGCCATTGACTCAGTTTCAGAAACCTCTAACAGCCATAATAATTATCACTCATTGGGGCTGGAGAGATGCTCAGAGCATTTAAGAGCACTGGCTGCTCTTGCAGAGGACCCACATGACAGCTAACAACCATTTGTAACTCCAGTTCCAGGGGATGTGACATCCTCTTCTGGCCTCCTTGGGTATTTCATACATGGGTACACTTGACATGCAGGCAAAACACTCATACACATAAAATAAAAATAAATTTTAAAAATTAAAAACAAAATTAATCACTCACATTTATAGAATACTTTTCAGTTTGTAAAGAGGTTTCATGTATCTGCTCATTTAATCCTCACAGTAATTCCATAGTTAAGTAGTTAATATTATCCTCATTTTATAAGCGTTTAAAGTGAGGTCAGAAATCTCAAATGCCAGCTGGGCATGGTGCGCATGCCTATAATTCCAGCACTTAGGAAGCAGAGGCAGGAAGATCTACAGTTCAATGTTGGCCACATAATGAGTTTGAGGTCAGCCTGGGCTATATGAAAACCTGCCTCAAAAAAGGGAAGTGGGGCTGAAGAGATGGCTCAGTGGTTAGGAGCACTTGCTGCTCTTGCAGAGGACCCAAGTACAGCTCACAGCACCCACAGGTTAGGTCACAACTATCTGTAATTCTGGTTCCAGGGATCTCATGTCTTCTTCTGGCCTCCATGGGCACCAGGCACACACACTGGTGCACATACATATGTGCAGGAAATAAATAAAATTAATCTTTAAAAAAAAAATCTCAAATGCAGCCCAGCCTGGTGGTGCACACCTTTAATCCCAGCACTTGGGAGGCAGAGACAGGCAGATCTCTGTGAGTTAAAGGCCAGCCTGGTCTACATAGTGAGTTCCAAGCCAGTTGGGGCTACAGGGAGACCCTGTCTCAAAAAGACCAAAAAGAAAAAAAAAATCTCAAATGCCTTGTGCCTAGTCATAGAGCTGGTTAGTGGCAAAGCTTGAGCTCCAAATTTTTTCTTGTTATTTATGGGCTTTTTGTTGTTGTTGTTGTTGTTGTTTGGGTTTTGTTTTGAGTGCTGGGACTACAGGCATGCACTACCACGCCCAGCTTGTTTATATTTTTTGAGACAGGGTTTCACACTGTAGTCCAGGTTGGCCTTATATTCTCTATAACCCTTCCACCTCAGCCTTTCTAGTCCTGGGATTAATGGCATGCGCCACCATGCCCAGCTGAACCCCACCTTTTTAACACCAAATCTGGTATTTTGTCCTTGTATTCTCAGGGCTTCTCAAGAGACTTCTGGATTAGTGTGTTGGGGTTCCTGTATGCGTGAGGTGCTGCTCTGTGTCTAAGGGAACATTCTGGGGCTCTCTGTTCTCCTCTTTCTGTTGAATTACCCCTAGAACCTCTTGCTTCATTTGGGATCTCATGTACCCCTTAAATAGAAGTGGACTGTTTGAGGGCTGGAGAGGGCTCAGCAGTTAAGAGCCCTTGCTGCTTTTCCTGAGGACCAGGGTTTAGTTAACAAAACCCATGTTGAGTGGCTCACAACCACCTGTAACCCAAACTCCGGGGGACCTGGCGCCCTCTTCTGGCCTCCCCAGATATCTGTACACACGTGTGTACGTATACACCTGCATGTAAAGTAAATCTTTAAAAAGAAATACATTGTTTTAAAGAGAAATTACCCTCTTAGCCTTTAGGACTAATTTCTCATCTCTTACCACACTTTCAGTGAGAACATTTTCCTAAACAGTGCCAAGGCATCTTCCTAACTGCCAGTTGAGGTGGCCCCATACCTTTCCTTTCTATCTCCTGCAGACCTGGGGTCTAGCTGTATTCTGGGACACTCAATATGGCTGTGTCTTTCCTCATGAACAGGGTTCCTATTTCTGAATACTGATATGATTTCTTTGCTGGGGTAAGAAGTGCTGAGGGTTCTGAGAAGAGAAAAGTCCTGAGAGCTACCTACTCAGTTACTGTCCTGTCTACTGTGAAAAATTTGATAAGCTGAGAATGCTCTCTGTACCCTCTACAATCACCCTCTAGGCCTGGAATTTCCTTTAGAACTCTGTAAATAGTGAAAATCAAGAAGCCAGACCCAGAGGTTTATTTACACAGCCTCAGCATAGCACAGCCTTCTAGGCTTAGGGCTCAGAGCTGGACTAAACTATTTTGCCTGTGGCATAGGTGGTGGGACAGGACTGTCCTCACCTGCTGGTCCCTAGTGGCCATCCTCTGCTGATGCTCGCTCTGCTGTTTTTCCTCTTTCCCATCTTTCTCCTCAGCAGTCTGTTAAGTTTCTTATACTTGCCCCACCCACATACTTCATTGTTTTTGGTTTTGGGGGGTTTTGTTTTGTTTCTGCTTTTCTTTGTGTCTTTTTGAGACAGGGTCTCCCTGTGGTCGCAGCTGGCCTGGAGGAACTCACTAAATGACCAGGCTGACCTTGATCTCACAGAGATCCACCTGCCTCTGCCTCCCAAGTGCTGAGATTAAAGAGATGCACCACCATGCCCGGCTGTTTTTGTTTTTGTGATGCAGGGTCTTGCTGTGGTAGCCCAGGCTGGCCTCAAACTCAGGATCATCCTGCTTCAGCCTCTTACAAGCTGGAATTACAGACATGTCCCTTTGTCATTCTTTTTTTTTTTTTTTTTTTTGTCTTTTTGGGACAGGGTCTCCCTGTAGCCCCAGCTGTCCTGGAACTCACTATGTAGACCAGGCTGGCCTCGAACTCACAGAGATCCGCCTGCTTCTGCCTCCTGAGTGCTGGGATTAAAGACATGCACCACCATGCCTGGCAACCTTTGTCATTCTTAACATTTTGCAATACCCATCACCCTTCTCCTAGTTACGTCTACAGCCTCTGACCTCTGAAGACTTTACCACTTTATTAAGCAACACATACTTCCTTATCTAGTTTTTGTTCCCAGCTTATCAGGTCCGTCTTCCCTCCCGACCCCCAGTGCATCCTCAACTCTCTCCTTGACTTTGCTTTCTGCCTTGTTTCCTCCCTGTTTCCCTAGCCCATGTGTTGCTGTAGTTGTACATTTAAGGCCACTTTTCAGGTCTGTAAGGGGCTTGTGCTTTTAGTACTACAAATGTCTGTGATTATTTTGTCCTCTGGTTTTTTTTCTTTTTTTCAGATTTATTTTTATTTATGTGTATGTGTGTTTTTGTGTGAATATATGCCACGTGTTTGCAGATGCCAGCGGAGGCCAGAAGTTGTGGATCCCCTGGAGCTGTAGATATAGGCAGTTGTGACCTGCCTGATGTGAGTGTTGGGAACCAAACTCAAGACCTCTGGAAGAGCAGCAAACATTCTTAACCTCTGAGCCATCTCTTCAGCCCCTGACTTTTATTCTTTTTCCCGCAAATAACATGTGACATTCTTATTTTTTATTGTGCCAGATGGTGAATCTAAAACTGAAAATGATCAAGTAATTTCTGAAGATACAGGATCATGTAAGAAGATATTGGGACGATTCTCAAAGGGTATTTCTCAGGGTCTTAAGTTAGAAGAAGCCTATGAACAGGAAGTCAGCCTGAAGAGGCAGTTAGGGAACTCCTCTGGAGAAAGACTGAATAGGAAAATAAAAGATTTTGGCCAAGTGACGGTTGAGAAATTTGCCCACATGGGAGAAAGAAATGAGAAATATAATGAGTTTGGGAACAGCTTCACTATGAATTCCAACCTTATTTCCCATCAGAGGCTTCCCGTGGGAGACAGACCCCATAAGTGTGATGAATGTAGCAAGAGTTTTAATCGAACTTCAGACCTTATTCAACATCAGAGAATCCACACTGGGGAAAAACCATATGAATGTAGTGAATGTGGAAAAGCCTTCAGCCAGAGCTCACATCTTATTCAACACCAGAGAATCCACACTGGTGAGAAACCTTATGAATGTAATGATTGTGGGAAGACCTTCAGTTGTAGTTCTGCTCTCATTCTACACCGGAGGATCCACACTGGCGAGAAACCTTACGAATGTAACGAATGTGGAAAAACCTTCAGCTGGAGTTCCACCCTTACTCACCATCAGAGAATCCACACTGGCGAGAAACCTTATGCTTGCAATGAATGTGGGAAGGCCTTCAGTAGAAGTTCCACCCTAATTCATCATCAGAGAATCCACACTGGAGAAAAACCTTATGAATGTAACGAGTGTGGGAAAGCCTTCAGCCAGAGCTCACACCTCTATCAACACCAGAGAATCCACACTGGAGAGAAGCCATACGAATGTATGGAATGTGGAGGAAAGTTTACCTACAGTTCAGGCCTTATTCAGCATCAAAGAATCCACACAGGGGAGAATCCCTATGAATGTAGTGAGTGTGGGAAAGCCTTCAGGTATAGCTCAGCTCTTGTTCGCCATCAGAGGATTCACACTGGAGAGAAGCCTTTGAATGTAATGGGTGTGAACAAGGGCTCTCTCAGAGTTTCTGCTGAATTAAACAGAGAATCTACATGAGAGTCACACCATTGTCACTTCCCAAGTCCAAAGAGCTCTTGCCTTATTTTATAAGTAGGAACAATCTAGGATGTGTCCCACCTCAAACCTTCACTCTAGAGAGTTTGGCAGATTGGGAAAATCATTCTAGCAGTGATCAGCAATCTGGTGGATTTCCCAGGAATGACACCAATGTTGAAGATTGTGAGGCAAGTAGTAGATGAGGCACTGGGAACAGAAGGAAGCTTGGTGACCAGTCACCCGTTCTGGAAGGGGTTTTGCACTAAACCATTTTTCTGACACCAGAGGAGCCTTTCTTTCCAAGGTGGGATGGAAGCAAAGTAGGAACAAGAACTCCAAGAATTCCACTAGCTGGAGTCAGTATGGTGAGCACAGAAGGCAGTGCAGTGGAAAGGGTCTTCTGGTCCTCTTAGTGTTGAGAAGGAAAATAGAGGCTGTAGTTCAGCGCCACTGCCCTCAACCCAGCTTTAGGACTGGACAAAGGACCAGGCATGGTGGCCCATGCCCTTAATCCCAGCACTCTGAAGGTAGAGGCAGCCAAACCTCTGTGAGTTCTGGCCAGCCTGGTCTACATAGTGAGTTCCAAGCTAGCCAGGGCTACATAGTGAGACCCTGCCCACAAAGAAAGACTGAACAAGGGCTGTTTTGATTCATGATTTCATGAATTAAGGAAACTTGGTGCTGAGGGATTTATTTTACTGGTAGGGGGACCCCAACAAGGTTTTCTGTAATGACTATCCTTTAGGGCTCTTGGAACAGTGCTACCCTGTTTGCAAGAGCAGTCTGGCGATACTGGAGGCAGACCCACATCCTCCCTTGTAACAGGACTGACTGGGAGTCCCCTCACAGCAGTAAATAACCTGAGGTAGCAAATCAGAAGCCTCTAGGACTGGCCTCTGATTCTTGTCCTCTCTTCCTCTTCCCATTCCTGTGATGAAAAGTAATTTAGTCTCAACCTTTAGTTACTAAGGATACTCTCAGGGAGCTCACCCAGCCAGCTTCTCCTGCTTTATCACCTTTAACATCTGCCCCCAGCAGCTGGACCTCTGATTCCACCTCTGACTTCAGCATCCGAGGATTAACACAGACAGCAAAGCCTAGAGGAGGAGGGTTGAGGCTCAAATCTGGCAGCAGAGCTCCCTGGTGGGTTAGGGTGGTATTCCCTGAGTGTTCCCAACTCAAGGCTTTCCGTTGTGTTCTCCCAACCCTGCTCATCCTGTAGTATAAATGAAGTGCACTATTAAACAAAATCATTTTTCAGAAGGGGAGATGGCTTGTGTTTTTGTATGGGGGTGGAATCTGTCAGTTAAAACAATATACCAGCTGTAAATGGAATCCAAAACTAAAGCTTAAAATTTTTTTCCCTACATTTTTTAATACTATATTTTATTTTTTAAGAAGAAGCATGTTGTTACAGCTTTAACATGCCCAATAACAGTTTCCAGAGCAAAGACACAGCTCCCCCAAAAGTGGCTATAAAATTTCTAGGTTCACTGTTGAATCAGTACAGTTATACAATATTGAACTCAGCATAAGTCCTGCAAGACACAAAATTGAATGAGTTTTTAACCCTCAAAAAAGATCTCCATTTCATTTCAAAATATACTGTTTCCTACAGAAAGACTCGTTTTTTGCCACTAACACAGATGTTGGTGCATGCGTCTCTCATCTGTATGTATCTGATCATTACTAGTCATAAACGTTTGCATTCGGATCCTTGGTGCCTGTGTATGTCTACAAAGTCATTGGGTAGATTTCAATGGTAAAGTTCATCACCTCTACTAATTAACATTACGTAAACTTTTATGCTTCCTCCTCAAAAATTTTGGTATTCGGGAGCTAGAGAGATAGCTCAGCGGTTAAGAGCACTGTTTGTTCTTGCAGAAGACCTGGATTTGAATCCCAGCACCCACATGGCAGCTAACAACCATCCAAAACTCCAGTTCCAGGGGATCCAATACCTTCTGTCCTCCACGGGCATTGCACGACATGGGTGTACTTATATGCAGGCAATACACTCAAACATTTAAAAATTATTTTTGAGAACCATTTCTGTTAGTGTGAGGTTTTCTTGTGATTCACAGCTCTCAAACTCCATTAGACATTGCTACAGACCTGCAAACTATGTAAAAATGTATACAACCACTCCAACCTTCATACACAAATAGGGATTTTTTTTTTTTTTTTTTGGTCTTTTTTTAGACAGGGTCTCCCTGTAGCCCCAGCTGTCCTGGAACTCACTAAGTAGACCAGGCTGGCCTTGAACTCACAGAGGGCCGCCTGCCTCTGCCTCCCAAGTGCTGGGACTACAGGCGTGCGCCACCACACCCAGCTCAGATAAGGATTTTATGAGCTGCAGAACATTCTGGGTGGGATAATTCTTAAGACTAACAACCCAAAATAGAAAGGTTGTTTGGGATACAGGAGGGTCTCAGATAAGAGAGTACTGGGTTGTTGGGTAGCGGTGATCAAATTTTGATGTCTTAGTTTGACTCTTGATAGAATTTACAACCATAAAGGAGGCTAGGTTGAAAATCTGACAAGTTGAGGAAATGGTCATGAACGAAACCTTTTTTTTTTTCCATAGGGTTTGTATCAACATAGTGTGATCAATCATCTGTGTCTTTAATGTCACCAAATTAAGGTGAAAGTGATCATTTTGGCTCCTTTAACATTTGCTGCCAGGCCTGGTGCTATAATCCTAGCTACTTGGGAGACTGAAGCAGGAGGATCACAAGTTCAAAGCCTGCCTCACCTACAGAATGAGTTTAAGGGCAGATTGGGCAGATTAGTAAATTAGAACACTCCATTGTTCATCCTTTGAATGACTGGAAGTTAGGCCTGGCTGAATTCTGCCTCCTGGTCAGTTCCACAGTTAGCTTCTAGTTTTGTTGTCTCAGACAACACAAACAATTATTTGTAAAATAGGACTTTCAAGAATGTTTTTAGGGCTGGAGAGGTGGCTTGGCAGTTAAGAACACTTGCTTGTCTTCCAGAGAACCTAGGCTCTGTTCCTGTCACCCACCTGGCCTCTCACAACTGCCTGCAACTTTCTTTTTTTTTTTTTTTTTTTTTTTTGATCTTTCTGAGACAGGGTCTCCCTATAGCCCCAGCTGTCCTAGAGCTCACTGTGTAGACCAGGCTGGCCTTGAACTCAAGGAGTGCTGGGATTAAAGGCGTGTGCCAATTCCAATGTCCTGAGTACTTTCCATTCTGTTCACCTGTTTGCTTTCTAAGCCTTATTGTAATGCTTTATTATTTTTTTTACTATTTATTTATTTTGGTCTTTTTGAGACAAGGTCTCCCTCTAACCCGAACTGGCCTAGAACTCGCTACTTAGACCAGACTGGACTCAAACTCACAGAGATTCACTTACCTCTGCCTCCCGAGTGCTGGGACTAAAGACATGCACCACCATGCCTGGCTTCACTTTGTTTATCAACATTTAACACTTTTTTATTTATTTTTTATGTGTATCATTGCTTTGGATGCATATAAGTGCATCCATGTGTGCAGTGCCTTGCAGAGGCCAGAAGGCATTAGATCCTCTGGAACTGGGGTTAAGGAGGGTGTCAGCTGCCATGTGGGTGCTGGAAATGGAACCAAACCTGGGTTCTCTGAAAGATCAGCCAGTTCTAACCACTGAGCCATCTCTCCAGCCCCTATTTATTTTTGAAACAGGGTCTGTGGCCCAGGCTGGCCTTAAACTGGGCTGAAGATGACCTTGAGCTCCTGATCCTCCCGCCTCCAAGGGCCACCACACCCTGTGCATGCTAAGCAAGCACTTGGCTATACCCAAAGCCTCTGCTCCACCGTTTTGTTCCATTCACTGTGCACAGTAGCTTCCACCCCTACCAAGTTAATAATTTCCTTTGAGCTGCCTCTGCAGTAACTACAAAGTTTCATTATTAACTCTTGTCCTACATCTGTTATTTATTGTTTATACATCTGACTCCCTTGTGGAAGGGTTAGTTCCCTGTATATTTTCATATATATATATATGGAATTCTTCATCTTGAGGTGGGACGCTGTGACATTTCCCCCTTCCACAT
>NW_008337206.1:0-394 GCF_000622305.1 Nannospalax galili
AACAGAACAATTGATCAAGAAGATATTACAATCATGAACACATATGCACCATTCTGGAGAACCCAATTTCATAAAAGCAGTAATCCAGGAATACAAAACACAGATTAAACCCAACTCAGTAATGGGAGGGACATGAATACCACACTATCTTCAGCAGATATGACAACTGGACAAAGAATATCAGAATAGGAGGTAGGAATTGCCTAGTCAATTAAGGTAAAAAGACCCAAAGAAATGCAGCCAGTTTCTTGGCTAAAAGTCAAAATATCCTTGGGCCTCTTAGCAACCTACTCTATTCTAAAGGCCAAAAATTTCAAAAGTATTTGGGAGCTTGTATCTAATTCTTAAAAATTTTAGGGTTACCTCTTCAGAGGGGGGAATGTTGCAGGGGAGG
>NW_008337207.1:0-470 GCF_000622305.1 Nannospalax galili
TGCAGTAGGGGTGGTAAGGATCATGATGTGTGGCCCCTTCTATCGAGGTCCAAGGGGCTCCTTGTGGTGCTATCTCACCCAAACAAGGTCTCCTGGCTTGAATCCATGCGGTTGGGCGGTGGCAGTTGGTAGATGTGCCTCAGCAAGGGGGACACATTGTCTTGAGCAATCTGTAAGGCCTGTAGGGACTTAAGAAATTGGGATTCAGATAAGTCAATTAGCACATCTGAAGGTAGCTTGGGGAGCAAAGGGGTTGGTCAGCCATACATGATTTCATAAGGTGTTAGGCCTTGAGTATATGGGGTATTTCTGACCCTGTATAGGGCAACAGGTAGGAGGCCTGTCCAGTCATTGCCAGTTTCTAGGGTTAAATTGGTCAAGGTCTCTTTAAGGGTCTGATTCATTCTCTCTAGTTGCCTTGAGCTCTGGGGGTGGTATGAGCAACGTAACTTCCAATTAGTCGCCAGTGT
>NW_008337208.1:0-521 GCF_000622305.1 Nannospalax galili
CACAATGCTCCAATGTCCAGAACTCTCGCCCCACGTGCATTATATTGCTAGGCTTTGTCATCACATTGTTTCAATATGACATCACAATGCTTTAATCTGCCAACATCATAGGTCCATGTGCTAGTATATTGCTCCAATATGCCAACAATATTACAATATTGCTTCTGAATGTTCCCTTGTGACATCACAATGCTCGAATGTGACATCACAATGCTCCAGTATGCCAACATTATGGCCCCACGTGCCATTATATTGCCTCTATTTTGCATGAAAATGTTGCAATATAACTTCACAATGTTACATTTTGTCATCACAGTGCTCCATTGTGCCATCACAATGTTACATTTGCTTTCAGAATGTTTGACTGTGTCATCACAACGATCCAGGGTGTCATCACAATGTTCCACTGTCAAATAACAATGGTCCAGTGTGCCATTACAATGCTTCAAAGTCTCAACACTAAGGCCACCTGTGACATTATATTGCTCCAATATGTCATGACAATGTTAAAATTTGACTTC
>NW_008337209.1:0-218 GCF_000622305.1 Nannospalax galili
AGGAGTCACTATAGAAATCTGTAAAGCACAGGTGTGTGGGAAATATGCCACAGTGAATGGGAGCAGACTGGGCATGGAAGGAGCCACTGAAGAGAGGGCAGGATATAGGTGGCCCGTCCACGTCAGCTCTCATCAAAGGACACAGACAGCAGATGCCTGAGGCAGGAAGACAGCAGATGCCTGAGGCAGGAATAAAGAGCTCATCGTGTGCCTGAGAG
>NW_008337210.1:0-403 GCF_000622305.1 Nannospalax galili
CATCACTAAAACCATGAGAGCTCTCCAGATTATCTTAGATAACAGACAACGACCCTGGCACATCTTCCACATAAGATCACACACCAAGCTCCCTGGGATTTTGGCGAAGGGAAATGACAAAGTAGATAAACTTATCATGTCCATAGAGATTCCCCTACTAGAACAAGCCAGAGCCTTACACCAACAGTTTCACCTTTCTCCTCACAGTCTGCACCACCTTCTACCCAACCTACCCATCTCTCAATGCAAACATCTGAGCAGATCTTAGATTACATGTGCACCCCTTGCTCCCTTAGGCCCCATCAATCAATATGGAGTTAACCTGTGTGGTCTCCTACCCAATGCCCTCTGCCAAATGGACATCACCCATTATAACTCCTTTGGTAATCTTAAGTATGTCCAT
>NW_008337211.1:0-460 GCF_000622305.1 Nannospalax galili
CACCTATTTTCTAACTGGGTCATTTATTTTCTTCTTTCTTTCTTTTTTGAGATCTTTGTATATTCCGGATATTAATCCTCTGTCAGATGTGTATCTGCTGAAGATTTTCTCCCACTCAGTGGGTATCCACTTCCTTTCCTTAGTTGTGTCTTTTGCTGTACAGAAACTTTGTAATTTAAGGAGGTCCCACTTATGGATTGTTGACCTTAGTGTCTCATTTAGACACATATCTTCGATGGTGCTGCCTGTTTTCTTCTAGCAGTTTCCAAGTTTCAGGTTTTATATTGAAGTTTTGGTCCATGTGGAGTTGATTTTTGTGCAGGGTGTAAATTAAGGGTCAAATTTTATTTTTCTGCAGGTGGAGATCCAGTTTTCCCAACACCATTTGTTGAAGATTGTGTTTTTCCTTCATTGTGTATTCTTAGCACCTTTGTCGAATATCAGCTGGCTGAAATTATAT
>NW_008337212.1:0-1011 GCF_000622305.1 Nannospalax galili
AATATAATGGCACATGGGGCGATTGTGTTGTCACATTGGAACATTGTAATGACATATTGGAGCACAGTGATGTCACAATGGAACATTGTGAGTCATATTTTAACATTTTGATGACACATTGGAGCAATATTTTGGTTCCAAGGGTTCTGTGGTACTTGAAAATTGTTCTGTTTGACAAACTTCCAGCTGAACGCCAATGACCGCTACTCTTTTGGTGCATATCCCTTCCCCGATTACTCCTGGTTTTTGTAATTTGTATAATTTTCTCTTCTTTACGTATTCTGATAACCAACTCTGATGATGGAATGGGAATCTAAACCCAGGAAATCTCTTCCTTTAGCAGAATTATCATGTTATTGAAACAAAACGAAAATAAAAAGAGACAAGTTCCACATACAAATATGATGTCATTGGGACCTGCATTTGTGATTAATAGTGAGGCTTGATTTCCCCCGAAAGGAAAATATAGCATGCAAACTCTGGAAGCACTGCTGCCTTTTACAGGAGTTTATGATTTTAATCCTGAACAAGGAACTATTGAGACTAAAGTTTGGTGTAAGAGAAAACTACTTGGCTTAGGGAAATTCCCTCTTGTATAGAAAGATTTGCTAGATAAGTAAAAAGCTGGTGGGGAATGCCCTCTGAAGAAAAATTGCCTATTCTCGCCTATTTTTACCAAGAGTAAAAGTGATTCAGAAATTACTAAAAGATAAATTGCAACAAAATAATAAAGATATTTAAATGAAGAAAATAATCATATGATTCAAAGAATACAAACCGTTCAGGAAGAAATAGCAAAAGGGAAAGGAGAAAGATAAATTGGATAATTGGTTAGACAATATATAAAAAGAGCTGGTTATTCCCTTTCCAAGGAGAAAAATATTTTTCTCAAATATACACTCCAACGTGTAAATATTAACAAAAAATTAAAGGGAAAATGGGGACAGACTATTACATGTCTATAGTAAAACAGAAACAGCAAGGCTATAAAGAAAACAATAAAGACGTTGC
>NW_008337213.1:0-284 GCF_000622305.1 Nannospalax galili
CCCTCTTTGACGTTCACATATTCGTGTCATGTGCCCTCTCTGCCATAAAGAAGATCGTATCACCTGTCCCCTCTGACGAGCAGATGTTGGGCTCACATGACCCCCTGACGTGCAGATGGTCATGTCACCTGCCTCCTCTGACCTGCAGATGGTCGTGTCACCTGCCCTCTATGACATGCACATGGTCGTGACACCTGCACTCTTAGTTGTGCAGTCGTGTCAACTGCCCCTCCGACATGCACATGGTTGTGTCACAGGCACACTCTGACTTGCAGATGGTGGAG
>NW_008337214.1:0-628 GCF_000622305.1 Nannospalax galili
TCAAATGACTGAAAAGAAGTAGATAAATTATTCATGTTCATAATTTTCTGTCTCTAATTACATCCATGCATAAAGAGATGGTGTAATTAGTCATACTCAATGCAAGTGTCATTGTTGGCATCCATATTTCAGATAAATGTGTATATGTGCACATCTAAAAATACTGACAAATATGAGTTTCTAATTAGATTTATTTCCCTTTTTGTATGATTCTCTTAAATTCACCAAGTTTGACTCTCTGTACTTCACAGATACATATAACAATGAACTCAGATGTTTAGGTTTTCAAAAATTTTAATCTCGGGAGGAGGGGAAGAAATGAGCATACAGGATAATGACAACTGAATGATTATGCCATGAGGGGTCATTGATTTTCTTGTAAAGTCCCCCCCCCACCAAAATAAGTAGACAAAGAGCATGAGATCCAGGCTCTGGGACACATGCCTCTGAAATCCTGGGAGGCAAAGGCAAGAGTCACGTATTGACCTTGGAACACAGCAACATACCACTTACTAAAAAATAAAATAAAAACAAATATAAATAAATGAAAACCAGGTGAATTCAGTAATTTCATCAGTTATGTATCTGATCAATTCTTTAATTGGATATAGGGCAGAAATCCAAAATG
>NW_008337215.1:0-632 GCF_000622305.1 Nannospalax galili
ATATGTGATTGTTTGAATGAAAATGTCCCCCATGGGCTCCAAGTGTTTGGAAATTTTGTCTCACATAATGGCTCTGTTTTGGGAGTTTTCAGAAGGTGTGGCTATCTTGGAAGAAGCATGTCACTCTGGATGGGCTTACAGAGTTCTTAAGCCTGGCCAGATCTCCAGTCACTCTCTTGATTCCTGTGTCTGCATGATGATGTGAGAGCCTCACTTCTACTGCTCCTACTCCAGCCACCTCCAGCCACCATGCATCCCTGCCATGATGGACTGTAATTCCTCAGGAACCGTAAGCACAAACAAACTCTTCCTTCTATAAATTGCTTTGGTCAGTGTTTCTATCACAGAAAGAGAAAAGTGACTAATACAACATACATAGTATCTTCAGCAATATGGTGTTACCATTAAGCTCTTATGAGTAACCAAGAGCAATAGCAATAGCCAGTATTGTGTGAGGGTCTATGAGATCACCCCTTGTCAAAATTTCCCAAAAAGGAAGCCCATTCCTAGTATTGGGATTTTTATTTGTTAGTCTATGATGTCTGTGGGTAACTGGCCCCTGTTATGGGGTGACGCCATTGAAATTATTTTTATATTGCATATGTAAATTCTTTAAGAAGCTTCTATAGTGA
>NW_008337216.1:0-480 GCF_000622305.1 Nannospalax galili
AAAAAAAGCCTGAACTTTCAGGAACTTTTCTCCCCAAATATTTTCAATCCATGGTTGCCTTATAAAACAGACCAATGCTTCTTAAAATTTAATGTGCATTTCAATCATCTAGAAACGCAGCTGTTCTGGGGAGATTCTATAATTCTATCAAGTTCCTTGATGACACTGATATTGCTGCAGTGCAGAAGAAGACACGATAAACAGCAAGGAAATAAACTGTAAACTCTTACTGTGATGAATTTTCACCATCTGTTTTCCTGCACTGCACTTGCAGTGTGGACAAACTGGGCAGGCTTCTGATACACTGGAAATTAAATTAACTTCCAAAGCTGGGCATGGCAGTGCACACCTGCAATCCCAGGTTAGTTCCTTTTACCTTCTGAGCTATCTCATCATCTAGCAAAGCTATTTTCACCCAGTAGTCTAAAGAAGGGGCCAGTAGAAAAGTCAACCTGTAGGTCTGCGATGGGACCCACACTT
>NW_008337217.1:0-326 GCF_000622305.1 Nannospalax galili
GGCATTGCACGACACAAGTGCACTTACACACATGCAGGCAATACACTCATATGCATAAAATAAAAGTAATAAGTAAAATAGTAAAAACAAAAAGCCCTTCCTGCCAGACCAAGAAGCATCTTCATTACTTCTCAGTGACCCTGTTTGCTGAATAGAGGTTAAGTCTCTTACACCTACACCCACACTGAAGAAAGTCAGGCCGGAACCATGGAGGAACGCTGCTTGTTTGGTCACTCATAGGCTCATGCTCAGCTAGCTTTCTGACACAGCCCAGGCCACCTGCCTAGAGATGGTCCCGCAATAAAAACAACTAAACAGCATTAAAA
>NW_008337218.1:0-257 GCF_000622305.1 Nannospalax galili
AGAGAGAGAGAGAGAGAGAGAGAGAGAGTTCAAGGCCAGCGTATATACACAGATATATATATATATATGCCTTGAATTCACAGAGATCTGCCTGCCTCTGCTTCCCAAGTGCTGGGATTAAAGGTGTGCACCACCATGCCTGGCTATGGTTCAATGTATTTTGTCTCCTCTGTAGACTGGTATTTATAGGAGAAATTTCTCTCATCTGCTTTAGAGGAACACCATAGCCTGTGGCAGACCAGGAAGATCAAATCCTG
>NW_008337219.1:0-926 GCF_000622305.1 Nannospalax galili
AGTCCTTTGGTATATGCCAAGGAGTGGTACAATGGGGTCATATGGTAGGTTTAGTTTTTTTTTTTGTTCTTTTGATACAGGGTTTCCCTGTAGCCCCAGTTGACCTGGAACTCACTATGTATATACCAGGATGGCTTTGAACTCAGAGATCCGCCTGCCTCTGCCTCCCAAGTGGGACCATAGGCCTGTCACAGCACTCCTGGCTTTACACTCTTTTCCGTAGGAGTGCATGAGTTTGCAATCCCACCAGCAATGAATGAGCGTTCCCCTTTGTGCACATCCTCACCAGCATTTGGTATCATTTGTTCACTTAATCTTGGTCAGACTGACTGGGGTAAAGGGCAATCTTAAGTTGGTGTTAAGTTGCATTTCTCTAATTACTAGTGATGTTGAACACTTTTTACGAAGTTTCTTCACCATATTTATTTCTTCCTTTGAGAAGCCTCTGTTTAGATCTTTGGCTCATCTTTTAGTTGGGTGATTTGTTTTCTCTTTGTAGTACACTTTCAGATCTCGTATAGTAATCGCCCCAGTGTTACTCTTGGTACTCAGGGTTGCTTTGGCATTCTGGGGTCTTTTGTGAGTCCATATGAATTTAAGGATTTTTTTTTTTCCTACATCTGAAGTATGTCATGGGGATTTTGATTTGGATTGCATTGAATCTGTATATTGCTTTTGGTAGGATGGTCATTTTCACAATATTAATTCTTCCAATTCAATCTCTTTCTTTAAAGATTTAAAATTTTCATTGTAGAGCTCTTTAATGTCTTTGGTCAGGTTTATTTTCCAATTATTACTCCTTTCATTTCCTCCTCTTGCCTTATTGCTCGAGCAAGAGTTTCAAGCCCTTTGTTGAAAAGGAGTGGAGATAGTGCACATCCTTGTCTGATTCCTGATTTCAATGGGAATGCTTCCAGTTTTTCTCC
>NW_008337220.1:0-209 GCF_000622305.1 Nannospalax galili
TAAACACAACTCTAGACATAATCCTTACCTGCGGGGGTCTCTCCCTCTCTTTGAGGGTCATTGGCCACTGGTCCACGAGGGCAGGGGGAGCAGAAGCGACAAACAGAGTCAGGACGGCCAGTGAGCACTGATGGAAGAAAGCCCTTCCAGGGAGACAAGCTCCACGATGCAGTGAAACAGATTCAGTGATACAGCTCCAGACTCAGTGA
>NW_008337221.1:0-263 GCF_000622305.1 Nannospalax galili
TGTACATCCATGTTTGTTGCTGCTCTTTTCACAATAGCTAAGAGACGGAAGTAACTTAAGTGTCCCTCAGCTGATGAGTGGATAAAGAAAATGTGGTTCATTTATATGATGGAGTTCTACTCAGCAGTAAAGAAAGAAGAAATCATGAAACTTGCAGGTAAACAGCCGGAATGTTCTGTATGAAATACACAAAAAAAATCAATAAATAAAAAATGAGTTATACTTGAGAGAGAGAGAGAGAGAGAGAGAGAGAGAGAGAGAGA
>NW_008337223.1:0-248 GCF_000622305.1 Nannospalax galili
CTCTCTCTCTCTCTCTCTCTCTCTCTCTTTCTCTCTCTCTCTGTCTAAATGTGTATGTATATACTGCCTACAAGTATGTGAGTGCACCTGTGTTGTACAATGCCCATGGAGGTCAGAAGAAGACGTCAGATCCCCAGGAACTGGAGTTACAGGTGGTTGTTAGGCACCACGTGGGTGCTGGGATTTGAACCCGTGTGTTCTGCAAGAAGAGCCAGTGCTCTTAAACACTTAGCCATCTCTCCAGCCCT
>NW_008337224.1:0-2959 GCF_000622305.1 Nannospalax galili
AGGGTGTCAGATACTCTGGAGCTGTAGTTATAAATGGTCGTTAGCCACCATATGGGTGCTGGGAATCGAATCCAAATCCTCTGCTCTTAATCACTGAATCATCTCTCCAGGCCTGGAATTGTTCATCTCATTTTCCTCAAGAAGGGTTAGCAACTGGAAGAAGCAGCACACAGACAATACTGAGTTGCGGGAATAGCAGTTTTTCACTTAAAACATGGCATAGATAAGTTTCAGAATCATGTATGTAGTCAGTGCTTTTGTGAAAATCTATTAATACATGGCAGAGGCAGTAAGAAATGAGTAGAGCTTGGCTTTTCTGCTGGCTCTGGTGTGATGTCACTGGGTCTCCTTGCTGGAGGACAGACCCTTCAGATCTAGGACACCAACCCCTTCAGAGCTTCCTTGATATCCTTGTTTCAGAGTGTAATGATGAGAAGATTGAGAGGTGGGGTGATGACTGAGTAGATGGCCACAATCTTGTTCACATTTGACTCGTATTTTACTGCTGGGCAGACATACATGAATATCAGAGCGCCAAAGCAGATGGTAACCACAGAAAGGTGGACTCTGCAGGGAGAGAAGGCTTTGTGTTAGGCAGCAGCTGAGGCCATGGCTAGGATTGTGTCCAGGATGTGCAAATAGGGAACTACAGGAAAGCCCAGGGCTCCTAGGGTAATGATGGTCGTAAAAGCATAGTCTACCACCTGGATGGTGTATGTGTCTGTGCAGGAAAGGCGGAAGAGCTGGTTAGTACCACAGAAGAAGTGGTTGATAGGATTACGTGTGCAGAGTAGATTCATGAGTGGAGGAAGGAGGGGAACATGGGGCAGAGGGATCCCACAGACCAGCAGAACCCATATGATTAGGTGCAGAGGAGATTCATGCGAGGAGGAAGGAGGGGAACATGGGGCAGAGGGATCCCACAGACCAGCAGAACCCAGCCAGAGAGGCACATGTCTGGGGACTGAAACAACAGCGGATAATGGAGTGGGCAACAGATGGTGGCATAGCAGTCCAAGGCCATGGTGGTGAGGAATAAGAGCTCTGTGGCCGCCAAAGAGAAGAAGAAATAGTACTGGGTGATGCGGCTGGGAACCGAGATGGCCCTGTGGGAACTCAGAAAGTTGGACAGCAACTTGGGCACAGTGACTGTGGTGCACCAGAGCTGGACCAAGGAGGGATTGCAGATGACGAAGTACATAGGGGTGTGAAGGCGTCCATCCAGGGACACAAGGAGCACCACGGGTGTGTTTCCCAGCAGGGACAGGAGGCAGACCAGGAGGAAGAGGAACAGCTGGAAATGCATGGAATGGAAAATCAGAGAAAGACGAATTCGGTGACTAAGGTGTGACTGACTTTCTCCATTCAGCCTGGAGGTCACCTGGGCAATGACAGGGGTTGTGTGAAGAGGTCAGATGCCCTCTGTCACGTGGGCATCTCTTGTCAACATTCTTCCTTTGGGGTGTGCACATACTCTGAGACACTCAGTGTCACCTTCAACCCCCTCATCAGCCACTTCTCCAAAACATAATAGTCTAAAAGTAGAGAACTGAGCGCTTAAAGGCCTTTCTCACATTCACTGAAACAGATCCCGAAAAGCCACATTTCTCACGGGTTCTGTTCTTATTGTTTAGAAAAGACTGTACCAAAGTCTGGGCAAGCAACATCCTGTTCCACATATACAGTGAACCATACACTGAAATATTGATACGCACCTTTTGTATTTTGAGCAGAGGGAGGTTACAGTCTTCCTGCCTCAGCCTCCTGAATGCAGAGATTACAGTCATAGGCCAATGGTTACCAACCTTTGTTTTAACCTAAAACAACATTCACTAGTTTACTGATTTACCTTTCCATGGCTCGCATGTGACCTTGAACCCTCTGACCCTAAGATTCTTGAACTGTCCATCCTGTGAAGACAAGGAATCCTGTTCTTTTATCTCGGAGTCGGTGGCTCTGTTTTAGAATCTCAGACAGCAAGGATGGAGCAAGGATGCTCTCTTTGTACAGGCCCTGCCATGGAAGGAATGGAAAATCCAACGAGAGGCTAGAAAGATCCTCTTTGATCGAAGAACAAGGAAAGGGTGAACTAAAGTGGGGGTGTCCAGGTGGGAGCTGGGAGACGGAGGAGGGCTTTTAGAAAACAGAAAATCCAGAGCCTCGGAGGACACCTTGGCTTACATGCTAGAAGAGAGATGGATGGAGGAAAATGGAAATATTGAGACAAGAGTTTTGCCCAAACTTCCAACTTTTGAGTTTGTTTCTGTGAAGTGCCGCCTACAAATAGAAATATCAGGATTATTCACCATTAGGAGTCAGGCTAACTAACACACATGGGAAATTGTTTTGATACAGTGTAAAGTGGAAACATAGGATGTAAAACCAAATATCGGGTATGATCCCACATATTCCCTTAATGTTAGGTTACTGTCCAGTTACCAGACATTTTAAATGTTTGACTCTAATCTTTTATGATAAACACATTTTAATGACAGACGAGAATTTTATTTTGATTTTAAAATATGTATTTTAATTTGATGTCAGAAGTGAGTTGTAACTTGAGCAAAAACTAATAAAATTGACATGAAGAAAAAAGAAGCACTTGAAATTTTTTTTTCAAATTTTATATTCAAGTTTTTTTTTTTTTTAAAAGCATTTCATTACAACAGCATTAACCTATTCAATAACATTTTTCAGAGCTAGGGTACATCTCTTTCAAAGGTGGCTGTAAATTTTTAGGTTCACAGTTGAATTAATACAGTCATACAATAATGAACTCAGTAAAACCCTGTAGGACATAAAATTGGATGAGTTTTTACCCTTTAAAGAAGATCTCCACTTCATTTTAAGATATGTTGTTTCCTATATTTTTTTTCAACAAAATATTTTTTTTTCAATTAGAAGAAGGATTTCATTACAGCAGCATTAACCTATTCAATAACATTTTTCAGAGCTAGGG